>NC_091302.1:30168560-30208560 GCF_038502225.1 Cherax quadricarinatus | reverse complement strand
GTAGTGTCCTTAACATGTTGGTGCATGAGGTTTTCCAGCACCACGTCCAACATCCTGGCTCTCCATGTTTCGGGACCCCCATGTGGCTCCAGGTTTTCCCAGTCAATCTCCCTGTGGTTGAAATCCCCCATAACCAGCAACTTTGCTCTGCTGGAGTGAGCTCTTCTTGCCACCTCAGCAAGTGTGTCCACCATTGCTCTGTTGCTCTCTTCATATTCCTCTCTTGGCCTCCTGCAGTTCTGTGGTGGATTATACATCGCTGCAATGACCACTTTGTGTTCCCCAGACTGAAGTGTACCTGCTATGTAGTCTCTTTCTCCTGTCTCATCTATTCCTTCCATTTTCTCGAATTTCCATCTGTTTTTTACGAGCAGAGCAACCCCACCTCCCCCCCTACCCCTTCTATCTTTCCTCATGATCTGGTATCCTGGTGGGAAGATTGCATCTGTTATTGTCTCCATGAGTTTTGTTTCTGTAACTGCTATGATGTCTGGGGACTTCTCATTGATTCTTTCTTGCCATTCCTCATGTTTATTCGTTAATCCATCTGCATTTGTGTACCAAACCTTCAACTTCTGTTCTAATACTGTAACTGTGGTGCGGGGGGTGGAAACAGAGGGATCGGTGTGTGATGGTTGGTTTGGAATGTTCAGTTGCCTTGGGGGTGTCGTGGCTGGAGTCCTTCTGCAGGTGTTTCTGGGGGGTGCGCTTGTCCTTCCATTTGATCCTGGGTTATTCTGCTCTCCTTTTTCATTTCCTCCCATTTCTCCTTTCGTTTTTGAACTCTCTCTTTCATTGTCTTCCTTTCGTCCTGTGTTCTGTCTCGGTCGAGGTACACACTCCGGAACTCCTGCTTGCCTCTCAGCCGTGCTTTCTCCTGCAGGATCATGGTTCGGGTTGATTCTGCCTTGAAAATTACTTTGAGAGGCCGATTCCTTTTCTTTGTGAACCACCCAATTCTCCGAAAATTTGCCACCTGTGAGTGTGTGTGTGTGTGTATGTGTGTGTGTGTGTGTGTGTGTGTGTGTGTGTGTGTGTGTGTGTGTGTGTGTGTGTGTGTGTGTGTTAGTTACCATTTGGTCCTAGGCACATGTCGATTAGACACCAGACCTGTTGTATGTGTGTGTGTATGCGTGTGCGTGTGTGTGTGTGTGTGTGTGTGTGTGTGTGTGTGTGTGTGTGTGTGTGTGTGTGTGTGTGTGTGTGTGTGTGTGTGTGTGTGTGTGTGTGTGCGTGTGTGTGTGTGTGTGTGTGTGTGTGTGTGTGTGTGTGTGTGTGTGTGCACGCGCACGTGTGTGTACGTGTGTGTGTACGTGTGTTAGTTACCATTTTGTCCTAGGCACATGTCGATTAAACACTAGGCCTGTTGTATGTGTGTGTGTGTATGCGTGTGTGTGTGTGTGCGTGTGCGTGTGTGCGTGTGCGTGCGTGTGCGTGCGTGTGTGTGTGTGTGTGTGTGTGTGTGTGTGTGTGTGTGTGTGTGTGTGTGTGTGTGTGTGTGTATGTGTGTGTGTGTGTGTGTGTGTGTGTGTGTGTGCGCGCGCACGTGTGTGTACGTGTGTGTGTGTACGTGTGTTAGTTACCATTTTGTCCTAGGCACATGTCGATTAGACACTAGGCCTGGTGTGTGTGTGTGTACTCACCTAATTGTACTCACCTAATTGTAGTTGCAGGGGTCGATACTCAGCTCCTGGCCCCGCCTCTTCACTGATCGCTACTGGATCCTCTCTCTCTCTGCTTCCTGAGCTTTGTCATACCTCTTCTTAAAACTATGTATGGTTCCTGCCTCCACTACTTCACTTGCTAGGCTATTCCACTTGCTGACAACTCTATGACTGACGAAATACTTCCTAACGTCCCTGTGACTGGTCTGAGTCTTCAGCTTCCAGTTGTGACCCCTTGTCCCTGTGTCCCCTCTCTGGAACATCCTATCTCTGTCCGCCTTGTCTATTCCCCGCAGTATCTTGTATGTCGTTATCATGTCTCCCCTGACCCTTCTGTCCTCCAGTGTCGTCAGTCCGATTTCCCTTAACCTTTCCTCGTACGACATTCCCTTGAGCTCTGGGACTAGCCTTGTTGCAAACCTTTGTACTTTCTCTAACTTCTTGACGTGCTTGACCAGGTGTGGGTTCCATACTAGTGCTGCATACTCCAGTATGGGCCTAACATACACAGTGTACAGTGTCTTGAACGATTCCTTATTAAGGTATCGGAACGCTATTCTCAGGTTTGCCAGGCGCCCGTATGCTGCAGCGGTTATTTGGTTGATGTGTGCCTCCGGTGATGTGCTCGGTGTTATGGTCACCCCAAGGTCTTTCTCCCTGAGTGAGGTCTGTAGTCTTTGTCCACCTAGCCTATACTCTGTCTGCGGTCTTCTTTGCCCCTCCCCAATCTTCATGACTTTGCATTTGGCTGGATTGAATTCGAGAAGCCAGTTACTGGACCACATGTCCAGCCTGTCCAGGTCTCTTTGCAGTCCTGCCTCATCCTCGTCCGATTTAATTCTTCTCATCAACTTCACGTCATCTGCGAACAGGGACACTTCAGAGTCTATTCCTTCCATCATGTCGTTCACATATATCAAAAATAGCACTGGTCCTAGAACTGACCCCTGTGGGACCCCGCTCGTAACAGGCACCCACTGTGATACCTCTTCACGTACCATGACTCGTTGCTGCCTCCCTGTCAGGTATTCCCTTATCCATTGCAGTGCCCTTCCTTTTATGTGTGCCTGATCCTCCAGCTTCTGCACTAATCTCTTGTGGGGAACTGTGTCAAAGGCCTTCCTGCAGTCTAGGAAAACGCAATCTACCCAACCCTCTCTCTCGTGTCTTACTTCTGTTACCTTGTCATAAAACTCCAGGAGGTTTGTGATACAAGATTTGCCTTCCATGAACCCATGCTGGTTTTCATTTATAATCTTGTTCCTTTCCAGGTGTTCGACCACTCTCCTCCTGATAATCTTCTCCATGACTTTGCAAACAATACATGTCAGAGACACAGGTCTGTAGTTTAGTGCCTCGTTTCTGTTTCCTTTCTTAAATATGGGGACTACATTAGCTGTCTTCCATTTCTCAGGTAGTTGCCCAGTTTCAAGGGATGTGTTGAAGATTGTGGTTAGAGGCACACACAGCATCTCTGCTCCTTCTCTAAGGACCCATGGGGAGATGTTGTCTGGTCCCATCGCCTTTAAGGTGTCAAGGTCACTTAAGAGCTTCTTCACCTCCTCCTCAGTTGTTCGTATGTCATCCAACACTTGTTGGTATATTCCCTCTTGATGTTCCCTTCTGTGCTGTCTTCCCACAGCCCTTCCTGTCTCTACTGTAAAATCTTCCTTAAATCTCCTGTTCAGCTCCTCACATACATCCTGATCATTTCTTGTGAGTTCTCCACCTTCTGTCCTTAATCTGATCACCTGGTCTTTGACTGTTGTCTTCCTCCTGATGTGGCTATACAACAGTTTCGGATCAGTCTTGATTCTCGATGCTATGTCATTTTCATACTGTCGCTGGGCCTCCCTCCTTACCTGTGCGTACTCATTCCTGGCTCTGCGACTGATCTCCCTATTTTCGTGTGTTCTCTGCCTTCTGTACTTTTTCCATTCTCTATTGCACTTTGTTTTTGCCTCCTTACACCGTCGGGTAAACCAGGGGCTTGTTCTGGTCTTCCCGTTGTTACTGTTGCCCTTGGGAATGAACCTTTCCACTGCCTCCTTGCATTTTGTTGCTACATATTCCATCATTTCATTTACTGGCTTTCCTGCCAGTTCTCTGTCCCACTGGACCTCCCGCAGGAAGTTCTTCAACCCTATGTAGTCCCCTCTTTTATAGTCAGGCTTTTCCCATTCTACACCTGTTATTCTCTCCACTTGCAGCTCTACTATGTATTCAAAGCACAGAACCACGTGGTCGCTAGCTCCTAGGGGACTCTCATACTTGATGTCCTCAATGTCTGAGCTGCCCAGGGTGAACACAAGGTCCAATCTTGCTGGTTCATCCTCCCTTCTCACTCTGGTAGTGTCCTTAACATGTTGGTGCATGAGGTTTTCCAGCACCACGTCCAACATCTTGGCTCTCCATGTTTCGGGACCCCCATGTGGCTCCAGGTTTTCCCAGTCAATCTCCCTGTGGTTGAAATCCCCCATAACCAGCAACTTTGCTCTGCTGGAGTGAGCTCTTCTTGCCACCACAGCAAGTGTGTCCACCATTGCTCTGTTGCTCTGTGTGTGTGTGTGTGTGTGTGTGTGTGTGTGTGTGTGTGTGTGTGTGTGTGTGTGTGTGTGTGTACTCACCTAGTTGTACTCACCTAGTTGAGGTTGCGGGGGTCGAGTCCGAGCTCCTGGCCCCGCCTCTTCACTGATCGCTACTAGGTCACTCTCCCTGAGCCGTGAGCTTTATCGTACCTCTGCTTAAAGCTATGTATGGATCCTGCCTCCACTACATCGCTTCCCAAACTATTCCACTTACTGACTACTCTGTGGCTGAAGAAATACTTCCTAACATCCCTGTGATTCATCTGTGTCTTTAGCTTCCAACTGTGTCCCCTTGTTACTGTGTCCAATCTCTGGAACATCCTGTTTTTGTCCACCTTGTCAATTCCTCTCAGTATTTTGTATGTCGTTATCATGTCCCCCCTATCTCTCCTGTCCTCCAGTGTCGTCAGGTTGTGTGTGTGTGTGTGTGTGTATGTACTCACCTATTTGTGATTGCAGGGGTCGATTCATAGCTCCTGGCCTCGCCTCTTCACTGATTGCTACTAGGTCCTCTCTCCCCGATCCATGAGCTTTATCTAACCTCGTCTTAAATCTATGTATAGTTCCTGCCTCCACTCCGTCACTTGCAGACTTTTCCACTTCCTGACAACTTTATTACTAAAGAAATACTTCCTGACATCCCTTTCACTCATCTGAGTCTTCAATTTCCAATTGTGACCCCTTGTTTCTGTGTCCCATCTCTGGAACATCCTGTGTCTGTCCATATGATCAATTCCTCGCAGTAGTTTGTATGTCGATATCACGTCTCCCCTTACCCTCCCAACCTCAAGTGTCATCAGGCCAATTTCCCTTAACTTTTCTTCGTAGAACATTGCCGTTAGCTTTGGAACTAGTCTTGTTGCAAATCTTTTCACTTTCTCCAATTTCTTGACATACTTCAAAAGGTGTGGGTATCAAACGGGTGCTACATACTCCAGTATGGAAGTGACGTACACGGCGTACAGAGTCTTGAACGATTCCTTAATGAGGTATCGGAATGCTATTCTCAGGTTTGCCAGGCGCCCATATGCTGCAGCAGTTATCCGGTTGATGTACGCCTCAGGAGATGTGTTCAGTATTATACTCACCCCAAGATCCTTTACCTTGAGTGAGGTTTGCAGTGTTTGGCCACGTAGCCTATACTCTGTCTGCGGTCTTCTTTGCCATTCCCCGATCTTCATAACTTTGTATTTGCTGGGTTAAATTCGAGGATGCAGTTGTTGGACCAAAACTGTAGCGTGTCCAGATCTCTTCGTAGTCCTCCTGATCCTCATCCGATTTAATTCTCCTCACTAACTTCACATCATCTGCGAACAGGGACACCTCTGAGTCTATCCCTTCCGTCGTGTCGTTCACATATACCAAAAATAGCACTGGTCCTAGGACTGACCCCTGTGGAACCCCACTCATCACAGGCGCCCACTCCCTGTCAGATATTCTCTGATCAATTGCAGTGCCCTTCCTGTTATGAGTGCCAGATCCTCTAGCTTTTGCATTAATCTCTTGTAAGGAACTGTGTCGAAGGCCTTCTTGCAGTCCAAGAAAATGCAATCTACCCACCCCACTCTATCATGTCTTACTTCTGTTACCTTGTCATAAAACATCAGTAGGTTTGTGATACAGGATTTTTGTTCCCTGAAACCGTGCTGGTTGTCGTTTATAAGCTTTTCCGTTCCAGGTGCTCCACTACTCTCCTGATAATCTTCTCCATGAAACTGGGCAAATACCTGAGGAATGGAATAATGTAGTACCCAGTTTGTGTGTATGTGAGTGTGTGTTTGTGTGTGTGTGTGTGTGTGTGTGTGTGTGTGTGTGTGTGTGTGTGTGTGTGTGTGTGTGTGTGTGTGTGTGTGTGTGTGTGTGTGTGTGTGTGTGTGTGTGTATGTGAGTGTGTGTTTGTGTGTGTGTGTGTGTGTGTGTGTGTGTGTGTGTGTGTGTGTGTGTGTGTGTGTGTGTGTGTGTGTGTGTGTGTGTGTGTGTGTGTGTGTGTGTGTGTGTGTATGTGAGTGTGTGTTTGTGTGTGTGTGTGTGTGTGTGTGTGTGTGTGCACACCTAGTTGTACTCACCTAGTTGAGATTGCAGGGATCGAGTCCAAGCTCCTGGCCCCGCCTCTTCACTGGTCGCTACTAGGTCACTCTCCCTGAACCATGAACTTTATCGCATCTCTGCTTAAAGCTATGTATGGATCCTGCCTGCACTACATTGCTACCCAAACTATTCCACTTCCTGACTACTCTGTGGCTGAAGAAATACTTCCTAACATCCCTGTGATTCATCTGCGTCTTCAGCTTCCAACTGTGTCCCCGTGTTGCTGTGTCCAGTCTCTGGAACATCCTGTCTTTGTCCACCTTGTCAATTCCTCTCAGTATTTTCTAAGTCATTATCATGTCCCCCCTATCTCCCCTGTCCTCCAGTGTCGTCAGGTTGATTTCCCTTAACCTCTCCTCGTACGACATACCTCATAGCTCTGGGACTAGTCTTGTTGCAAACCTTTGCACTTTCTCTAGTTTCTTTACATGCTTGGCTAGGTGTGGGTTCCAAACTGGTGCCGCATACTCCATTATGGGCCTAACGTAGACGGTGTACAGGGTCCTGAACGATTCCTTATTAAGATGTCGGAATGTTGTTCTGAGGTTTGCCAGGCGCCCATATGCTGCAGCAGTTATTTGGTTGATGTGCGCTTCAGGAGATGTGCCTGGTGTTATACTCACCCCAAGATTTTTTCCCTTGAGTGAGGTTTGTAGTCTCTGGCCCCCTAGACTGTACTCCGTCTGCGGTCTTCTTTGTCCCTCTCCAATCTTCATGACTTTGCACTTGGTGGGATTGAACTCCAGGAGCCAATTGCTGGACCAGGTCTGCAGCCTGTCCAGATCCCTTTGTAGTTCTGCCTGGTCTTCGATCAAATGAATTCTTCTCATGAACTTCACGTCATATGCAAACAGGGACACCTCGGAGTCTATTCCTTCCGTCATGTCGTTCACAAATACCAGAAACAGCACTGCTCCTAGGATTGACCCCTGTGGGACCCCGCTGGTCACAGGTGCCCACTCTGACACCTCGCCACGTACCATTACTCGCTGCTGTCTTCCTGACAAGTATTCCCTGATCCATTATAGTGTCTTCCCTGTTATCCCTGCTTGGTCCTCCAGTTTTTGCACTAATCTCTTGTGTGGTACTGTGTCAAACGCCTTCATGCAGTCCAAGAATATACAATCTACCCACCCCTCTCTCTCTCTTGTCTTACTGCTGTTACCATGTCATAGAACTCCAGTAGGTTTGTGACACAGGATTTCCCATCCCTGAAACCATGTTGGCTGCTGTTGATGAGATCATTCCTTTCTAGGTGTTCCACCACTCTTCTTCTGATAATCTTCTCCATGATTTTGCATACTATACATGTCAGCGATACTGGTCTGTAGTTTAGTGCTTCATGTCTGTCTCCTTTTTTAAAGATTGGGACTACATTTGCTGTCTTCCATGCCTCAGGCAATCTCCCTGTTTCGATAGATGTATTTAGTATTGTTGTTAGGGGTACATATAGCGCCTCTGCCCCCTCTCTCAGGATCCATGGGGAGATGTCATCTGGCCCCATTGCGTTTGAGGTATCTAGCTCACTCAGAAGCCTCTTCACTTCTTCCTCGGTTGTGTGCACTGTGTCCAGCACTTGGTGGCGTGCCCCACCTCGCCGTCTTACTGGAGCCCATTCTGTCTCCTCTGTGAACACTTCTTTGAATCTCTTGTTGAGTTCCTCACATACTTCACGGTCATTTCTTGTTGTCTCTCCTCCTTCCTTCCTTAGCCTGATTACCTGGTCCTTGACTGTTATTTTCCTCCTGATGTGGCTGTATAACAGCTTAGGGTCAGATTTGGCTTTCGCTGCTATGTCGTTTTCATATTGTCGTTGGGCCTCCCTTTTTATCTGTGCATATTCGTTTCTGGCTCTACGACTGCTCTCCTTATTCTCCTGGGTCGTTTGCCTTCTATATTTCTTCCATTCCCAAGCACACTTGGTTTTTGCCTCCTTTGCACCTTTGGGTGAACCATGGGCTCATCCTGGCTTTTTCATTATTCCTGTTTCCCTTGGGTACAAACCTCTACTCAGCCTCCTTGCACATTGTTGCTACATATTCCATCATCTCATTAACTGGCTTCCCTGCCAGTTCTCTGTCCCACTGAACCTCGTTCAGGAAGTTCCTAATTCCCGTGTAATCCCCTTTCTTGTAGTTTGGCTTCATTTGTCCTCACCTTCCTGCTTCCCCCTTCACTCGTAGCTCTACTGTGTATTCGAAGCTCAAAACCACATGATCGCTGGCCCCAAGGACTCTTTCACATGTGATGTCCTCAATATCTGCACTACTCAAGGTGAATACTAAGTCCAGTCTTGCTGGTTCAGCCTCTCCTCTCTCTCTTGTAGTGTCCCTTACGTGTTGGTACATGAAGTTTTCCAGTACCACCTCCATCATCTTAGCCTTCTATGTATCATGGCCCCCATGTGGCTCCAAGTTCTCCCAGTCGATCTCCTTGTCGTTAAAGTCACCCATGATCAAGAGCTTTGCCCTGCATGCATGAGCTCTTCTGGCCACTGCAGCCATTGTGTCAACCATCGCTCTATTGCTCTCGTCATACTCTTGCCCTGGCCTCCTGCTGTTCTGTGGTGGGTTATACATCACTGCAATTACCACCTTGGGACCTCCAGAGTGAAGCGTTCCCGCTGTGTAATCACTTTCTTCTCCGCTGTCTCCTCTCTCCAGCTCATCAAAATTCCATCGGTTTTTGATCAGCAGTGCCACTCCTCCCCTCCTCTGTTCCTTCTGTCTTTCCTCAGGATCTGGTATCCCGTTGGAAAGATGGCATTTGTTATCATACCTGTAAGCTTGGTTTCTGTGAGAGCTATGATGTCCGGTGATGCCTCTTTGACTCTTTCGTGCCACTCCTCCCACTTGTTTATTATTCCATCAGCGTTTGTGTAACATACCTTCAGTTTCCTTTCTAACACTGTGGTTTTGGGGGGCCTGTGGGGGCGGGAGACCTAGTAGCATACTGTGGGATTTTATGGTTGGGGGTTGGGTGGAAGCTGTGGGTATGGACTGTACTGTGTGTTGGGATGGTGTGATAGGTTGTGGGGTTCAGAGGATTGTTGTGTGTGTGCTTGCCCTTGCTGCTTTGTTCTGCTCTGACTGACCTCTGCTGGTTCCATCCTTGTCTCCTTTCCTAGCTCCTTTCGCTTTTTTGTCCTCTCCCTCAGCTGCTGTCGCTCTGTTTGTGTTCTGTCTCTGTCTAGGAACACCTTGTACTCTTCCGAGTATTTCAACCGTGGTTTCTCTTGGAGGGTCCTGTTCCGCACTGTTTCTGTCCTGAGAATCAGCTTGATCGGTCGGTGTGTGTGTGTGTGTGTGTGTGTGTGTGTTGAGGTTGCGGGGGTCGAGTCCGAGCTCCTGGCCCCGCCTCTTCACTGATCGCTACTAGGTCACTCTCCCTGAGCCGTGAGCTTTATCGTACCTCTGCTTAAAGCTATGTATGGATCCTGCCTCCACTACATCGCTTCCCAAACTATTCCACTTACTGACTACTCTGTGGCTGAAGAAATACTTCCTAACATCCCTGTGATTCATCTGTGTCTTTAGCTTCCAACTGTGTCCCCTTGTTACTGTGTCCAATCTCTGGAACATCCTGTTTTTGTCCACCTTGTCAATTCCTCTCAGTATTTTGTATGTCGTTATCATGTCCCCCCTATCTCTCCTGTCCTCCAGTGTCGTCAGGTTGATTTCCCTTAACCTCTCCTCGTAGGACATACCTCTTAGCTCTGGGACTAGTCTTGTTGCAAACCTTTGCACTTTCTCTAGTTTCTTTACGTGCTTGGCTAGGTGTGGGTTCCAAACTGGTGCCGCATACTCCAATATGGGCCTAACGTATACGGTGTACAGGGTCCTGAACGATTCCTTATTAAGATGTCGGAATGCTGTTCTGAGGTTTGCTAGGCGCCCATATGCTGCAGCAGTTATTTGGTTGATGTGCGCTTCAGGAGATGTGCCTGGTGTTATACTCACCCCAAGATCTTTTTCCTTGAGTGAGGTTTGTAGTCTCTGACCCCCTAGACTGTACTCCGTCTGCGGCCTTCTTTGCCCTTCCCCAATCTTCATGACTTTGCACTTGGTGGGATTGAACTCCAGGAGCCAATTGCTGGACCAGTTCTGCAGCCTGTCCAGATCCCTTTGTAGTTCTGCCTGGTCTTCGATCGAGTGTATTCTTCTCATCAACTTCACGTCATCTGCAAACAGGGACACCTCAGAGTCTATTCCTTCCGTCATGTCGTTCACAAATACCAGAAACAGCACTGGTCCTAGGACTGACCCCTGCGGGACCCCGCTGGTCACAGGTGCCCACTCTGACACCTCGCCACGTACCATGACTCGCTGCTGTCTTCCTGACAAGTATTCCCTGATCCATTGTAGTGCCTTCCCTGTTATCCCTGCTTGGTCCTCCAGTTTTTGCACCAATCTCTTGTGTGGAACTGTGTCAAACGCCTTCTTGCAGTCCAAGAAAATGCAATCCACCCACCCCTCTCTCTCTTGTCTTACTGCTGTCACCATGTCATAGAACTCCAGTAGGTTTGTGACACAGGATTTCCCGTCCCTGAAACCATGCTGGCTGCTGTTGATGAGATCATTCCTTTCTAGGTGTTCCACCACTCTTCTCCTGATAATCTTCTCCATGATTTTGCATACTATACATGTCAGTGACACTGGTCTGTAGTTTAATGCTTCATGTCTGTCTCCTTTTTTAAAGATTGGGACTACATTTGCTGTCTTCCATGCCTCAGGCAATCTCCCGGTTTTGTTGTGTGTGTGTGTGTGTGTGTGTGTGTGTGCGTGAGTTTCCGTGGAAAATTAAATTGCCAAACCTTTTCACTCGATGAATATATTGCATATGATTACGAAGTTTAATTAATTTTATAAATTCTAAATCCCATATATAATATAAATTGTCTGATATTTTATGAAATATATAAACACAGCATTTTATAATTGTCGAAAATTCTGGCCGAGGGGATTCACAGGCGAGTGTTCGTGACTAGCATCCGTGGAGAATCGTGCACCAGGATTTATCCACAGCATTTGGAAAGGGATAATCTTTAGCTTACTAAAACAGGGAAATACCATTAGGATATTAAAAATAGTCGGGATTTTTTTCCCGTCTCTGCGTATTTTAGTGGATCGCAGGTGTGTGTGTGTACTCACCTAATTGTGGTTGCAGGGGTATGTGTGTATGTGTGTTTGTGTGTGTGTGTGTGTGTGTGTGTGTGTGTGTGTGTGTGTGTGTGTGTGTGTGTGTGTGTGTGTGTGTGTGTGTGCGTGTGTGTGTGTGTGTATGTGCATGTGTGTGTGTGCGAGTGTGTGTGTGTGTGTGTGTACTCACCTAGTTGTACTCACCTAGTTGAGGTTGCAGGGGTCGAGTCCAAGCTCCTGGCCCCGCCTCTTCACTGGTCGCTACTAGGTCACTCTCCCTGAACCATGAGCTTTATCGTACCTCTGCTTAAAGCTATGTATGGATCCTGACTCCACTACATCGCTTTCCAAACTATTCCACTTCCTGACTACTCTGTGGCTGAAGAAATACTTCCTAACATCCCTTTGATTCATCTGTGTCTTCAACTTCCAACTGTGTCCCCTTGTTACTGTGTCCAGTCTCTGGAACATCCTGTCTTTGTCCACCTTGTCAATTCCTCTCAGTATTTTGTAAGTCGTTATCATGTCCCCCCTATCTCTCCTGTCATCCAGTGTCGTCAGGTTGATTTCCCTTAACCTCTCCTCATAGGACATACCTCTTAGCTCTGGGACTAGTCTTGTTGCAAACCTTTGCACTTTCTCTAGTTTCTTTACATGCTTGGCTAGGTGTGGGTTCCAAACTGGTGCCGCATACTCCAATATGGGCCTAACGTACACGGTGTATAGGGTCCTGAACGATTCCTTATTAAGATGTCGGTGTGTGTGTGTGTGTGTGTGTGTGTGTGTGTGTGTGTGTGTGTGTGTGTGTGTGTGTGTGTGTGTGTGCGTGTGCATGTATGTGTGTGTACTCACCTATTTGTGGTTTCAGGGGTCGAGTCATAGCTCCTGGCCCCGCCTCTTCGCTGATTGCTACTAGTTCCTCTATCTCTCTGCCCCATGAGCTTTTTCATACCACGCCTTAAATCTATGTATGGTTCCCGCCTCCACTACGTCACTTTCTAGGCTATTCCACGGCCTGACTACTCTATGACTGAAGAAATACTTCCTAAAATCCCTTTGATTCATCTGAGTCTTCAACTTCCAATTGTGACCCCTTGTTTCTGTGTCCCATCTCTGGAACATCCCGTCTTTGTCCACCTTGTCTATTCCGCGCAGTATTTTATATGTCGTCATCATGTCTCCCCTGACCCTCCTGTCCTCCAGTGTCGTCAGGCCGATTTCCCTCGACCTTTCTTCGTAGGACAATCCCCGTAGCTCTGGGACTAGTCTTGTTGCAAACCTTTGCACTTTCTCTAATTTCTTGACGTGCTTGACTAGGTGTGGATTCCAAACTGGTGCTGCATACTCCAGTATGGGCCTGACGTAAATGGTATACAGAGTATTGAACGAATCCTTACTAAGGTATCGGAACGCTATCCGTAGGTTTGCCAGGCACCCGTATGCTGCAGCAGTTATCTGATTGATATGCGCCTCAGAAGATATGCTCGGTGTTATACTCACCACCAGATCTTTTTCCTTGAGTGAGGTTTGGAGTCTTTGGCCATCTAAACTATATTGTGTCTGCGGTCTTCTTTGCCCTTCCCCAATCTTCATGACTTTTCATTTGGCAGGGTTAAACTCAAGGAGCCAGTTGCTGGACCAGGCTTGTAGCCTGTCCAGGTCTCTTTGTAGTCCTGCCTGTTCCTCATCCGATTTCATTCTTCTCATTAACTTCACATCTTCTGCAAACAAGGACACTTCTGAGTCTATCCCTTCCGTTATGTCGTTCACATATACCAAGAACAGCACAGGTCCTAGGACTGAACCCTGTGGAACCCCGCTTGTCACAGGCGCCCACTCTGACACCTCGTCACGTACCATGACTCGTTGTTGAATCCCTGTCAGGTATTCTCTGATCCATTGCAGTGCCTTTCCTGTTATGTGTGCCTGATTCTCTAGCTTTTACAGTAACCTCTTGTGAGGAACTGTGTCGAAGGCCTTCTTGCAGTCCAAAAAAATGCAGTCGATCCACCCCTCTCTCTCTTGTCTTACTTCTGTCACCTTGTCATAAAACTCTAGTAGGTTTGTGACACAGGATTTTCCTTCCCTGAAACCGTGCTGGTTGTCAATTATACACTTGTTTTTTTCCAGGTGCTCCATCACTCTCCTCCTGATGATCTTCTCCATGACCTTGCATACTATACACGTTAGTGATACAGGTCTGTAGTTTAGTGCCTCATGTCTGTCTCCCTTTTTAAAAATTGGGACTACATTTGCCATCTTCCATACATCAGGGAGTTGCCCAGTTTCAAATGATGTGTTGAAGATCTTTGTTAATGGCACACACAGTATCTCTGCTCCCTCTTCAAGGACCCACGGAGAGATGTTGTCTGGTCCCACCGCCTTTGAGGTGTCAAGTTCGCATAGCAGCTTCTTCACCTCCTCTTTGGTTAAATGTACCTCATCCAGCACTTGCTGGTGTACCCCCTGTTCTGATTTCCTGGAGTCCTACTGGTTTCCACTGTAAATACTTCTTTAAATCTCGTGTTGAGCTCCTGACATACCTCTCGGTCGTTTCTTGTGAACTCCCCATCACCCTTCCTCAGTCTGATTACCTGGTCCTTGACTGTTGTTTTCCTCCTCATGTGGCTGTACAACAGCTTCGGGTCAGTCTTGACTTTCGATGCTTTGTCATTTTCATATTGTCGCTGAGCCTCCCTTCTTATCTGTGCATATTCTTTTCTGGCTCTTCAGCTAATCTCTTTATTTTCCTGAGTTCTCTGTCTTCTGTACATTTTCCATTCTTTAGTACTCCTAGTTTTTGCCTCCCTACACCTTTGGGTGAACCAAGGACTCGTTCTGTTCTTCCCATTATTTCTGTTTCCCTTGGGAACAAACCTCTCCTCTGCCTCCTTGCATTTTGTTGCCACATAGTCCATCATTTCTTGTAATGGTTTTCCTGTCAGTTCCCTCTCCCACTGAATGTCTTGAAGGAAGTTCCTCATGCCTGAGTAGTTCCCCCTTTTGTAGTTTGGTTTTTCCCAACCTATTCCTGCTACTCTCTCCACTTGGAGCTCAACTAAATAGTCGAAGCACAAAACCACATGATCACTAGCTCCCACTGGCCTTTCATACATGATATCCTCGATGTCCGAGCTACTCAAGGTGAATACAAGGTCCAGTCTTGCTGGTTCATCCTCTCCTCTCTCTCTGGTAGTGTCTCTAACATGTTGATGCATGAGGTTTTCCAGTACCACATCCATCATCTTGGCTCTCCATGTTTCGGGACCCCCATGGGGCTCCAGGTTTTCCCAGTCAATCTCTTTGTGATTGAAATCACCCATAACTATTAACTTTGCTCCCCCCATGTGTGCTCTTCTGGCCACCTCGGCTAGTGTGTCGACCATTGTTCTGTTGCTCTCATCGTATTCTTCTCTTGGCCTCCTGCAGTTCTGTGGTGGGTTGTACATTACTGCAATTATCACCTCATGTCCCTCAGACTGGATTGTTCCTACTAAGTAGTCCCTTTCGCCCGTGCCATCCATTCCTTCCATTTTCTCAAAACCCTACTGGTTTTTAATAAGCAGTGTAACTCCTCCTCCCCCTCTCCTCCCTCTGTCTTTCCTGAGGATTTGATATCCGGATGGAAAGATTGAATCTGTTATTATTCTGGTGAGTTTTGTTTCTGTGAGTTTTATAATGTCTGGGGATGTCTCCTTGATTCTTTCATGACACTCCTCATACTTATTTGTTATTCCATATGCATTTGTATACCACTCCTTCAACTTCTTTTCTAAGACTGTGGTCTGGGAAATATATTGGGGTTGGGGAAGTGGGAGACCTGATAAGGAACTATGCGTGGTTGCTGTGGGGGTGGAATTTGTAATGCAGTGGGTGGGGGCATTGGATGTAGCATGGGTGTTTTGGTTTAGAGTGTTTGGTTGTGCTGGGGTTGACCTGGTTGGAAGGCTTCTATAGGAAGTTGCGAGGGAGGCTGTATTTGATCTTCCTGGGTCTGGGATCTCCTGTCTTTCTTCTCTATCCCCCCTCTTTCCTCCTTTCGCCTTTGTACCATCTCTCTCAGTTTCTGCCTTTCTTCTTGTGTTCTGTCACGGTCGAGATACACCTTCCTGTATGCCGGCATGTCCCTTAATCGTGCTTTCTCCTGCAGGATCCTGTTCCGAGTCGATTCTGCCTTGAAGGTCACTTTCACTGGCCGGGTTCTTTTTTTTACAAACCCCCCTATTCTCCGAAAATTTTCCAGCTGGGTCATGTCGTCTTCTCCTATTGCTTTTATGATGCTTTCAATTGCTTTTTTTCCCCTTGTTTTCTTGCTTCATATGTTTCCCCTTCAACTTCCTGGAGCCCATACACAAAGACTGACCTCACTCTTTCATTCTCCCACTGCATATCCTTGTGTATCCCCTCATTCAACTTGATTTCCTCCATTGCAGTTTTCCTTTCTTAAGTTTCACTAGCTAATGTACTTGGCCTGTCATTTTCTCTTCTCGGCTTTCCCTAGGCTCTGCTGTGGACTGTTAGGGCCTCCACATATAGCTTAGCTCTTTCATTTACTACAGTCTCCTCTGATAGAGCTTCTACATGCAGTTTTGCTCCTTCTTTCCCTACAGTCCCCTTATTTGTGACTGAGGTAGCAGTCTCTGATGTCAATCCCAAAATGTTTTTTAGTTCTTTAGGCTGTTTCAGATTTTTCAGTTCCTCTTCTAAGCTCTGTATCCTAGCCTCTGCTGCTTTGACTTGCACCTCCCACTTCCTGCTTTCCATGTCTATACTCTCTTCCATTCTCATGCTAAGTTCTTCTAGTTTCTTTTCCCATTCATGTTCCCTTTTTATGAGCTCTGCTGCCCAATCTTCCTTTGCAGCTTCCTCCTCCTGTTCTTTGGTTTTTCTTCCTGCTCTCTGGCAACCCATTTTTGCTTTATCCTGGTTGCCTCAGAGTGAGAAACCTATGTAATTCTGTGTGTTAGGTTAGTAGTGTGTATGTCAGAGTGTGGGGGGGAAGGTAGAGGAGGAACTGTGGCTATGTGGGAGAGGAGTGGGGAGAGGGATTTAGGGGGGAATATGGGGAGTGGGAAGGAGGGAGAAGCAAGTGGGTGAGTGAGAGAGGGAGAGGGGGAAGGAGGGAGAGGTGGGTAGGGGGAGGGTGAAAGAGGGAGGGGTGGGATCAGGGGAAGGAGTGAGATGTCGGTGGGGAGGGGGAGAGTGTATGTGTGAGTCTGGATATGTGTGTGTGTGTGAGTGTGTGTGTGTGTGTGTGTGTGTGTGTGTGTGTGTGTGTGTGTGTGTGTGTGTGTGTGTGTGTGTGTGTGTGTGTGTGTGTGTGTGTGTGTGTGTGTGTGTAATTATGTGTGGGTTTATTATGCGTCTGAAAAGTAGGCGACTTGTGCATTGGAGTGTAATGTGGATTCTCAGTGGTTGCTTGTGACCACAACCTCTTGTGACCTGACCCCCACCCTCCTGGGACTTGACCCACACCTACTTACAATGTTGCCTATGCTTGTCCTGCCACCTAGCTTATAGTAAGTTACTCGCCTTGTTCAATGGATTACCAATTTCTATTCCTTATTGAATACTTGAGTGCCTATTCTTTATCGTGCTATGATAGACCATTCACAATCAACTTGGCGGTTAATTGGAACCTGGATCCCCACACCCAAACAACCACTCATAGGTGAAAATACAGTATTTGCAATGGGGCTGTAGCAGCCTGTATATTGTCCAGCTTGATGTGACGTCCTGGCGTAGATCCACCTCAATTTCTTCTCGTTAATAATGTACCCTATTCACTGTATTTCTCTCACTGGTCACACGATTGTTTCACTTTATTATCTTTCTTGGGTGACACGTGACAACGTCGTCTTACCACCCACACTAGCCTGCCCACTCTGACTGCGCCACCACGTTTCACTTTCTAGATCACTTACAAAATTGTGGCTCTCCCCACACTTATGTGGCTCAGGCAGATTAAAAATCGCTTCTAGGATTGTTCACTACCCTGACACACTGCAACTCTTGCAGAACACTTGGGTAGCCATCAAAAACACTTATATTCGCGGAGCAAGGAAGGCGTGACTCGCGCGCTCGGTGTCCCTACTGTGTGTGTGCGTGTGTGTGTGTGCGTGTGCGTCAGCATGTGCGTGCGTGTGTGTGCGTGTGCGTGTGCGTGTGCGTGTGTGTGTGTGTGTGTGTGTGTGTGTGTGTGTGTGTGTGTGTGTGCGTGTGTGTGTGTGTGTGTGTGTGTGTGTGTGTGTGTGTGTGTGTGTGTGTGTGTGTGTGTATGTGTATGTGTGTCTGTGTGTGTACTCACCTAATTGTGGTTGCAGGGGTCGAGACTCAGCTCCTGGCTGCGCTCTACACTAAGCGCTCTCTCCCTGCTCCATGAGCTTTATCATATCTCATCTTAAAGCTATGTATGGTTAGCCTCCACTACCTCACTTGCTAAACTATTCCACTTCCTGACTACTCTATAAGTGAAGAAATACTTCCTAATACCCCTGTGGCTCATCTGTGTCTTCAGCTTCCAATTGTAATCCCTTGTTTCTGTGTCCCCATTTGGAACATCCTCTCTCATAAGAACATAAGACCATAAGAAATAAGGAACGCTGCAGCAGGCCTACTTACCCATGTGGGGATGGTCCATGTCAATCCCCGGCTTAGACCAATGCCCCACCCAGTCAGGTCACCTCCACTTAAAAAAATTACCTGGGTGGGCTAAATTGGGATGTCCTGACTATGGGTCAGGTATGTGTTCTTGCTTGCCAATATGACGTTTCTCAGAGCATAGTTCTAGCTGCCCAGACAACTTTTATTCCGAGTAGAGAAATTAGATCTAGCAAAAATGATCCCAAATGGATGAACAATAGATTAAAGCATCTCATTGATCAGAAGAGAGGCATATATAGGCGCATCACAAGAGGGGATGGGCACTTAAGAAATCAATATATTCAATTAAAGAAAGAAATAAAGAAAGGAATAAGAAAAGCAAAAAGGGATTATGAGGCTAAGGTCGCAAGGGATTCAAAGACTAACCCAAAAGGGTTCTTTCAGGTATACAGAAGTAAGATTAGGGAGAAGACTGGCCCACTTAAGAGTAACTCTGGTCAGATCACTGACATTGATAAGGATATGTGTGAAATTCTCAATACCTACTTCCTCTCAGTTTTCTCCCAGGAAAATACTAGCGATATTCCTGAAATAAGAGATTATGTAGAACAGGATGATAATAAACTATGCACGATTGCAGTAACTAGTGACATGGTTCTCAGACAAATAGAGAAACTAAAACCTAACAAATCCCCAGGCCCTGATGCAGTTTAATATTGATAAATGCAAAGTTCTAAATGTTGAACAGGTAAATAACCATGCCACATATAAACTAAATAATGTAGATCTTAATACTACTGATTGCGAAAAGCATTTAGGAGTTCTGATTAGCAGTAATCTAAAACCAAGACAGCAGTGCATTAGTGTTCGCAATAAAGCTAACAGAATTCTTGGCTTCATATCTAGAAGTATAAATAATAGAAGTCCTCAGGTTGTTCTTCAACTTTATATATCCTTGGTTAGGCCTCATTTAGACTATGCTGCTCAGTTCTGGTCACCGTATTACAGAATGGATATAAATGCTTTGGGAAACGTACAGAGGAGGATGACAAAGATGATCCCATGTATCAGAAATCTTCCCTATGAGGATAGACTGAGGGCCCTGAATCTGCGCTCTCTCGAAAGGCGTAGAATTAGGGGGGATATGATCGAGGTATATAAATGGAAAACAGGAATAAATAAAGGGGATGTAAATTGAGTGCTGAAAATTTCCAGCCAAGACAGGACTCGCAGCAATGGTTTCAAGTTGGAAAAATTCAGATTCAGGAAGGATATAGGAAAGTACTGGTTTGATAATAGAGTTTTGGATGAGTAGAACGAACTCCCGAGTAAAGTTATTGAGGCTAAAACGTTGTGTAGTTTTAAAAATAGGTTAGACTAGCCCAGTTCTACACTCCTCTCTAGCGCTAAACGTCGCATGCCCCTTCCTCCCCTCTCACCCCACCAGAGTCCCAACAGAAGAGGCTGATTTTCTCTTCTCAGTATCTGTCCCACCATCGCCTTCGCTGCTGGGTTAAGCCCTGGCTCTATTTCTGCGACTAAGAACACTCCTCTCCAGCATTATTCTTCGTCTGTCCCGTCTTCCCCGCTCATCCCATTTGGGATCTTACCTGAACTTTCGTTCGTTCACTCGTTCCTATGCTGCACTTCCTACAAGAGTGATGGACTGAACACATCGATTCCAGGTTGAGGGACTGATTACCTCAAACTTCTACTCTCCTTACCCATTTCTACTTTGTATTGGACTGATGAAGCCACTGTGTGGCGAAACGTTTCTTCAATAAAGATTCCCATGTGTTGCATCCCATGTGTTGCATCACATCCTTTGAGTGCTCTAATGTCCTCATTGGAATAAATTGGACGGCCTATTTTGGTGTCATCAGCAAATTTGCTTATGTCGCTATTTATTCCCTCATCTGTGTCGTTTATGTAAATTGTGAACAACAAGGGGCCCAACACTGACCCCTGTGGAACACCGCTTGTGACGTGCCCCCATTCTGATTTCTCCCCATTTATGCAAACTCTCTGCTGCCTATTTGTCAACCATGCCTCTACCCAGGAAAAAATTTCTCCTCCTATTCTGTGTGCCTTAAGTTTCCTTAATAGCCTCTGATGTGGAACTCTATCGAAAGCCTTACTGAAGTCTATATACACAATATCATATTCAATACTATGATCTACCTCCTGAAATACCTTAGTGAAGAAAGTAAATTCGTAGGACAGGAACGCCCCTTTGTAAAACCATACTGAGATTCATTAATCAATTTATGCCTTTCAAGATGGCTACGAATTGCTTTGGCAATTATTGATTCCATAAATTTTCGCTCTATTTAGGTAAGGTCTATTAAGGTCTATAGTTTGAAGCCAAGGACCTGTCACCTGCCTTGTACATAGATATTACATTTGCCATTTTCCACTTATCTGGAACTATGCCAGTTTGTAGTGGTATGTTAAAAAGATTAGCCAAAGTTATGCTAAGTTCCTATTTACATTCCTTTAAAACTCTTGCAAACAATTCATGAGGGCCTGGCGATTTGTTAGGTTTTAGTTTCTCTATTTGTCTGAGGACCAAGTCACTAGTTATTCCAATAATGCATAATTTATTATCATCCTGTTCAACATAATTTATTATTTTTGGAATTTCGCTAGTATCTTCCTGGATAAAAACTGAGAGGAAGTATGAATTGAAAATTTCACATATATCTTTATCACTGTCAGTGATCTGACAAAAGTTAATCTTAAGTGGGCCTGTCTTACTTCTGTATGCCTGAAAGAACCCTTTTGGGTTAGTCTTCGAGTCCATTGCCACCTTAGCCTCATAATCCCTTTTAGCTTTTCTTATTCCTTTTTTTATTTCTCTCTTCAACTGAATATATTGATTTCTTAATTGCCCATCCTCTCTTTTGATACGCCGATATATGCCTCTCTTTTGACCAGTGACATGCTTTAACCTATTGTTCATCCATTTGGGATCATTTTTGTTAGATCTAATTTCTCTACTCGGAACAAAAGTTGTCTGGGCAGCTAGAACTATGCTCTGAAAAAAGTCATATTGGCGACCAACACCACCAACCTGACCCATAGTCAGGTTATCCCAATTTAGCCCACCCAGGTAATTTCTCAGTGCCATGAAATCGGCCAAGCAGAAGTATGGGACAGAGACTTCATTGCAGTTATCTGGGTAATTTCATGATATAATGAAACTAAGTGATTTATGATCACTTTCCCCAAGCTTATCATTAACCTCAAGATTATTAATTAGTGATTCTTTGTTGGCAAGAACCAAGTCAAGCAGATTGTTTCCTCTAGTTGGTTCTGTCATAAATTGTTTTAAAAAGCAATCCTGAACCGTATCAAGAAAGTCACCAGACTCAAGATTTTCTGTCACATTGTTCGAATCACTTTGTCTTAAGTTAAAATCTCCCATTAACACACCATTTTCATATTTAGATGCCTTATGAATTTCGTCCCATAGCTGCTTACTGCACTCTCTAACAAGGTTTGGAGGCCTATAAATCACACCCAAAATTAACTTTTCACGACCCTCGAGAAACTGTAGCCAAACAGATTCTGTGTCCGATGTTTCTAATCTTATATCTTGTCTAACGCAACAATTTAAATTTTCTCTGGCATACAACGCCACTCCACCACCCTTCCTGTTGACCCTATCAATATGGAACAGTTTATAACCCTGTATGTTGCATTCAGAAGGGATTTCTCTATCTTTCAAGTTGAACCAGGTCTCTGTTACACTAATAATACCTACATTACCCGTACTTGCAAATAATCTTAGCTCATCTATCTTATTTCTTAGACTCCTACTATTTGTATAGCAAAAGTTAAGGGAGCTAGTCACTCGTTGCCCTCTACTATCTCTCTTTGTTTGTTGATCAATTGATTTGCCTTTACTAGCAACTTTACTTTGAATATTGTCTTTTGAACATATCCCTGAGGTATCCTGGTTACATCTCCTGTTTTTAACCCTAGTACTGCAGCCTGATTGTTTCCCACAGACACCCGTACCTCTATAATCTATCAGTTTAAAGTCCTAGACATGTCACCAATAACCCCCCTCACTCCAGGCAGTATTTTGTATGTCGTTATCATGTCTCCCCTGACCCTTCTCTCCTCCAGTATCGTCAGGCCGATTTCCCTCAGCCTTTCTTCGTAGGACACTCCCCTGAGCTCCGGAACTAACCTTGTTGCAAACCTTTGCACTTTCTCTAATTTCTTGACTTGCTTAACCTGGTGTGGGTTTCAAACTGGTGCTGCATACTCCAGTATGGGTCTGACGTACACAGTGTACAGTGTCTTGAACGATTCCTTACTAGGGGATCGGAACTCTATTCTCAGGTTTGCCAGGTGCCCATATGCTGCGGCAGTTATCTGGTTGATGTGTGCCTCTGGAGACGTGCTCGGTGTTATGCTCACCCCAATATGTTTCTTCTTGAGTGAGGGTTGCAGTCTTTGGCCTCCTAGCCTATACTCTGTCTGTGGTTTTCTTTGCACTTCCCAGTCTTCATGACTTTGCAGTTGGCTGGGTTGAAATCGAGAAGCCAGTTGCTGGACCATACATCCAGCCTATCCAGGTCTCTTTGTGTGTGTGTGTGTGTGTGTGTGTGTGTGTGTGTGTGTGTGTGTGTGTGTGTGTGTGTGTGTGTGTGTGTGTGTGTGTGTGTGTGTGTGTGTGTGTGTGTGTGAGTGTGTTTGTGTGTGTGTGTGTATGTGTGTGTGTGTGTATGTGTGTGTGTGTGTGTTTGTGTGTACTCACCTATTTGTACTCACCTATTTGTGGTTGCAGGGGTCGAGTCTTAGCTCCTGGCCCCGCCTCTTCACCGGTTGCTACTGGGCCCTCTCTCTCCCCGCCCCATGAGCTTTATCAAACCTCGTCTTAAAACTGTGTATGGTTCCTGCCTCCACTACGTCATTTTCTAGGCTATTCCACTGCCTTACAACTCTATGACTGAAGAAATACTTCCTAATATCTCTCTGACTCATTTGTGTCTTCAACTTCCAATTGTGGCCTCTTGTTTCTGTGTCCCCTCCCTGGAACATCCTGTCTTTGTCCACCTTGTCTATTCCACGCAGTATTTTATATGTCGTTATCATGTCTCCCCTGACCCTCCTGTCCTCCAGTGTCGTCAGGCCGATTTCCCTTAATCTTTCTTCATAGGACATTCCCCTTAGCTCTGGAACTAACCTTGTCGCAAACCTTTGTACTTTCTCTAGTTTCTTGACGTGCTTTATCAAGTGCGGGTTCCAAACAGGTGCTGCATACTCCAGTATGGGCCTGACATACACGGTGTACAGTGTCTTGAACGATTCCTTACTAAGGTATCGGAATGCTGTTCTCAGGTTTGCCAGGCGCCCATATGCTGCAGCAGTTATCTGGTTGATGTGTGCTTCCGGAGACATGCTCGGTGTTATACTCACCCCAAGATCTTTCTCCTTGAGTGAGGTTTGCAGTCTTTGGCCACCTAGCCTATACTCGGTCTGTGGTCTTCTGTGCCCTTCCCCTATCTTCATGACTTTGCATTTGGCAGAATTAAATTCGAGAAGCCATTTACTGGACCAGGTGTCCAGTCTGTCCAGGTCTCTTTGAAGTCCTGCCTGGTCCTCATCAGATTTAATTCTCCTCATTAACTTCACATCATCTGCAAACAGGGACACTTCTGAGTCTAACCCTTCCATCATGTCGTTCACATATACCAAAAATAGCACTGGTCCTAGGACCGACCCCTGTGGGACCCCGCTCGTCACAGGTGCCCACTGTGATACATCATTACGTACCATGACTCGTTGTTGTCTCCCTGTCAGGTATTCTCTGATCCATTGCAGTGCCCTTCCTGTTATATGCGCCTGATGCTCTAGCTTCTGCACTAATCTCTTGTGAGGAACTGTGTCAAAGGCCTTCTTGCAGTCCAAGAAGATGCAATCAAACCACCCCTCTCTCTCGTGTCTTACTTCTGTGTGTGTGTGTGTGTGTGTGTGTGTGTGTGTGTGTGTGTGTGTGTGTGTGTGTGTGTGTGTGTGTGTGTGTGTGTGTGTGTGTGTGTGTGTGTGTGTATGTGTGTGTGTGTGTGTGTGTGCGTGCGTGTGTTAGTTAGTTACCATTTTGTGTGCATTCGTGTGTGTGTGTGTGTGTGTGTTCTTACATAGTTGTACTCACCTAGTTGTGGTTGCAGGGGTTAATTCACAGCCCCTGGCCTCGCCTCTTTACTTTTCGCTACCAGGTCACTCTTTCTGCTCGAAGAGCTTTACCATACCTCTTTTTAAAGCTATGTATGGATCCTGCCTCCACTACATCACTTCCCAGACTATTCCACTTCCTGATAACTCTGTGACTAACGTTATACTTCCTAACATCCCTGTGAGTCATCTGAGTCTTCACCTTCCAATTGTGACCCGCTGTTGTAGTGTTTCATTTCTGGAACATCCTGTCTCCGTCTATATATAATATTGACGGTGGGTTGCCTTCTGTAATTCCTGTGGCTTCATTTATATGCTGATCCATAAAATAGACCTGTCATTAAACTGAGGAAATTTATCGGTGAAAGACTGCCCAGTTTATTTCTTTATAGTTAAAACCTCCAAGTACAATAACTTTCAATAATTAGTTTCCTAAAGGTATTATATAATCCTCGTTTATTCTGTCTAACTTTTCTCTTTCCAAAGTATCATTAAGGATGTGTTATATACATTTACTAATAAGAGTTTCTCATCTTTATTTCGTATTTTTATTTCTAAAATTTCAACATTTTCAGTATTTTGTAATTTAGTTTCATTTCAATTCTAATGTTCCTGCCTTGCCTGATTATGTTCAATTTTAGTTATTCCATCTATCCATCCATTGGTGTTCTTGTCTGCAGGTGTATAAGCATATCCGTGTTAATAACATGTAGCCTCTACTGTAATATCAACAAAAGCACTACTCTACTAACGTGCTGCTCTATTTCTTTTTAATATATTAAATACGTTGTTCTTACCCCAGAGAATGTTCACTATTATTAATTTTCTGCAATCTTTGGGACACCGCTCACATAAAACGCTCTGCTCTCTACACTACAAAACCAACGCATTCCTCCTTTTCCCTAGAATGGGGTGGCTGACATCCTTGTATGTATGTATGTGTGTGTGTGTGTGTGTGTGTGTGTGTGTGTGTGTGTGTGTGTGTGTGTGTGTGTGTGTGTGTGTGTGTGTGTGTGTGTGTGTGTGTGTGTGTGTGTGTGTGTGTACTCATCTATATGTGGTTGCAGGTCGCTGCTTGGAATATGATAAAGTTCCACGAGCTGTATTGTATTTCTTCTTACTCTTGTGAATGTGTAAAATTATCCAGTTTGTAGTTATTTATTTTCATCTACTAAAGTAAAGCTACGATCGTTGTGTCCCTTTTGTAGTAATTAGTTTTATCACTCTTACAGCTTTCTCTTTAAATTCACTTCAGTGTTCTGCCACTCAGAAGGACAACTCTTCTCAGTTTACAAACTTAGCTTCATATTCTTATTGCAGCTAAGATTTTTTTTCTATTTTTCCATGACGTTTTATGACCTTATATGTGGTAATCATTCCTCCTCTCGTCCTCTCATCTACCAGCCTGGGCAGCGTTAGTGTTTTCTGCCTTTAATTATAGCTCATATATATTTTTTATTTAATCTCCGGTAGCAATATCATAGCTTTTCTTTGAACCACTTCTAATTATTCACTTTTTTTTCAGGTGGAGCACCACACTGTTGCTGCATATTCCAGTTTTGTCCTAATATAGCTTGTAAAGAGCTTTAATTTTAAAGCTATTATGAGAGCGCCAGTGTAACATACGCAATTCTCACTGTTTTCTTTCCATGATCTTCCAGTGATAATTTTTTATTAATAATAACTCCTAGAGTCCACTCTCTCAGTATTCTATTACTCAGTCTACATTCTTCATATGTCTTGATTTTGCATTCTTCTATTTCTATTACAGAGCAAGAATCTTCGTTAAATTCCATCATCCATTAATTCAGTTCATTCAAATTGTACTATAATGATTTACAGTCATTTTACAGAATAACTTGAATAATTTAGACTAAGAGAATGCAATTTTTGCTTCCCTAAATAGGCACAGCAAAATCTCTCACTTTAAATAAAATAAAATCATAATCAGGCCTACCTTCTTAGTATCAACTGAAGTAGTTGCTTCAGTGTGCTGTTTACACCAAATGTTTCCTGGCACGATGACTCCAAAGTTTATTGTATTTCCATACTGACCTATCGTGTAATTTAATCATATTTCCTATATTTAATTTTACTTTAAATAGGCATACCCTAATAGGAATACCTACAGGTGTTGTCAATATCTTTCAATCCGTTATATATATATATATATATATATATATATATATATATATATATATATATATATATATATATATATATATATATATATATATATATATATATATATATATATATATATATATATATATATATGTCGTGACGAATATGGAAAACTGGTCAATTAGCAAGAACTCGTTTAAAATTAAGTCCTTTCTAAAATTTTCTCTTATACGTTTAAAGATATATTTTTTTCATTAATGTTGATGTAAAAATTCATAATTTTGCACCAAAAGTAACTTAGAAAACTTACCTAACCTTATTATAACAAGAACAATTTATTTTAGCCTAACCCAACTAAATATATTTTAGATTTGTTTACAATAATTTAATAATAAACAAACACAGTGAAATATTTTTTTTTCGTTAGGTTCAGAATGATTTTGATGAAATATATATATATATATATATATATATATATATATATATATATATATATATATATATATATATATATATATATATATATATAAGATCACAGTAAACAGGTGATTTCAAAATATGCAAAACAACCACTCTGAAAGAATAGAGAAATTCCAAGCGCTTTCGTGACTACTCACATTATCAAGGAACTATGAAAGTAAAGCATCCAAGGAAGCTATATAAGAGGTCCGGCCAGCACCTCACTATCAGATCCCACAACGGTTAAACACGTGACGCGCGGCGACCCAACTTGGATAGGTCCCTTGCACAACTCACCCCCAAGCTATTCTACCCAAGAAAATTTAAAAATTATTATTTGTCCAGTGTATTATTAAATTCTTCCCAAATTCTATTAATTATAAATGGATCTAATTTATATAAACCAAAGGAAATATTCATATTATTGTCAAAACTGCTTTTTATGAAACAAGATTCAATTATATTCCTGTCGACCATGGACTTGCTTGATACTACTTTCTCAACTTTTTGAAAATCAATTGGATGGTTAAAATCTCTTACATGAATAAATAGAGCATTGGAATCTTGTCCAGTTATAATGCTATATTTATGTTGTTTTAATCTTAGTTCGAGATTTTTACCAGTTTGACCGTAATAAACTTTATCGCAAATTTTACTAGGAATCTTATAGACACATCCATCAGCATTTTGGGGGGAATTCTTTATCAAAAGTTTTTTCACTTTATCAAGATTTTTGAATACAACTTTAATATTAAAAGTCTTAAGAAGAGAAGGCATATCAACCAAGTTTTCATGGTTAGGGAGAACCAACATATTTTTAGTTGAATAAGGCTGGTTGTCCCTTTTTGGATTATAAAAAGTGTTTCTAGCAACTTTAAAAGATTTATCAATTACATTTCTTGGGTATTTTAAATCATTACCTATTTCATAAATTTTGGATATTTCCTCATCTATGAACTCAGGACTACAAATTCGTAAAGCTCTCAAAAACATTGATGAGAAAACAGACAGTTTGACTCTATCTTGATGCGAGGAATAATAGTGGACATAGGAACAGTTATTTGTAGGTTTACTGTAAATTTTAAATTTGAATTCATTATTACCCTTAATAATTAAAACATCTAGAAAAGGCAATGAGTTATTTTCTTCATACTCAACAGTAAAGTTTATAGAATGGGCTAAGCTATTTAATTTTCCAAGGAAATGGTGTATATCTACATTTTTGGGCATAAGACACAAAATATCATCAACATATCTGAACCATTTAGCTCTATTAGGGAGGATTGTGTTAAGCAACCTTGTTTCAAAAAATTCCATGTATAGGTTACTAAGAACAGGTGAAAGAGGATTTCCCATTGCCATACCAAACTTCTGAGTGTAAAACTTATCATTAAATACAAATTTTGCATCAACAATGCAAAGTTTAATAAGTTTAATGATAGTAGGAACTGGCAATGGTAAATCATAGTTAACGAGTTCTTCAGATAAGAAACTTAATAAATCATCAACAGGAACTTTCGTAAACAAGGAAGTAACATCAAAACTAACCATGTTAAAATCATTTAAGTCAGTCAAGGAGCTTAATTTATCAACCAGGTCTATGTTGTTTTTAACATTAAAGTTAGAAATTTTGCCAACAATAGGGCTCAAAATATCAACAAGCCATTTGGATAATTTATATGAAACTGACCCTATGGAGCTAATAATTGGTCTGACTGGATTCCCTGGTTTGTGTGTTTTTATTAGTCCATACATGTAAGGTAAAGATGGATTAGTGGAAGTAAATTGTTTGACTAATTCATCTTTGCCTTTCAGTAGAAGTTTTATTGTTTTATTGAAATTGCTGTTAACGGTTTCTAGGGGATTTTTCCTAAGTTTAGAATAGGTTTCAGTATCATCTAAGAGATTATTCATTTTTTCTTGGTAATCATTTTCATTCATAATTACTATTGCATTTATTTTGTCTGCTTTAGTAAGGCGCAAATTTTTATTGTTATTAAGTGTATCATAAGACTTAAAGAATCTTTGAGGGCAATTGGGAATGTTTGGTTTTAACATAGAGCTATATACCATTCCTTTACTAATATTAATTTCATCAGAGGATAAATCAGAAAATTTTTCAAAGTTACAAAAGCCTTTTGCAATTTCAACATTATTAAGTTTTTTTGAAGTTGCAAAACTTAGGCCAAAACCTAGAGCAGCAGTTGTATGTTTGTCTATCAGATGAAATTTTAGACAAACATACAACTGCTGCTCTAGGTTTTGGCCTAAGTTTTGCAACTTCAAAAAACTTAATAATGTTGAAATTGCAAAAGCCTTTTGTAACTTTGAAAAATTTTCTGATTTATCCTCTGATGAAATTAATATTAGTAAAGAAATGGTATATAGCTCTATGTTAAAACCAAACATTCCCAATTGCCCTCAAAGATTCTTTAAGTCTTGTGATACACTTAATAACAATAAAAATTTGCGCCTTACTAAAGCAGACAAAATAAATGCAATAGTAATTATGAATGAAAATGATTACCAAGAAAAAATGAATAATCTCTTAGATGATACTGAAACCTATTCTAAACTTAGGAAAAATCCCCTAGAAACCGTTAACAGCAATTTCAATAAAACAATAAAACTTCTACTGAAAGGCAAAGATGAATTAGTCAAACAATTTACTTCCACTAATCCATCTTTACCTTACATGTATGGACTAATAAAAACACACAAACCAGGGAATCCAGTCAGACCAATTATTAGCTCCATAGGGTCAGTTTCATATAAATTATCCAAATGGCTTGTTGATATTTTGAGCCCTATTGTTGGAAAAATTTCTAACTTTAATGTTAAAAACAACATAGACTTGGTTGATAAATTAAGCTCCTTGACTGACTTAAATGATTTTAACATGGTTAGTTTTGATGTTACTTCATCGTTTACGAAAGTTCCTGTTGATGATTTATTAAGTTTCTTATCTGAAGAACTCATTAATTATGATTTACCATTGCCAGTTCCTACTATCATTAAACTTATTAAACTTTGCATTGTTGACGCAAAATTTGTATTTAATGATAAGTTTTACACTCAGAAGTTTGGTATGGCAATGGGAAATCCCCTTTCACCTGTCATTAGTAACCTATACATGGATTTTTTTGAAACAAGATTGCTTAACACAATCCACCCTAATAGAGCTAAATGGTTCAGATATGTTGATGATATTTTTTGTCTTATGCCCAAGAATGTAGATATACACCATTTTCTTGGCAAATTAAATAGCTTAGCCCATTCTATAAACTTCACTGTTGAGTTTGAAGAAAATAACTCATTGCCTTTTCTAGACGTTTTAATTATTAATGGTAATAATGAATTCAAATTTAAAATTTACAGAAAATCTACAAATAACTGTTCCTATGTCCCCTATTATTCGTCACATCAAGACAGAGTTAAACTGTCTGTTTTATCATCAATGTTTTTGAGAGTTTCACGTATTTGTAGTCCAGAGTTCATAGATGAGGAAATATCCAAAATCTATGAAAAAGCAAATGATTTGAAATACCCAAGAAACGTAATTGATAAATCTTTTAAAATTGCTAGAAATACTTTTAACAATCCAAAAAGGGACAACCAGCCTTATTCAACTAAAAATATGTTGGTTCTCCCTTACCATGAAAACTTGGTTGATATGCCTTATCTTCTTAAGACTTTTAATATTAAAGTTGTATTCAAAAATCTTGATACAGTAAAAAAACTTTTGATAAAGAATTCCCCCCAGAATGCTGATGGATGTGTCTATAAGATTCCTTGTAAAATTTGCGATAAAGTTTATTACGGTCAAACTGGTAAAAATCTCGAACTAAGATTAAAACAACATAAATATAGCATTAGAACTGGACAAGATTCCAATGCTCTGTTTATTCATGTAAGAGATTTTAGCCATCCAATTGATTTTCAAAATGTTGAGAAAGTAGTATCAAGTAAGTCCATGGTCGACAGGAATATAATTGAATCTTGTTTCATAAAAAGCAGTTTTGACAATAATATGAATATTTCCTTTCGTTTATATAAATTAGATCCATTTATAATTAATAGAATTTGGGAAGAATTTAATAATACACCGGACAAATAATAATTTTTTAAATTTTCTTGGGTAGAATAGTTTGTTGGTGGGTTGTGCAAAGGACCTGTCCAGTTGGGCTGGCGCGCTTCAGGTGTTTAACCGTTGTGGGATCTGATAGTGAGGTGTTTGCCAGACCCCTTATATACCTTCCTTGGATGCTTTACTTTCATAGTTCCTTGATAATGTGAGTAGTCACGAAAGCGCTTGGAATTTCTCTATTCTTTTAGAGTGGTTGTTTTGCATATATATATATATATATATATATATATATATATATATATATATATATATATATATATATATATATATATATATATATATATATATATATATATATATATATATATATATATATATATATATATATATATATATATATATATATATATATATATATATATATATATATATATATAGGGGAGAAAAGGGAAATTTATAGGCGCATCAGAAGAGGAGAGGTTAACCTTACTGACCAATATGTTCAGCTTAAAAGAGAAGTAAAAAAGGGGATTAGAAAGGCTAAACGTGACTATGAAATTAGAGTTACTAATGAATTGAAGACTAATCCAAAGGGGTTCTTTCAAGTGTATAGGACGAAGGTGAAGGAAAAAGTAGGACCTCTGAAAATTGGGAATGGACAGCTGACGTATAATGAACTGGAAATGTGTTCTTTATTTAATGACTATTTTTTGTCAGTTTTTACACAGGAAGATGTAAATGAGATTCCAGTAATTAACAATCATTTAGTTCCTGATGAATCTAAATTAACTAACATTACTGTCACGAGGGACATGGTTATTTAACAGATAGAGAAACTGAAGCAAAACAAGTCCCCGGGGCCCGATGAGCTGTTTTCCAGGGTGCTTAAGGAATGCAAGATGAAGCTTAGTCAGCCATTAACGAGTGTGTTTAATGCGTCCATCTTTACTGGTGTTGTGCCAGATTTGTGGAAGATGGCTAATGTGGTTCCTATATTCAAATCAGGGGATAAATCCACTCCTTCAAATTACCGTCCAATAAGCCTGACATCTATAGTGGGCAAGTTATTAGAATCAATTATAGCTGACATTATCAGAAGTCACCTTGAAGAGCATAACTTGATAAATGAATCTCAGCATGGATTCACGAGAGGTCGTTCCTGCCTGACAAACTTACTGACGTTCATCAATAGAACATTTGAGGCAGTTGACAGTGATAAGGAATATGATATTGTTTATTTGGATTTTAGTAAAGCCTTCGATAGAGTGCCTCACAAGAGACTCTTAAGAAAAGTGGCAGCTCATGGTATAGGAGGTAAAACTCTAGCATGGAGAGAGGCATGGCTTACCAATAGAAAGCAGAGAGTTACCATTAATGGAGTGAAATCTGAGTGGGGATTAGTCACTAGTGGCGTTCCACAGAGATCAGTTTTGGGCCCTCTCTTGTTCATAATTTACATTAATGACCTTGATCAAGGGATTACGAGTGACATGAGTAAATTTGCTGATGATACAAAGATAGGTCGTATAATTCACTCTGAGGAGGATAGCAATGAACTCCAGGAGGATTTGGACAAATTAATGTCTTGGTCTGAGAAATGGCAGATGAAGTTCAATGTGGATAAGTGTAAGGTACTTGCCCTTGGTAATGAAAATAACCCTCGAAGCTATAATCTAGGTGAAGTAGAGCTTGATCATACAGAATGTGAAAAGGACTTGGGAGTCATGGTGAGCAGAAATCTAAAGCCAAGACAGCAGTGCCTTAGTGTGCTCAACAAGGCCAACAGATTACTTGGATTTATCTCAAGAAGTATAAGTAACAGAAGTCCAAAAGTTATTTTACAGCTCTATACATCACTAGTGAGGCCTCATTTAGATTATGCTGCTCAGTTTTGGTCCCCTTACTACAGGATGGACATAGACTCATTAGAGAACATACAGAGAAGAATGACTAAAATGATTTACTGTGTAAGGAACCTCCCGTATGAAGATAGACTTAAAGCCTTAAATCTTCACTCTCTGGAGAGGCGTAGAATGAGGGGAGATATCATTGAAGTGTATAAGTGGATGACGGGCATAAACAAGGGAGACATTAATAAAGTACTGAGGGTGTCGAACCAGGTAAGAACCAGAAATAATGGATTTAAGTTGGATAAATTTAGATTTTGAAAGGATATTGTTTCAGACTATGGAACAATGCTCTTCTCCAGACTGAGGGACTGACCACCTCAAAACTTTAAGGGTGATGGACTGATCACATCGTCTTCAAGTCTCTTCTGCTTCTATCAACTTTTCTGTACTCAACTGAAGAAGCCTACTGTGTAGGCGAAACGTTTCGAAATAAAGATACCTAACTGTTGCCTATGTGTCTTACCTAACGACATAGATAAGTACTGGTTTTCTAACAGAGTTGTAGATGCGTGGAACAGTCTTCCCAGTGGGGTGGTAGAGACTAGAACCTTGGGTGGTTTTAAGAAGAGACTGGACAAATATATGAGTGGGAAGGGCTGGGTTTGATTGGTTTCATTGGGTACGGGAGTTGTTTCTTGGGTAGCTTTGGGTGGAGGTCGTTTTTGATAAGGACCTGCCTCGCATGGGCCAGTAGGCCTTCTGCAGTGTTCCTCCATTCTTATGTTCTTATATATATGTAAGTATATATATATATATATATATATATATATATATATATATATATATATATATATATATATATATATATATATATATAATGGTATAAACCTTGGTAATAAATACCGACAAGTTGGTTTAGAAAGACACGTAAGCAAACACTATAACATATTTATTAGAAAACGTTTCGGTCCTGGGACCTTGATCACTTCTAACATACAGAGGTAGGAAGACATTATATATAGGCGGAGAGTGAGGTGTGACGCACGTGACCAGAGGAATGTCATAAGAACATAAGAATGGAGGAACACTGTAGAAGGCCTACTGGCCCATGCGAGGCAGGTCCTTATCAAAAACAACCTAATAGTAGTTGAAGAGCTGGTAGATATTTTAGCCAGTTTTCTGTCAAACATTTTTGAAACATTAGTGGCAACGTTGCTGACCGGTAAAACGATGTAACTTGGAGGCTTTTCTTCAATTTGATAGGTGTTGGTCTTGCTACGCACGCATCACCTCACCTGACTCCCGCCACTCGTGGCGAAACGTTTCCTTTAATAAATGTCCTGAACTGTACATAAGTGTCTTTTTCCACATCTTGTCGGTATCACCATACCATTTCCTCACAAAGAAGAATGTTGATGATCAGAAGGAGTTTGAGGTAATCAGTCCCTCAGCCTGGAGTCGATGTGATCTGTCCATCAGTTTTGAAAAAAATACAGCTCAAGTAGGAAGAAGTGGCTTATATACTGTAGACAGATGAGGCGACGCAATCGTGGATTGAGGGACTGATTACCTCAAACTCCTTCCGAAACTTCACCTTTGTTCTTTGTATAGGACTGGTGAAGCCACCGAGTGGCGAAACGTTTCCTCAATAAAGACACTCAAGTTTTGTACATGTTTCAAATTTATCTACTTCATCCCTCTATAGACTGTTCCACTTCCTGACAACTCTGTGGCTGAGGAAATACTTCATAACATCCTTGTGGCTCATCTGAGTTTTCAACTTCCAGTTGTGACCCCTTGTTGCTGTGTCTCATCTCTGAAACATTCTGTCACCATCCATTCTGTCAATTCCTTTCTTTATTTTATATAATGCTATCGTGCGCGCTCTTGTGTGTGTGTGTGTGTGTGTGTGTGCACTCACCTATTTATGGTTGCAGGGGTCGAGTCCTAGCTCCTGGCCCTGCCTATTCACTGGTTGCTACTGGGTCCTCTCTCTCCCTGCTCCATGAGCTGTATCAAACCTCGTCTTAAAACTACGTATGGTGTGTGTGTGTGTGTGTGTGTGTGTGTGTGTGTGTGTGTGTGTGTGTTTGTCTGAGTGTGTGTGGTGTGTGTGTGTGTGTGTGTGTGTGTGTGTGTGTGTGTGTGTGTGTGTGTGTGTGTGTGTGTGTGTGTGTGTGTGTGTGTGTGTGTGAGTGTGTGTGTGTGTGTGTGTGTGTGTGTGTGTGTGTGTGTGTGTGTGTGTGTGCGTGTGTGTGTGTGTGTGTGTGTGTGTGTGTGTGTGTGTGTGTGTGTGTGTGTGTGTGTGTGTGTGTGTGTTTGCTCGCGCATGTGGGTATGTCTGTCTGTCTCTGTTTGTTTCTCTCTCTTTTTCTCCCCTTCTCTCTTCTGTCTCTCTCTGTCTGTATGTTATGTCTTGTCTGTCTCTCTCTCCATTCGGTCGATGCGTGTGGTCTCTTGTTTATTTTTTACCTGGTCACCTCTACCCCGTCGCTCGCTCACAGCCTCCACATCTGCTCCTGTCTCTCACACCAAGATCCCCAAGAAAAAAGCGCGCGAAAACACAAACACGCGGGAACTCAAATCTTCCCAAAACACTGCCGACGTTTGTTTACGGTTTTTCTCCGCGTTCCCAACACGCTCTGACATGCTCGTCGCATGAGGAAAATGCGCTCCCGGGTCAGAAGAGCGTGAAGCTGTGTGAAAGTGATGGTTGAACATTGCGATTCGGGTGCATTAGGCGGAAATATTGACTTTCTAATTACAAAACATATGTTTGTCGTTATCTATAATAAATATATTGAGTTTAAGGCGTGATAAACACAATTAGGAAGGAATTCATTCTTTAGGGGAGGTGCCTCGGTGCCGGTGAAGGACTCTTAATTAATTCGAGGGTCTGTACCTACTCTGCCCTTCCTTGGATCAAACCCAATTACCTCCCGTTCCCCAGGAGCTGCAATAACCCTGCTTGTTTAGCGCATGGAAATGTAATAGAAGGGATTTGAGGGTAAATTATTAGATACTGTTTTGAAGGAAATATTACTACGACTACTACTATTTAACCTTTGTACTAATATTACTATACTACTGCTATTACTACTACAATTAAAATTCATGATGCTACTACTTGTACTGCAATTGCCGCTATTATTATATTATTATACGTATGTATAGTTACATATTTCCTGCTGAAAGACAACATATACCACTATATAGAGAAGGCTGTTCTTCCAGTTTCATTATTATTATTATTATTACTATTATTACTTCTACGACTACTACCTCTACTACTACTACTACGTCTACCACGGTGCCCCGTGGACTGTTGGCAAAAGCTCTCGCTTCGCATGATGAGCGTCCGGCGAAGGGATGGAAACATCGGACGTGTTTCCTTACACCGGTTGTCCATGTTCACCCATCAGTGAAATGGGTACCTGGGTGTTACTTGACTGGTGTGGGTGGCATCCCGGGACAAGAAATGCTCGAAATGCTCTTCATAACAAGCGGCTTTCTATATAGCAGGATGTCATTGATGTTAGCTAGGTCTGTATACCTTATACATGTGCTTGTAGTAAATAAAATTATTACTACTACTACTACTACTACTACTACTACTACTACTACTACTACTTCTACTACTACTCCTACGTCTACCACTGCTACTACTACTACTACTACTACTACTACTACTACTACTACTTCTACTACTACTCCTACGTCTACCACTGCTACTACTACTACTACTTCTACTACTACTCCTACGTCTACCACTGCTACTACTACTACTACTACTACTACTACTAATAATAATAATAATAATAATAATAATAATAATAATCATGTTTTAAAGAGCCTATATAATGCTGCCTCAGTTTATCTAAAGAAACAACACGAGTTTTTCGTTAAGTTTGATGAACCAATCGCGTCCAGGAGCTGGATGCAGAACTGACCAATCACACACCGAGCATCTCCGACGTCATTCTTTCTGGCAGGAAAACACTAGTTGTCGTGGTTGCTCATTCGTCAGGCCAGTGATGACGTCAGAGCAGCGGGGGACGTGTGATTGGTCAGGGAGAGCTCCCTTGCGGTGCCAGACGCGCCTGTCTGTTTCTCGTTACCTTGTCTAGGACAGACACACTTTGAAGTTCTCAGAACTCTAGCGCAATAAAGGAGTCAACGGGCTTTTCTCAGAATATATCTTGCGGGTATATTATTCCGACAAATTCTGGCTCAGGTCCACGATGTTGAACCAACAGTGCGTGAGAGATATCAGGAGCCAAGTCGACCATAGCACTGCCCTCAGGAGACAGAAGCTTCTTATGATTATTATTCTGAAGCTGTGGATGAGAAAAAGGATGTCCTGGTGTAATTATGGTACCATTTTGACCTGCTATCATTGTTTTATGACCAGCTTTGTCAAGGGAGAATTAAATGCAGTTCAGGGAAAAAATATCGTACCCAGAAAATTCCAGTCGTAGCTTTGTTCACTGAGAATCACATTGAAATTATTTTTTATCTCCATCATAATAAATGAATCACTAGTTTCAATGGAGAGCAGAGGCAGTCATGTTATGTGTGTGCGTGTGTGTGTGTGTGTGTGTGTGTGTGTGTGTGTGTGTGTGTGTGTGTGTGTGTGTGTGTGTGTGTGTGTGTGTGTGTGTGTGTGTGTGTGTGTGTGCGTGTGTGTGTGTGCGTGTGTGTTTGTGTGTGTGTGTGTGTGTGTGTGTGTGTGTGTGTGTGTGTGTGTGTGTGTGTGTGTGTGTGTGTGTGTGTGTGTGTGTGTGTGTGTGTGTACTCACCTATTTGTACTCACCTATTTGTGATTGCAGGGGTCGAGTCCTAGCTCCTGGCCCCGCCTCTTCACCGGTTGCTACTGGGCCCTCTCTCTTCCCGCTCCATGAGCTTTATCAAACCTCGTCTTAAAACTGTGTATGGTTCCTGCCTCCACTACGTCATTTTCTAGGCTATTCCACTGCCTTACAACTCTATGACTGAAGAAATACTTCCTACTATCTCTCTGACTCATTTGTGTCTTCAACTTCCAATTGTGGCCTCTTGTTTCTGTGTCCCCTCCCTGGAACATCCTGTCTTTGTCCACCTTGTCTATTCCACGCAGTATTTTATATGTCGTTATCATGTCTCCCCTGACCCTCCTGTCCTCCAGTGTCGTCAGGCCGATTTCCCTTAATCTTTCTTCATAGGACATTCCCCTTAGCTCTGGAACTAACCATGTCGCAAACCTTTGTACTTTCTCTAGTTTCTTGACGTGCTTTATCAAGTGCGGGTTCCAAACAGGTGCTGCATACTCCAGTATGGGCCTGACATACACGGTGTACAGTGTCTTGAACGATTCCTTACTAAGGTATCGGAATGCTGTTCTCAGGTTTGCCAGGCGCCCATATGCTGCAGCAGTTATCTGATTGATGTGTGCTTCCGGAGACATGCTCGGTGTTATACTCACCCCAAGATCTTTCTCCTTGAGTGAGGTTTGCAGTCTTTGGCCACCTAGCCTATACTCTGTCTGTGGTCTTCTGTGCCCTTCCCCTATCTTCATGACTTTGCATTTGGCAGGATTAAATTCGAGAAGCCATTTGCTGGACCAGGTGTCCAGTCTGTCCAGGTCTCTTTGAAGTCCTGCCTGGTCTTCATCAGATTTAATTCTCCTCATTAACTTCACATCATCTGCAAACAGGGACACATCTGAATCCAACCCTTCCGTCATGTCGTTCACATATACCAAAAATAGCACTGGTCCTAGGACCGACCCCTGTGGGACCCCGCTCGTCACAGGTGCCCACTGTGATACATCATTACGTACCATGACTCGTTGTTGCCTCCCTGTCAGGTATTCTCTGATCCATTGCAGTGCCCTTCCTGTTATATGCGCCTGATGCTCTAGCTTCTGCACTAATCTCTTGTGAGGAACTGTGTCAAAGGCCTTCTTGCAGTCCAAGAAGATGCAATCAACCCACCCCTCTCTCTCTTGTCTTACTTCTGTTATTTTATCGTAAAACTCCAGAAGGTTTGTGACACAGGATTTGCCTTCCGTGAATCCGTGCTGGTTGGCATTTATACTCCTGTTCCGTTCCAGGTGCTCCACCACTCTCCTCCTGACAATCTTCTCCATAATTTTGCATACTATACACGTCAATGACACAGGTCTATAGTTTAGTGCCTCTTTTCTGTCTCCTTTTTTATAAATGGGAACTACATTTGCCGTCTTCCATACCTCAGGTAGTTGCCCAGTTTCCAGGGATGTGTTGAAGATTGTGGCAAGTGGCACACACAACATATCTGCTCCCTCTCTAAGGACCCACGGGGAGATGTTGTCCGGTCCCATTGCCTTTGAGGTATCGATGTCCCTTAGCAGTTTCTTCACCTCCTCCTCATCTGTATGTATGTCGTCCAACACTTGTTGGTGTATTCCTTGCTGGTGTCCCCATCTGGTCTGTCCCCCCAGAGTCCTTCCTGTCTCTACTGTAAATACTTCCTTAAATCTCGTGTTGAGCTCCTCACATACCTCTTGATCGTTTCTTGTGAGTTCTCCACCTTCTTTCCTCAGCCTTATCACCTGGTCCTTGACTGTTGTCTTCCTCCTAATGTGGCTATACAACAGTTTCGGGTCAGATTTGACTTTCGATGCTATGTCGTTTTCATACTGTCGCTGGGCCTCCCTCCTTATCTGTGCATACTCGTTTCTGGCTCTTCTACTAATCTCCTTGTTTTCCTGGGTCCTATGCCTCCTGTACCTTTTCCATTCTCTGTTGCACTTAGTTTTTGCCTCCCTACACCTTCGGGTAAACCAAGGACTCGTTTTGGTCTTCCTATTATTTCTGTTTCCCTTGGGAACAAAACTTTCCTCTGCCTCCTTGCACTTTGTTGCCACATATTCCATCATCTCGTTTACTGATTTTCCTACCATTTCTCTGTCCCACTGAACCTCCTGCAGGAAGTTTCTCATACCTGTGTAGTCCCCCCTTTTATAGTTTGGCCTGTCCCCTTCAGTTCCTGTTACCTTCTCCACTTGTAACTCTACTATATAGTCAAAACTCAGCACCACATGATCGCTAGCTCCAAGGGGCCTCTCGTAAGTGATGTCCTCAATGTCCGAACTGCTCAGGGTGAACACAAGATCCAGTCTTGCTGGCTCATCCTCCCCTCTCTCTCTGGTTGTGTCCCTGACATGTTGATGCATGAGGTTTTCAAGTAC
>NC_091302.1:30143560-30158560 GCF_038502225.1 Cherax quadricarinatus | reverse complement strand
CCTTGGGACCCCCATGTGGCTCCTTGCTTTCCCAATCAGTCTCCTCGCGATTGGAATGACTCATAGCTAGGAGCTTTGCTCTTATGGCCACCTCAACTAGTGTGTCCACCATTGCTCTGTTGCTCTCTTCATATTATTCTCTTGCAGTTCTGTGGCAGGTTGTACATCACTCCAATGACTACCGTATGTCCCCCAGACTAAATTGTACCTACTATGTAGTCCCTTTTGTCCAGTTCATCCATTCCTTCCATTTCCTCAAATTCCCATTGGTTTTTAATGAGCAGTTCATCTCCTCCTCCCCTTCTGCTTCCTCTATCTTTCCTCAGGATCTGATATCTGGGTGGAAAGACTGCGTCCGTTATCATCCCAGTGAGTTTCGTTTATGTGACTGCTATGATGTCTGGGGACTTCTCATTAATTCTTCCATGCCATTCCTCATATTTATTCGTTATTCCGTCCACGTTCGTGTACCAAACTTTCAGTTTCTTTTCTATCACTGTCTGTGGACGTCTCCTTGATTCTTTCATGCCACTCTTCATATTTATTTGTTATTCCATCTGCATTCGTACACCAAACCTTCAACTTCTTTTCTAAAGCTTTGGTCTGGGAAAAACTTTGGGGAGCATGAGAAATGGCGTGGAACTATGAGGGGTTGTTGTGGGTGTCAAGGTTGTGATGAGGGGGGGGGGTGGCAGTAGGTACGGTGTGTAGGTTTTGGGTTAGACTGTTTGGTTTCCTTTGGGTTGTCATAGTTGAGGTCCTTCTTTAGGTAGTTCTGAGGGAGGTTGTATTTGCTCTTCCTCCTGAGTATGGGTTCTGCTCATTTCTGTCTTTGCCTCTCTTTCTTCCTTGTGTCTTTGTACCCTCTCTTTCAGTTTCTGTCTTCCTGTTTTCTGTTGCGGTCGAGGTACGCCCTCTGGTGCATTGCTATGTCCCTTAGTCATGTTTTCTTCTGCAAGATCCTGTTTCGAGCCGATTCTGCCTTGAAAATCACTTTGACTGGCCTGGTTTTTTCCTCTTGCAAACCAGATTATTCTCAGAAAATTGGTCAGCTGGGTCATGTCGTTCCCTCCTATTGCTTTCATGATACTTTCAATTGCTTTTTTCTCCCTCTATCATCTTGCTTCATAAGTTTCCCCATCAACTTTCTAGAGCCCATAAACAAAAACTCACCTCTCCCTTTCATCCTCCCATTGCATTTCCCCTTGCATCCCCTGAGTCAATTTAGTTGCCTCCATTGTAGCGTTCCGTCCTCCAGTCACTTCTCTATCTGATGTCCCTGTGCTCAGTGGTCTGTCATTTTCCCTTCTCAGCTTTTCCTGGGCACTGCTGTGGTCTGTTAGGGCCTCTGCACATATCTTAGCTCCTTCGTTATCTGCAGTCCCCTCGTTCGTTCCTGGTGTGCTCTTTGTCTTTTCATGGGCTCGACGGCGGTCTGATAGGGCCTCTGCAAACAGTGTATCTCCTTTGTTCCCCACAGTCCCCTCGTTTGTTACTGATGTAGCAGTTCCTGATACCCGTACTGCTGAGCATGTGCGTGTATACCCGTACTACTACGTGTGTGTGTGTGTGTGTGTGTGTGTGTGTGTGTGTGTGTGTGTGTGTGTGTGTGTGTGTGTGTGTGTGTGTGTGTGTGTACTTACCTCACCTACCTGTACTCACCTAATTGTGGTTGCAGGGGCGAGACTCAGCTCCTGACCCAGCCTCTTCACTGGGTGTTACTAGGTCCTCTCTCTCCCTGCTCCATGAGCTTTATCATACCTCTTCTTCAACCTATGTATCGTTCCTGCCTCCACTACCTCACTTGCTAGGCTATTCCACTTCCTGACTACTCTATGACTGAAGAAATACTTCCTAACATTCCTTTGACTCATCTGGGCCTTCAGCATCCAATTGTGTCCCCTTGTTTCTGTGTTCCCTCTCTGGAGCATCCTGTCTCTGTCCACCTTGTCTATTCCATGCAGTATTTTGTATGTTGTTATCATGTCTCCCCTATCCCTCCTGTCCTCCAGTGTCGTCAGGCCGATTACCCTTAACCTTTCTTCGTAGGAGATTCCCCTTAGCTCTTGAACTAACCGTATCGCAAACCTTTGCACTTGCTCTAATTTTTTCACGTGCTTGAACAAGTGTGGGGTCCAAACAGGTGCTGCATACTCCAGTATGAGCCTGACGTACACGGTGTACAGTGTCTTGAAAGATTCCTTACTTAGGTATCGGAATGCTAATCTCAGGTTTGCCAGGTGCCCATATGCTGCAGCAGTTATCTGGATGATGTGTGCTTCCGCAGACGTGCTCGGTGTTATACTCACACAAAGATCATTCTCCGTGAGCGAGGTGTGCAGTCGTTGGCCACCGAGCCTATACTCTGTCTGCGGTCTTCTTTGCCCTTTTCCGATCTTCATGACTTTGCATTTGGCAGGGTTGAATTCGAGAAGCCAGTTGCTGGACCACGTGTTCAGCCTGTCCAGGTCTCTTTGAGGGCCTGCCTGATCCTCATCTGATTTAATTCTCCTCATTAACTTCACATCATCTGCGAAAAGGGACACCTCTGAGTCTGTCCCTTCCACCATGTCATTCACATATACCAAAAATAGCACTGGTCCTAGAACCGACCCCTGTGAGACCCCGCTCGTCACAGGTGCCCACTGTGATACCTCATCACGTACCATGACTAGCTGTTGCCTCCCTGTCAGGTATTCTCTGATCCACTGAAGTGCCCTTCCCGTTATACGTGCCTGATCCTCTAGTTTCTGCGCTAATCTCTTGTGAGGAACTGTGTCGACGGCCTTCTTGCAGTCCAAGAAGATGCAATCAACCCACCCCTCTCTCTCGTGTCATACTTTTGTTACTTTATCATAAAACTCCAGAAGGTTTGTGACACAGGATTTGCCTTCCATGAAACCGTGCTGGTTGTCATTTATACTTTTGTTTCGTTCCAGGTGCTCCACCAGTCTCCTCCTGATAATCTTCTCAATGACTTTGCATACTATACACGTCAGTGACACTGGTCTGTAGTTTAGTGCCTCTTTTCTGTCTCCTTTTTTGAAAATGGGAGCTACTTTTGCCGTGTGTGTGTGTGTGTGTGTGTGTGTGTGTGTGTGTGTGTGTGTGTGTGTGTGTGTGTGTGTGTGTGTGTGTGTGTGTGTGTGTGTGTGTGTGTGTGTGTGTTTTATTATAGAGTAACTCAACTGGAAGTTATAATAATAATAATAGTAATAATAATTATAATAAAAACATTTTTTTTTATTTTCCATTGCTTGAGCAATCTATTTCTGATTGTCTTCTCTATTTCTCTGTCTAAGATCTATGCCACCCTTGTAGATGTAGTTCAGAACTACCTGTTAAATTCATCACACGCGTTCAGCATATGTCGAAGAAAATATCCAAAATAGTGTACGTTCTCTCAAAAATCCGTTACTATATACATATATCTCAGCATTACTCACTCTGTCCTTCTCTCTTGTCAATCCTTACCTCACTTATGGTACACGTACCTAGGCGATTATTCCCACCACTACATTACAGTAAACAGAATTATTAAATTGGCTTGACATTCTCGATATTTTAACATTCCTGTTAAATATGTTTCATTACTTAAAATAATCGTTAAGTCTTATGTTAAGATTACATTCAAATAATCTAACTTCAACTCCACAATGTCAAGTTTTAGCCTCAGTCCGCCTGAAATAATGTACATAACCACATGCTTTTCAAAATGAATGAAATAAATGTCCAATAATTTTGAAAAAAAATTATGTACATTTTGAAAACATAATTTGCCTGGATGTTTATTTATCTTTTTCTTTCACTGTTGGGATCACAGCTGCTGCTTCTTTCAGTTACCTTTTTTTGAATGATAATTTTTGTTAGCAATTCACAGAGTGTTTTCATAATTTCAAAACCTATTGTGATACATTGTAGGAACCTATTGTTTTTGATATTTACAGTTGATTAAATTGTTTCTTGACTTCGTTCCAGTTGATTAAATTGTTTCTTGACTTCGTTCCAGTTGATTAAATTGTTTCTTGACTTCGTTCCAGTTGATTAAATTGTTTCTTGACTTCGTTCCAGTTGATTAAATTGTTTCTTGACTTCGTTCCAGTTGATTAAATTGTTTCTTGACTTCGTTCCATTCTGCCTATGTGCTGTCCAATCTCTCTTGATGTTTGATTTATGTTTTTCTCTCTCTGGTATTATTCCAGTTTCCAGAGGAAAACTTTGGATCATTTCTTTTGGTTCCCAACCGACCCCTTGTCGTTAATATTGCGATATGCTAGTGGTAGCACTATCAGTCTCGCTATTAGCGGATGGAGAATCAAACCTCCTTCATTCATTGTTATATACGACCCATGGGGATTCAGCTCTTCAAATAAATTATTAACTAGACGTGTTTCTGTTGCTGCGCGATCCGGGAGAGGTATCTCCCATACCCCGCAACCCCAGCAAAACGCATAATAGATGTACCTGGAAACAATGAAGAGCAGAGGAGGTATAACGCAACTCCCTCAAGAGATATGAGAGCTATAATCCAATCCTCCCAAGAGTTCCAAGAAGTAGAGATCATTACTCTTAAGAGGCTCAGTAGCTTTAGCTCACCGCCCTCAGGAATCCTAGCACCTGTACGTTAATACAGTCCGAAGATCCAGTGGTTGTAGATTAAGATCGTCATGAGGCACAGGAGATGTAGACCAACACTCGTAAGAGACCCAAAAGCTGAGAACACAGCAAAGTCAAACACTGCGGAAATATAGGTTCATATGAAACCAGGTTGGTTATGTCCGTAGAGGTTTTGAACGGGAGAAAACGACAATGGTTTTCAGGGTTTGGTAGTCTACGTCACATACCACAAAAACCAATAAACTGAACTTCATTAAACTAACCGAAGTGGATTTCTATATAGCAATGTAAGAGTATAATAGCATTTTAGGAAGTATTATATATGAAGTCTTGAGCGAGCCTATTTTTTTAATTGACGGGTATAAGATGTAATTTGATAAATCATAAATGGTTAAGAGAAGTTATGTAGCAAACAACCTGGTGTAGAACTAAAATAGTAAGACTTTCAGAATAATATTTCAGCTTGATTCCCTGATTCGCTAATTCTCTTGAAGAATAAAGATTCGTATCCCGTTTGTTATTTCAATAAAATTGGCAAAGTAGTACTAACGAAACCAAACAAAACCCAAATTTTTTTTTTTTAGTTAAGATAGCCCAGCTTTAAGCAGGTTATCACGTGCTTATGATCCGTGTCAGGAAACACTTGTCCTGTTTCCTGAACAATAAAGTAACAACAGTCAGTTTCTCCGACCTGCTTTTGTTCCTGAACAACACAACCACTCCATCTCTTTAATTTCCTCATCCTTTCCGATTGTCTTGGTTTCTTGTTTGTGTGATATCTATTGTGTCCACTGACAGAGCTGATATTTGTTTAATTATTTCACCCCTTTAATATTCTATCTGCCTCAGAGTAGCATACTTTGTTTTCTCTGCTTCTTACTGTAATGATGTTTCACTGGGTAAAGACTGATCAGTTATGCTTTGGATAGAACTTTAGGAAAATGTTTTTGGATTTCCTGCATCTAGGAAACATTGAATCTTTGTAATTGGTGTATGAAGTTTTCGTGATTGAGGGAGGGGGACGGGCTTCCTGCAAGAGGTTATGAGGATTACTGGTAGTAAGTGGAACAGTGAGAGTCTCGTAATGGGATGAGCTCGGGAGAAAATAAGGTGACTTGAAAATCTGTATAGGTTATTGGATTTGGAGTCGCTGTTAGTTGTTAAATGTAAGAAAAGTGTGGTGTAAGTAGGGTAAAAGGTGATTTTTCCGACATTGCTAAGCTTGTGACAGAGAGTAAGTGTGATGCGACGGAGTATTGAGAATTATGGTTGATACATTTGGCTGTCCTCCCTGATGGGAGACAATTTCTCGGTAGCTGCTTTGTCTTCCAGTTTCTATCTAGTCGACATTTTATCCATTCCCTCGTTTCCTTCCCCTCTTCTTTCTCTGACTAAGTAAACACGGAGTATCTTTCTCTTCTCTTTTGCCTCTGTTTTAAACCTAATTCTAACCAGTGAAAAATTTGAAATGCGAAAAAGATATTAATCAGAGGGCATTTACGTCAGCAATATTTGCAGTCTAAATAAAGGTAGTTACTGGCCTTGTTTCCTGTCTTCAAGTAGTTTCTGTTTCTCCAAATTGATATCGATTTATTTTCTCATTTATGCTGTTTCATTTCTCCTTCAGCATCGCAATGGTTAAAAAGTCGACTCTCAGCTCCTGGACTTGCCTCCGACCAGCTATGTCTTACTAAATTTAATATCCTTAAATGTGTGTGTGTGTGTGTGTGAGTGTGTGTGTGTGTGTGTGTGTGTGTGTGTGTGTGTGTGTGTGTGTGTGTGTGTGTGTGTGTGTGTGTGTACTCACCTAGTTGTACTCACCTAGTTGAGGATGCTTCTGCACTAATCTCTTGTGAGGAACTGTGTCAAAGGCCTTCTTGCAGTCCAAGGTGTGTGTATGTGTGTGTGCGTGTGTGTGTGTGTGTGTATGTGTGTGTGTGTGTTTGCGTTAGTTGTGTGTGTGTGCGTGTGTTTGTACGTGTGCGTTTGCGTGTGTGTGTGTGTGTGTGTGTGTGTGTGTGTGTGTGTGTGTGTGTGTGTGTGTGTGTGTGTGTGTGTGTGTGTGTGTGTGTGTGTGTGTGTGTCAGTCTCGCCCTCGTACTTTCTCAAAAAAATATTTTGTCATTCAGACAAAACACATAATATTAAAAACAGAGACAAATTATAAAAACAGACCAGTTGGAGATACTGATAAAATCTGGAGAGTTTAGATGGGGGCTGGAGGTGAGGGACGAATAGCGGGGTGAGGAGAGGTAGGGAGGGATGAAGGAGAAAGGGGAGGGGTGACGGAAGGGTGAAGTGAGGGCTGAAGGGTGGAAGGCAGTGCTAAAATTAACCAACGACCGTTAACTGCTGTGCACATCAATCTTCGCAGCGCTGTTAAATGTTTTATGTATACACACACACGTACACACACACACACGTACACACACACACGTACACACACACACACACACACACACACACACACACACACACACACACACACACACACACACACACACACACACACACACACACACACACACACACACACACACACACACACACACACTAACCGAGGTGGCCAGAAGAGCACACATGGGGGGGAGCAAAGTTACTAGTTATGGGTGATTTCAATCACAAGAAGATTGACTGGGAAAACCTGGAGCCCCATGGGGGTCCCGAAACATGGAGAGCCAAGATGATGGATGTGGTACTGGAAAACCTCATGCATCAACATGTTAGAGACACTATCAGAGAGAGAGGTGAGGATGATCCAGCAAGACTGAACCTTGTATTCACCTTGAGTAGTTCGGACATCGAGGATACCATGTATGAAAGGCCCCTGGGAGCTAGTGATCATGTGGTTCTGTGCTTTGACTACATAGTTGAGCTTCAAGTGGAAAGAGTAGCCGGAATAGGACGGGAAAACCAAACTACAAAAGGGGGAACTACTCAGGCATGAGGAACTTCCTGCAAGACATTCAGTGGGAGAGAGAACTGACAGGAAAACCAGTACAAGAAATGATGGACTATGTGACAACAAAATGCAAGGAGGCAGAGGAGAGGTTTGTTCCCATGGGAAACAGAAATAATGGGAATAACAGAACGAGTCCTTGGTTCACCCGAAGGTGAAGGGAGGCAAAAACTAGGTGTACTAGAGAATGGAAAAGGTACAGAAGACAGAGAACTCAGGAAAATAAAGAGATTAGCCGAAGAGCCAGAAACGAATATGCACAGATAAGAAGGGAGGCTCAGCGACAATAGGAAAATGACATAGCATCGAAAGTCAAGACTGACCCGAAGCTGTTGTATAGCCACATCAGGAGGTAAACAACAGTCAAGGATCAGGTAATCAGACTGAGGAAGGGTGATGGGGAGTTCACAAGAAACGACCAAGAGGTATGTGAGGAGCTCAACACGAGATTTAAAGAAGTATTTACAGTGGAAACAAGTAGGACTCCAGGAAATCAGAACAGGGGAAGGGGTACACCAACAAGTGCTGGATGGGGTACACATAACCAAGGAGGAGGTGAAGAAGCTGCTATGTGAACCTGACACCTCAAAGGCGGTGGGACCAGACAACATCTCTCTGTGGGTTCTTAGAGAGGGAGCAGAAATGCTGTGTGTGCCATTAACAAAGATCTTCAACACATCTATTGAAACTTGTTCAACTCTGTGAGGTATGGAAGACGGCAAATGTAGTCCCAATTTTTAAAATGGGAGACAGACATGAGGCATTAAACTACGGACCTGTGTCACTAACGTGCATAGTATGCAAAGTCATGGAGAAAATCATCAGGAGCAATGTGGTGGAGCACCTAGAAAGAAACAAGTGTATAATCGACAACCAGCACGGTTTGTGTCACAAACCTACTGGAGTTTTATGACAAAATGACAGAAGTAAGACAAGAGAGAGAGGGGTGGATCGACTGCATTTTCTTGGACTGCAAGAAAGCCTTCGACACAGTACCTCACAAGAGGTTATTGCAAAAGCTAGAGGATCAGGCACACATAACAGGAAAGGCACTGCAATGGATCAGAGAATACCTGACAGGGAGGCAACAACGAGTCATGGTACGTGACGAGGTGTCAGAGTGGGCGTCTGTGACAAGCGGGGTTCCGAGGGGTCAGTCCTAGGATCTGTGCTGTTTTTGGTATATGTGAATAACACAACGGAAGGGATAGACTCAGAAGTGTCCTTGTTTGCAGATGATGTGAAGTTAATGAGACGAATCAAATCGGACAAGGATCAGGCAGGACTACAAAGAGACCTGGACAGGCTACAAGCCTGGCCCAGCAACTGGCTCCTTGAGTTTAACCCAGCCAAATGCAAAGTCATGAAGACTGGGGAAGGGCAAAGAAGACCGCAGACACAATATAGTCTAGATGGCCAAAGACTGCAAACCTCATTCAAGGAAAGAGATCTGAGGGTGAGTATAACACCGAACACATCTCCTGAGGCGCACATCAATTAGACAACTGCTGCAGCATACAGGCATCTGGCAAACCTAAGGATAGCGTTCCGATACCTCAGTAAGGAATCGTTCAAGACTCTGTATACCATTTACGTCAAGCCCATACTGGAGTATGCAGCACCAGTTTGGAATCCACACCTGGTCAAGCACGTCAATAAATTAGAGAAAGTGCAAAGGTTTGCAACAAGACTAGTCCCAGAGCTAAGAAGAAAGGTTGAGGGAAATCGACCTGATGACACTGGAGGACAGGAGGGTCAGGGGAGACATGATAACAGCATATAAAATACTGTGCAGAATAGACAAGGTGGATAAAGACGAGATGTTCCAGGGATGAGACACAGAAACAAGAGGTCACAATTGGAAGCTTGGAATTGGACTCAGATGAATCAAAGGGATGTTAGGAAGTATTTCTTCAGTTACAGAGTAGTCAGGCTATGGAATAGCCTAGAAAGTGACGTAGTGGAGGCGGGAACCATACATAGTTTTAAGACGAGGTTTGATAAAGCTCATGGAGCAGGGAGAGAGAGGACCTAGAAGCAATCAGCGAAGAGGCGGGGCCAGGAGCTATGAATCGACCCCTGCAACTAGAATTAGGTGAGTACAATTAGGTGAGTACACACAGATGCCATCTTTCCAACCGGATACCAAATCCTGAGGAAAGACAGAGGGAACAGGGAGGGTGGAGGAGTGACATTGCTGATCAAAAATCGCTGGAATTTTGATGAGCTGGAGAGAGGAGACAGCGGAGAAGGAAGTGATTACATAGCGGGAACGCTTCACTCTGGAGGTCCCAAGGTGGTAATAGCAGTGATGTATAACCCACCACAGAACAGCAGGAGGCCAAGGCAAGAGTACGACGAGAGCAATAGAGCGATGGTTGACACACTGGCTACAGTGGCCAGAAGAGCTCATGCATGCAGGGCAAAGCTCCTGATCATGGGAGAACTTGGACCTACATGGGGGCCAAGATACATGGAGGGCTAAGATGATGGAGGTGGTACTGGAAAACTTCATGTACCAACACGTAAGGGACACTACAAGAGAGAGAGGAGAGGGTGAACCAGCAAGGCTGGACTTAGTATTCACCTTGAGTAGTGCAGATATCGAGGACATCACATATGAAAGAAACCTTGGGGCCAGTGACCATGTGGTTTTAAGCTTCGAATACACAGTAGAGCTACAAGTGGAGGGAGAAGCAGGAAGGCCTGGACGAATGAAGTCAAACTACAAGAAAGGGGACTACACAGGAATGAGGAACTTCCTGAACGGGGTTCAGTGGGACAGAGAACTGGCAGGGAAGCCAGTTAATGAGATGATGGAATATATAGCAACAAAATGCAAGGAGGCTGAGGAGAGGTTTGTACCCAAGGGTTTACCCAAAGGTGCAGGGAGGCAAAAACCAAGTGTGCTAAGGAATGGAAGAAATATAGAAGGCAAAGGACCCAGGAGAATAAGGAGAGCAGTCGTAGAGCCAGAAATTTATATGCACAGATAAGAAGGGAGGCTCTAAGACAATATGAAAATGACATAGCAGCGAAAGCCAAATCTGACCCGAAACTGTTGTACAGCCACATCAGGAGGAAACAACAGTCAAGGACCAGGTAATCAGGCTAAGGAAGGAAGGAGGAGAGACAACAAGAAATGACCGTGAAGTATGTGAGGAACTCAACAAGAGATTCAAAGAAGTGTTCACAGAGGAGACAGAAGGGGTTCCAGAAAGACGGAGAGGTGGGGCACACCACCATGTGGTGGACACAGTGCACACAACCGAGGAAGAAGTGAAGAGGCTTCTGAGTGAACTAGATACCTCAAAGGCAATGGGGCCAGATAACATCTCCCCATGGGTATTGAGAGAGGGAGCAGAGGCGCTATGTGTTCCCCTAACAACAATATTCAATACATCTATCGAAACAGGGAGATTGCCTGAGGCATGGAAGACAGCAAATGTAGTCTCAATCTTTAAAAAAGGAGACAGACATGAAGCATTAAACTACAGACCAGTGTCACTGACATGCATAGTATGCAAAATCATGGAGAAGATTATCAGGAGAAGAGTGGTGGAACACCTAGAAAGGAATGATCTCATCAACAGCAGCCAACATGGTTTCAGGGAAGGGAAATCCTGTGTCACAAACCTACTGGAGTTCTATAACATGGTGACAGCAGTAAGACAAGAGAGAGAGGGGTGGGTGGATTGCATATTCTTGGACTGCAAGAAGGCGTTTGACACAGTTAGACACAAGAGATTGATGCAAAAACTGGAGGACCAAGCAGGGATAACAGGGAAGGCACTACAATGGATCAGGGAATACTTGTCAGGAAGACAGCAGCGACTCATGGTACGTGGCGAGGTGTCAGAGTGGGCACCTGTGACCAGCGGGGTCCCACAGGGGTCAGCCCTAGGACCAGTGCTGTTTCTGGTATTTGTGAACGACATGACGGAAGGAATAGACTCTGAGGTGTCCCTGTTTGCAGATGACGTGAAGTTGATGAGAAGAATTCACTCGATCGAAGACCAGGCAGAACTACAAAGGGATCTGGAGAGGCTGCAGACCTGGTTCAGCAATTGGCTCCTGGAGTTCAATCCCACTAAGTGCAAAGTCATGAAGATTGTGGCAGGGCAAAGAAGACCGCAGACGGAGTACAGTCTAGGGGGCCAGAGACTACAAACCTCACTCATGGAAAAGGATCTTGGGGTGAGTATAACACCAGGCACATCTCCTGAAGTGCACATCAACCAAATAACTGCTGCAGCATATGGGCGCCTAGCAAACCTCAGAACAGCATTCCGACATCTTAATAAGGAATCGTTCAGGACCCTGTACACCGTGTACGTTAGGCCCATATTGGAGTATGCGGCACCAGTTTGGAACCCACACCTAGCCAAGTACGTAAAGAAACTAGAGAAAGTGCAAAGGTTTGCAACAAGACTAGTCCCAGAGCTAAGAGGTATGTTCTACTAGGAGAGGTTAAGGGAAATCAACCTGACGACACTGGAGGACAGGAGAGATAGGGGGGACATGATAATGACATACAAAATACTGAGAGGAATTGACAAGGTGGACAAAGACAGGATGTTCCAGAGATTGGACACAGTAACAAGGGGACACAGTTGGAAGTTGAAGACACAGATGAATCACAGGGATGTTAGGAAGTATTTCTTCAGCCACAGAGTAGTCAGTAAGTGGAATAGTTTAGGAAGCGATGTAGTGGAGGCAGGATCCATACATAGCTTTAAGCAGAGGTATGATAAAGCTCACGGTTCAGAGAGAGTGACCTAGTAGCGATCAGTGAAGAGGCGGGGCCAGGAGCTCGGAATCGACCCCTGCAACCTCAACTAGGTGAGTACAACTAGGTGAGTACACACACACACACACACACACACACACACACACACACACACACACACACACACACACACACATACACACGAAGAAAGGTTGAGGGAAATCGGCCTGACGACACTGGAGGACATTTGGGTCAGGGGAGACATGATAACGACAAACAAAATAAAGCGTGGAATAGATAAGGTAGACAGAGACAGGATGTTCCAGAGAGGAGACACAGAAACAAGGGGTCACAATTGGAAGCTGAAGACTCAGGCGAGTCACAGGGATGTTAGGAAGTATTTCTTCAGTCACAGAGTCGTCAGGAAGTGGAATAGTCTAGCAAATGATGTAGTGGAGGCAGAAACCATACATACCTTTAAGACGAGGTATGACAAAGCTCAGGGAACAGAGAAAGATCAGTAAAGAGGCAGGGCCAGAAGCTGAGTCTCGACCCCTGCAACCACAGTTTGGTGAGTACACACATACATACACACACACACACACACACACACACACACACACAAACATACACTCATCATCTCTCCGTGGGTCTTGAGAGAGGGAGCAGAGGAGCTATGTGTGTCACTAACAGCAATCTTCAACTCATCTATCGAAACAGGGCGACTACCTGAAGAATGGAAGGCAGCAAATGTAGCCCCAAAGCTCTAAACTACAGACCAGTGTCACTGACATGTATAGTATGCAAAGTCATGGAGAAGATTATCAGGAAAAGAGTGGTGGAGGTCCAAGAAGGAAAAGAGCTTATCAGCGACAACCAGCACGGTTTCAGTGACAGAAAATCCCGTGTCGCAAACCTACTGGAGTTCTATGACAGGGGTGATAGCAGTAAGACAAGAGGGAGAGGGGTGCGTAGATTGCATTTTTTTTTGTTTGCTTGTTTTTTTTTGGACTGTAAAAAGGCAGTTCCACACAAAAGCTAAGCGCATAAGCTGGAGGACCATGCATGGATAACAGGAAAGGCACTGCAATGGATCAGGGAATACCTGCCGGAAAGACATCAGCGAGTCACGGTAAGTGATGAGGTGTCAGATTGGGCGCCTGTGACGAGAGGGGTTTTACAGGGGTCAGTCCTAGGATCGGTGCTGTTCCTGGTATATGTGAACGAAATGACGGAAGGAATAGACTCAGAAGTGATGTGAAGTTGATGAGAAGACTTCAATCGGACAAGGACCCGGTGGAACTAGAAAGGGATCTGGACAGGCTTCAGGCCTGGTCCTGAAACTGGCTTCTCGAGTTCAACCCCACCAAGTGAAGGGCAAAGAAGACCGCAGACGGAGTACAGTTTAGGGGGCCAGAAACTACAACCCTCGCTCAAAGAAAAAGGATCTTGGGGTGAGTATAATACTGGGCACATCTTCTGAGGAGCACATCAATCAAATGACTGCTGCAGCATGTGGGTGCCTAGCAAACCTAAGAATAGCTTTCCGACATCTCAATAAGGAATCGATCAGCACCCTGTACACCGTGTATGTCAGGCCTATATTGGAGTATGCAGCACCAGTTTGGAACCCACACTTAGCCAAACACGTAAATAAATTAGAGAAAGTGCTAAGGTTTGCAACATGGCTAGTTCCGGAGCTAAGGGACATGTCCTACGAGAAGAGGTTGAGGGATGTCGACCTAACAACGCTGGAGAACAGGAGAGATAGATGGGATATAATAACAACATACAAAATGCTGAGAGGAATTGACAAGGTGGACAGAGACAAGATGTTCCAGAGATGGTACACAGTAACAAGAGGTCACAATTGGAAGCTCAAGACCCGGATGAATCACAGGGATGTTAGGAAGTATTTCTTCAGTCACAGAGTTGTCAGGAAGTGGAATACTCTTGGAAGTCATGTAGTGGAGGCAGAATCCATGTATAGCTTTAAGAAGAGGTACGATAAAGCTCATGGAGCAGAAAGAGTAAGCTAGTAGCGACTGGTGAAGAGGCAGGGCCAGAAGTTATGACTCTACCCCTGCAACCACAACTCTGAGCACAACTAGGTGAGTACACACAAACACACACGGGGCTAGAAGCTAAGACTCGACGTCTGCAACCACAGTTAAGTGATTATACACACGAACAAAAATAGGTTAATTCACACAAATAGGTCAGTACACAGGAAGGACTCTGGGAAGATAGGACAGAGGGGGACACCAACAAGTAATATACGAACAGATGTTGAATGACATACTCACAACTGAGGAGGATGAAGGAGCTGCTAAGTGACCTTGATAGCTCATAGGCGATGGGACCGGACAACATCTCCCCTTGGGTCCTTAGAGAGGAAGCAGAGACGCTGTGTGTGCCACTAACCACGATCTTCAACACATCCCTTGAAACTGGACTACTACCTGAGGTATGCAAGACGGCAAATGTTGTTCCCATTTTTAATTAAGAAAGGAGACAGAAACGAGGTACTAAACTAAAGACCAGTTTCACTGACGTGTACAGTATGCAAAGTCATGGAGAAAATTGTCAGGAAGAGATTGGTGGATAACCTAGAACTCAACAAGATTAAAAAAGACAACCAGAATGGATTCAAGGAAGGCAAATCCTGTGTCACAAACCTTCTGGAGTTTTATGA
>NC_091302.1:30136060-30138560 GCF_038502225.1 Cherax quadricarinatus | reverse complement strand
CTAAACCTGTATTCCCTGGAACGCAGGAGGGAGAGATACATGATTATATACACCTGGAAAATCCTAGAGGGACTAGTACCGAACTTGCACACGAAAATCACTCACTACGAAAGCAAACGACTTGGCAGACGATGCACCATCCCCCCAATGAAAAGCAGGGGTGTCACTAGCACGTTAAGAGACCATACAATAAGTGTCAGGGGCCCGAGACTGTTCAACTGCCTCCCAGCACACATAAGGGGGATTACCAACAGACCCCTGGCAGTCTTCAAGCTGGCACTGGACAAGCACCTAAAGTCAGTTCCGGATCAGCCGGGCTGTGGCTCGTACGTTGGTTTGCGTGCAGCCAGCAGCAACAGCCTGGTTGATCAGGCTTTGATCCACCAGGAGGCCTGGTCTCAGACCGGGCCGCGGGGGCGTTGACCCCCGGAACTCTCTCCAGGTAAACTCCAGGTAATCAGTCCCTCAGCCTTGGAGGTGGTGGAACACCCTGAAGATAATGGTAGACGAGTGCAATGAAATAAAATAGGAATGAAAAAATACTGAAGACTGAATACCAAGATCATAGCTCTGTTGCTGTAGCTGTGCTGCTGTAACTCTGCTGCTGTAGCTCTGCTGCTGTAGCTCTGCTGTTATAGCTCTGCTGCTGTAGCTCTGCTCCTGTAGCTCTGCTGCTGTAGCTCTGCTGTTATAGCTCTGCTGCTGTAGCTCTGCTCCTGTAGCTCTGCTGCTGTAGCTCTGTTGCTGTAACTGCTGCTGTAGCATTCCTGCTGTAACTATGCTGCTTTAGCTCTGCTGTTGTAGCTCTGCTGTTGTAGCTCTGTTGTTGTAGCTCTGCTGCTGCAGCTCTGATACTGTAGCTCTCCTGCTGTAACTCTGCTACTCTAACTCTGCTGCTGTCACTCGGTTGCTGTAGCTCTGCTGCTGTAGCTGTGCTGCTGTAGCTCTGCTACTGTAGCTCTCCTGCTGCAACTCTGCTACTGTAACTCTGCTGCTGTCACTCGGTTGCTGTAGCTCTGCTGCTGTAACTCTGCTACTGTAAGTCTGCTGCTGTACCCCTGCTGCTGTAGCTCTATTGCTGTAGCTGTCCTGCTGTAACTCTGCTGCTGTAGCTGTGCTGCTGTATATGTGCTATTGTAGCTGTGCTGCTGTAACTGTGCTGCTGTAACTCTGCTACTGTAACTCTGCTGCAGTAGCTCAGTTGCTGTAGCTATGCTGTTATAACTCTGCTATTGTAACTCTGCTGCTGTAGTTCTGCTGTTGTAACTCTGCTACTGTAACTCTGCTGCTGTAGCTCTGCTGCTGTAGCTCTGCTGCTGTAACTCTGTTGCTGTAGCTCTGCTGCTGTAGCTCTGTTGCTGCAGCTCTGTTACTGTAGCTCTAATGCTGTAACTCTGCTACTGTAACTCTGCTGCTGTAGCTCTGCTACTGTAGCTCTGCTGCTGTAGCTCTACTGCTGTAGCTCTGTTGCTGTAGCTCTGCTGCGGCAGCTCTGCTGCTGCACCTCTGTTGCTGTAGCTCTACTGTTGTAACTCTGCTACTCTAGCTCTGCTGCTGTAGATCTGCTGCTGTACCTCTGCTGCTGTACCTCTGTTGATGTTTCTCTGCTGCTGTAGCTCTGCTGCTGTAACCCTGTTGCTGTAGCTCTAATGCTGTAACTGCTACTGTAATGCTCCTGCTGTAGCTCTGCTACTGTAGCTCTCCTGCTGTAACTCTGTTATTGTAACTCTGCTGCTGTAGCTTTGCTGCTATAGCTCTGTTGCTGTTGCTCTGCTGCTGTGACTCTGCTACTGTAACTCTGCTATTGTAACTCTGCTGCTGTAGGTCTGTTGCTGTAGCTCTGCTGCTGTAGCTCTACTGCTGTAGCTCTGCTGATGTAGCTCTGTTGCTGTAGCTCTGTTGCTGAAGCTTTACTGCTGTAATCCTGCTACTGTAACTGCTGCTGTAGCTCTGCTGCTGTAGCTCTGTTGCTGTATCTCTGCTGCTGTAGTTCTCCTGTTGTAATTCTCTTGCCGTAGCTCTGCTGCTGTAGCTCTCCTACTGTAGCTCTGCTGCTGTAGCTCTCCTACTGTAGCTCTGCTGCTGTAGCTCTCCTACTGTAGCTCTGCTGCTGTAGCTCTGCTGATGTAGCTCTGCTGCTGTAGCTTTGCTGCGGTAGCTCTGCTGCTCTGTAGCTGTAGTTCTGCTGTAGCTCTCGCTGTAGTAGCTCTGCTGTATCTCTGCTGATGTAGATCTGTGTAGTTCTCCTGTTGTAACTCTGTTGCTGTAGCTCAACTGCTGTAGTTCTGCTGCTGTAGCTCTACTGCTGTAGCTCTCCTGCTGTAGCTCTCCTGCTGTGCCTCAGCTGCTGTAGCTCTGCTGCTGTAGCTCTGTTACTGTACCTCTGATGCTGTAGCTCTGCTGCTGTACTTCTGCTGCTGTAGCTCTGTTGCTGTAGCTCTGCTGCTGTAAATCTACTGCTGTACCTCTGTTGCTATAGCTCTGATGCTGTAGCTCTACT
>NC_091302.1:30046060-30131060 GCF_038502225.1 Cherax quadricarinatus | reverse complement strand
TATGTGGGATGCAAGTCAAGTCACATGGATTCCTACCCATATTTTTTTAAAGGGGTGGACTAGTAAGCCAGTGGAAGTCGTCGGTCAGATGACCAAAAACTCCAGCTGCACCAAAAGAATCTTAGAAAACATACCTAACCTTATTATGACAAGAGCAATTTATTTTAGCCTAACCCAACTAAATATATTTTAGATTTGTTTACAATAATTTAATACTAAACAAACACAGTGAAATATATTTTTTTTCGTTAGGTTCAGAATGATTTTAGCGAAATTATTGCATACACAAATTTTCGCTTGTTGTCCTATATGGCAACATGAGCGTTGCTATTTAAGCCAAGATCGCAAGTTCTGCCTATTCGGCACGACATAAATATGTATATATATATATGTCGTGCCGAATAGGCAGAACTTGCGATCTTGGCTTAAATAGCAACGCTCATCTTGCCATATAGGACAAGTGAAAATTTGTGTATGCAATAATTTCGCCAAAATCATTCTGAACCTAACGAAAAAAATATATTTGATTGTGTTTGTTTAGTATTAAATTATTGTAAACGTATTTAAAATATATTTAGTTGGGTTAAGCTAAAATAAATTGTTCTTGTTATAATAAGGTTAGGTAAGTTTTCTAAGATTCTTTTGGTGCAAAATTAAAAATTTTTACATTAACAATAATGGAAAAAATATATCTTTAAACGTATAAAAGAAAATTTCAGAAAGGACTTAATTTTAAATGAGTTCTTGCTAATTGACCAGTTTTACATATTCGGCACGACATATATATGCAAGGAATTCGCAAGAGCAGGCGAAATATACACAAACACTGATCTCTGGCTGAAGGAGACTCAAACCTACGAACCTTGGAACAAGGTATGCAGTGCTTTACCAATCTACCCACTCTGGACCAATACCTTGGAGTCCAGCTTGCGCTAGACTTTGATCCAAGGCAGCCAGCTTACAGCTTTTCATCTCATCCCCTGCATGCATCAGCCTTACTAGAGATATTAACAATGCAGGTTCACATGCACGGGCACGTCAGTGAACCTCAAACTTGGATTCAAGCTCTTTCAGTCTCGTCTTGTATGTTCTGACCTCTCAAGCGAGTGGCTAAAAAAAATTCTACACTTTGCATTTTTCAACAAGAATTTATGTCAAAACATTTTGCAGAGCTCCTCAATGAATTAGTGAAGCAACAAGTAAATTTAATTATTCCTCTACGTTAATTAGTGGGATACGAAGCCATGGCTAGTCAATAATAAAATTAGATGGCCAGTGACCAGTTCACCAACCCGCTAGTTTTAGGTCTGGGTTAATATGGGTTTGAATTCCGCCTCTTATGTGAGTAATTTTATCATAGGTGAATAACTAAACTACCTGTTGATTCAGTAATTCAGCCCTGGTATTATTTATTTTCGGTGGTGTACGAATTTGTTACGTTATAAAAAATTAATACTGGCTCCTAAGGGAAAACATCCTGTATAGGGGCATGTAAACTATTAAACCACATAAACCAACCTAGAGCCAAGCTTGTTCCTTCGTATATAAGCGTTAATTAAATGGTTAATACTTACATTTATTATAAGGAAGGACACAAAAACTAAATGAACTAAGATGTAACAATATTAATAGTAAACTTACATATACAACATACAACCTTCCCACTACATACAAAAATCACCAAACACCAGTACACCTTTCCCAAGTACTCACATTAGCTCACTAGCACATTGCTACTAGTGGTTAAAAGAATTATAAAAAGGGAGGCTCCATGACCCCCTCCCTTTCTGCCGGCCTCTTAGCCTGCAGGCGAAACTCTATAAGAGTACTCGCCCAAAACTTAAACAGGCCTCTACTCATACTAGTGCCTTATAGATATATCAGGGGAGTAATTACATAAATATTAAAGCAACCTATGGCATAAACTTACCCAAAACCAACCCCCTGTACTTACACAAACACCAAACCATGATGCCTTGTTCCAGCCGCTGTTCTCCCCGTACTGACTCAAAAACACCTCCCCTGCGCCTGTCCGGTCCTGGCTACTCTTCACTACTGATACGCGTCCGATTTCAGAACAAATATCATAAAATGACATTATATATGAAGCGTTTTTTTATACACGTATTTTCTATAATATGCTGCATAATAGGCGGTTACAATAACAAACAATAATTACAGCTGAAGGTCGCTTGGAAGTCCTGTGTAGTTTCTAGAGATGTGTTGCTGTGTTCTGGCGTACAGAATAATTTTCATCTCTCCTTCCATTGTATTTCACTTCCTTTGAATCTTTCTTTTTCTCTCCCTCACTATTTCTTTCACCTTTCTCTTTCTCACTTCCCTTCTCTTTCTTTTCTCTCTCTGAGTCCCACTCTCTCCCTATAACTTTCTCATTCCTTTCTCTCACTTTCAGAATCCTTTTCTTCCTCCCCCATAGTTTTTTTCATCCTGCCTCTCTTTTTCCTTCCCGCTCACGTTTCTCACCTCTCTTACTCCCAAACATCTCTTCGACTCCTCCTGACACTGTTCCTGCCTCGCGTTTCTTCCTCCCGTCGACTTTCTTCCTCTCCCAACTCTCTTTCTCCCCCGAATCTTCTCTCTCATTTTTCACCCTCTGTCTTCCACTCCCCATTCTACGGTTTTTTCCCTGTCTCACCCTCTTTTTCTGTCTCCTGCCCTCTTCCCTCCTGCTTCTCTCCCTTCCCCTCAATCAAGATCTTTTCCAGATTGTACCTTCGTAATAAATAGTGAATATATTTGGAGCTCACTGCGTATGTGTGTACTCACCGAGTTGTACTTTCCGAGTTGTATTTGCGGGGGTCGAGTCTCAGTTCCATGACCTGTCTTTCAAATTAGTAGTTATGACATTACTGGTTCTTGGCCTCATAAGCCATATCATATATACTCTTGAAACTGTGTATTGAATTTGCCACTACCCACTTCCTCATCTACTTCATTCCATTTATTTATCACCTTGAGACTGAAACGAATTTCTTAACATCCCTGTGGCTCATCTGTACCTTTAATTTCCATCTATGATCCTTTGCACCGATGTCTCGCATTTCAAAGTCTGTCTCTCTGTGTTCGGTCAAAGACCTCTGTGTATCATAAATACTGAAGTCATTGAACTCGTCAGGATTAATTCCATTAGTCTTTCCTCATAATTCAATCCCTCAGACTAGTTTTGTTGCAAGCCTCAGGATCTTTTCTAGTTTTCTTACATGCTTGGCTACGAGGGACTGTATGGAAGTGCTGCTGCCAATACTTCATGATAAAATTGACATGTCTTGCTAAGAGTCCTTAATGTTCCTTATTGAGCTTTCCTATGGCAATTTTTATATTAGTCAGTCCATCCTCTTAATCAAAGACAGTAGGATGGGTGACTGTACACAAACCTTAAACAATGAAATACGACATGTTAAAAGTTGTTTCAGTTACTGTGACTTATATTGCCTATATTTAGGTTACTAATTTCAAATATAATATCAGTTTTTTTCTGATCACTTAAGGTTTCTTCACAATATGAAGTTCTCATTTACTTAAAATATATGCATAAAATAGCACATTAACAGTTAATAAAGACTGCAGAATAATTATATAGGTTACATTTAAAATTGTTATAAAATTTTCTACTGGTATGTACCGTCTCTTTCTTGTTAAATCTGTCTTTTCTTTTCATAACTGTGTTTGTTACTCTTCTGTTTAAAACATTTTTTGTAGTGTCTCTGTTCAGTATCTAGCAGAAGCAGACCATCATGTTGACACTCCATTAACCTTGGTACCTTCTCTCCATTCCCTTTATATCTTAGAAAAAAGCTTCCACCTCACTTTTCACAAAAATCTTCTAGATTTTCACAGATTCGTTTTTTTTCCGTCAACGTATCTTATGGTGTCCAAAGGCCTTAATGCTGGTGACAGATTCTTGATCCAAGAAGCTGAAACCATCCTTTACTTCCTTGGATCACACATGATTACCTCCCATTCCTTAACTGCTGAAACTGTACAAAGGGTTTAATAATAATAATAATAATAATAATAATAATAATAATAATAATAATAATAATAATAATATTAATAATAATAATAATAATAATAATAATAATAATAATAATAATAATAATAATAATAATAATAATATTAATAATAATAATAATAATAATAATAATAATAATAATAATAATAATAATAATAATAAAAATAAAAGTAACAATATCGCCTTAATTAATGTTCTGTGCTATTGTGATGTGCCATTGTGCTGCATAATTTTGCTATACTGCTGTGTTATAGCAGGTGCTGTGCTGTGCCTTTTGCATTTAAAATTTCTTTTGTACATTATTCAGGTGACCTCACAGTGAAATGATAAAGTGAAATCTATCATCCATAGAATTCTATCATCCGTAGAATTCTATCATCCGTAGAATTCTATTATCCGAGGAATTCTATCATCCGTAGAACTCTATCATCCGTAGAATTCTGTCATCTGTTGAATTCTATCATCCATAGAATTCTATCATCCGTAGAATTCTGCCATCCATAGAATTCCATCATCCGTAAAATTCTATCATCCGTGGAATTCTATCATCCATAGAATTCTATCATCCATAGAATCCTATCATCCGTAGAATTCTGTCATCCACATACTTCAATCATCCGTAGAGTTGCATCATGCACAGAATTCTATCATCAACAGAATTCTATGATCTGTTAAATTGTATCACCAATAGAACTGTATCAACTGTAGAATTCCATCATCCATAGAGTTCCATCATGCAAAGAATTCTATCATCCATAAAATTCTATCATTCGTAGAATTCTGTCATTCATAGAATTCTATCATCCGTAGAATTCTATCATCCATAGAATTCTATCATCCATAGAATTCTATCATCCATAGAATTCTATCATCAGTAGAATTCTATCATCCATAGAATTCTATTATCCATAAAATTCTATCATCCATAAAATTCTATCATCCATAGAATTCAATCATCCATAGAGTTAAATCATGCACAGAATTCTATCATCCATAGAATTCTATCATCCATAGAATTCTGTCATTTGTAGAATCCTATCATCCGTAGAATTCTGTCATCCACATACTTCAATCATCCGTAGAGTTTCATCATGCACAGAATTCTATCATCCATAGAATTCTATCATCCATAGAATTCTATCATCCATAGAATTCTATCATCCATAGAATTCAATCATCCATAGAGTTCCATCATGCAAAGAATTCTATCATCCATTGAATTCTATCATCCATAGAATTCTATCATCCATAGAATTCTATCATCCGTAGAATTCTATCCATAGAATTCTTTCATCTCTAAAATTCTATCATCCGAAGAATTCTATCATCCATGGAGTTCCATCATGCACAGAATTCTATCATCCGTAGAATTCTATGAAAGACAATCGACTTTTATAATTGAGTGCTTTATGGGATTTTTTATTCCTGAATAATTATAAGAGAAAAAAGTTCATTTTGACTTTAATTAAAATGAAGCCATACGGAAATGATTAAAACGTGTATATTTTAGAGGCAAATTTGCTAAAATCTCTCTCTCTGTCTCTCACTCTCTGTTTGTCTCGCTCTTGTATTTACACAATGGTTGTACAGGATTACGTTATGAGTTCCTACCTTCATTTAAAAGCTCTTCTACCCCATTGGAAAGTCTTTTTATCGTCATGAGATGTAAAAAGAGGGAACTCGATGAAACTGGAACCATCTTTGGGCCAGTGATTTCATTTGCTCAACTGATTTTATTTCAGTGACGTCAAGATGTTGTGCAAACATGTTCCAGACTCGTCATTCTAGGAATAAATCTTCTCTGATTAAGTGATGTTTTGGAGAAAGGTACTATCAGATTGCACTTGCTGTTTGCTGCCCGTCTTGTTGAGCAGAAGGTCTCTTCTCGCTAACCATGAAATGGAGCCAAGTGTGGTACCTTAACAATTACACTGGCCTTGTACTTAATAGTAAGGCCACCAACATCCCGTCGGTATTGAAGGTTCTGCTGAAATGACAGACCTGTCCAGGCAGGTGTCTGACGAGAGATGATTCGTATTGCTCTATTCTCTATTCTATCAAGACGTTGTAAGTGAGACGAGGGGAAAGCTAGGAAAACATTGCAAGAAAGTGGACTATACTCAAGGTGTGATTACACCTGAGCTTCGTACATAGTCTTGCAGCTTCTACTGTCTGAGTAGATACAATATACATTTAAGTGCTGTAAGCTTCTTGGCCGCCTCATTTGCAAGATTTACTTCGTTGTTCTTCATCGTCAGTTTGAAATCCAGTTTCACCTCAAGGTTATCTTTCTCATCCCCGGGTTCCAACATTCTCCCATTTATTCTTACTACTGCTCCATCAGTATCATCATGGTGCCTAGAGACCATCAGCATTTGTTTTCTCAGAAGCAGATGTAACCCGCCATTGCTTTCCCCAGGCTGTAAGCTGATGATTGATGTATGTGAGAGCCGCTGACATTTCTTCACATAGATAAGTAAATGTCAAAGCACAGTCATCAGCATATGCATGTGATTCTGGGATGAGAGGAAGGCCGTTGAAATAGATATTACATAACAATGGCCCAGGTACACTTCCATGACTCTCCCATTGAGAACTACTCTTAGAGATTTATCTTGAATGTAAACACAAAGGAAGCATAGTGCAGAGGCGGCGACTCATCGTGCTTGCATTTGTGCCAAAAGCCCCTGGTGCCATAATCGGTCCAAGTCTGAAGTTGGAATCATCACATAACTGGTGTCACATTGTAGAGAAGTTTAACAACAGATCAACAGCAGCGTGACCTTTCCTGACGCCATATTGACGGTCACAAAGAAGCAAGTGGTAGTCGAAAAACTGCCATCTGCTCTGAGATTATTGTCGCAAGAATCTTGGAAGTGATTGACAGGAGTGACACTGGTATGTACTTAATTTCCGCTCTGCTCTTCGTTTTATGAGCAAGGACTACATTTGCCTCTTTCCAAAATCTTCTGGTCTGGTTTAATAATTGCCTCACTGACAACAAATATTAAAGGGCATTGAATTGTAAAGTGTATGAGTGTTTGAAACGTGAAGGGTGGGATCCCTCTATGGTAGGTTCTTGGCCCCATTTTGTTCTTTGTAAATATTAACTATCTAGATTTGAAGCTTATAACCAAAGTTGCAAAGTTTACAAATACTAAGAAGCGCAGCTTCACAGTGTAACTAAAATGGATACACACCCACAAAAGAAGACACAGATATTGCAACAGTAATAGTACTGATCAGATTTACTCTAATCAATGTCTTGCCTCAAGCAGCAAAGCCAGCTGGACGATTTTCTTCATAAGAAATTTCGAACAGGCAAACAGTGAAGTAATATCAACACTGCACGATACCCTCTTCATACGCCATCATCAATATCCTGTCTAGTTCTGGTCTCCTAATTATATGAAATATAAAGATTTATATGAAATATAAAGATATGACATGGTACAGAGAAGAGCAATAAAATTTTTAGTGTTAAGTGATCAAACTACGTGATGAAAAACTCACTGAAAAATCACTCAACGTGTTTTCACTCAGAAAAGAGAGACAACGATGCGACCTCTTTCGAACCATCACCATGTTAAAAATGTTCGATGTATACAAACATAAAGACCTTCTAGAGGTACATTATGATATTTCCTGAAGCAGCAGTATTAAACTCTGTGGTAAGAGGTCTAACACTTATGTTGACAGAATTGTTGATGCCAAGTAATTTCAATTTTTCTAAAACCGGTTGGTCGCACACTTGGTAAACATTTGATTTCAATAGTCAAAATCCATTTAGGTCAGTGACCACTGGAGTCCTTGTGAATGCTTCAGAAGTACACAGAACATTCAAGTGGCCACATCGACCTGTAACTCAGTCTGATCGTATCTAAAAGTTTGACTATTGATAAACACATCAGTGTTGTGTTACTAGTACGGTCACATGAATTGCTGTACTAGTAACACTATTACTGTAGTGCACTCAACTCACACACTGAGTATCCGGGGTTCGATCCCCGATACGGGTAGAAACGTTTGGCATCTTTCTTTACACCTGCTGTCCTTGTTCACCTACCAGTATGTAGGTACCTGGATGTCAGGGAAAGGGGGTTGAATGCCTCAGATAGTGCAGGGCTTTGAAATGGCTGAGGTTGGATAACAGGTCTTAGCTTGTAAAACTTATCAGAGTAAAAAAAAAAAGTGGTTGTAGCCGTCACTTCTCTTCTACCTTTCATTTAAAAAAATCCTTGACAATTTTCAAATACTTCACGATATATTATCACCTCCTACTTTCTGTTTCGTGCCGAAATAGGCACGAGTGGAGGGTAGAGAGAGAGCCTTCTGCTTCACTCTAATTCCCTCAGTCACCTAGATAACAGTAGTCAGTCCTCATTTGAGGCAGTAGCCAGACCTCTACAGATAGAAACTGCGTGAATAATAACGTCTTCTCTCTCTCTCTCTCTCTCTCTATCTCTCTCTCTCTCTCTCTCTCTCTCTCTCTCTCTCTCTCTCTCTCTCTCTCTCTCTCTCTCTCTCTCATCTTCTACCTTATTAAAATACACCAATAATAGGGAAAAACAATGCTGAAAGGAACACATATATCACATGGAAAACAAGAAAAACGAAAAGCTCAATAAACACTTATTATACATGCGCGAAAGTTAGTGTGTGAGAGATGTGTGAATGTTAAGTGAAAGATGTGTGAAAGCTGAGTGAGAGATATGTTAAAGTTGGTGTTTGTGTAAGAAATGTGAGAGAGTTGGTATGTAGAGTGTGTGCGAGTGAGAGATGCATGAAATTTAATGTGGGTGTGAGTGAGAGGTGTGTGAAAGTTGGTGTGTGAGTGAAAGATGTGTGAAAGTTGGTGTGCGGTATGTGAGTGAGAGATGTGGAAAAGCGTGAATGAATGTGAAACTTGGTGCGTAGTATGTGAGGGAGAAGTAAAAGATGTGTAAATGTTCTGAGTGTGAAAGTTGGTGTACAGAGTGTGTAAGCGAGAAATGTGTGACAGTTTGAGTGAGCCTGAAAGTTAGTGTGTGACGTGTGTGGGAGAGAAAGATGAGCGAAAGTCCGCGTGAGTGAAAAAGAGTGAGAGAAGGAGCCGAAGAGAGTGTGAGAAAGCGTGTGTGGGGGAGAGAGAGTAGCAGAGAGCTGAAACTTCATATACTTTAAAGCAAGTTAGGTTTCACTGCCATATTGCGTCACACAGGATGGATATAAAACACACCTCTGAAATCTGTCAGCCTGAGCTGGAAGACTTCAATAGTGACAGCCTGAACTAAGAGCCTTCAGCAGTGCAGGCCTGAACTGTGAGACTTCAGTAGTCTCAGCCTGAGCTAAGAACCTTCAGCAGTGTGAGCCTGAGCTGATGGGAGTTTTCAATAGTGTCAGCCTGAACTGGGAGTTTTCAGTAGTATCAGCCTGAACTGGGAGACTTCAGTAGTGTCAGCCTGAGCTCGAAGTTTTCAGCAGTGTAAGCCTGAGCTTAGAGTTTTCAGTAGTGCCAGCCTGAGGAAAGAGCCTTCAGCAGTGTCAGCCTGAGCTGGGAGACTTCAGTAATGTCAGCCTGAGCTGGGAGACTTCAGTAATGTCAGCCTGAGCTGGGAGACTTCAGTAGGATAATGAGGATATCGTCAAATATTCCATTCAAGGATCATCATTTACTGGAGCATCAGAAGCTTGGTTCCACCAGAGCTGGAGTTACTATCACTTCGGAAATACAATCTCTAAAGAGAGCAGGTCTCACAAACATATGTGGAATTTATATGAGGGAGTGAACTAGGAGAGGGGAGAGAGTGAAGGTAAGACTGTAGGGGAGAGAGTGTGGGAGAAAATTGTGTGGAAGTGAGGGGAGAAATTTGTGTGGGAAGGAGAGTGGGACAAACTGGGACATTGAGTGTGGAAGGGTGTAAGAGGCAAACTGTTAGGGAGAATAAGGGAAAGATTTTGTGGGTGCTGGGGACTATTTGTGAAGGAGACTCTACAGGAGAGCGTGGGAGAGAGAATTGGTGGAGAGTGTGAGGAAAGAGTGTGGGGTAGAGAGTAAGAGCGTGGGAGAAAGTGTGGGAGAGAGTGTGAGGAAAAGTGAGAGGGAGAGTGAGGAAGAGATTCTCCCTAGTAACTCTAACACCGACCCTGTAGTCTCCCAAAAAGCTCCAACACGCATCCTGTAATCTCCTCGAGCACTCTAACACCCATCCTGTACTCTCTCAGAGCACTCTAACACCCACTGTGCACTCTAACACACATCTGCACTCTAAGACCCACACTGCACTCTCCCAGAGCACTCTAACACACATCCTGTACTCTTCCAGACCACTCTAATACCTATCCTGTACTCACAGAGAGCTCTCTAACACCCAGCCTGTACTCTCCCACAGCTCTCTAACACTCATCCTGCACTCTCCCAGAGAACTCTAACACATCCTGTACTCTCCCAGAGCACTTTAACTCCATCCTGTACTCTCCCAGAGCACTCTAGCACCTATCCTGTACTCTTCTGTATTCTTCTCTACTCTTCAACAGCACGCTCACACCCATCCTGTACTTTTATAGAGCACTCTAACACCCATCCTCCACTCTCCCAGACCTCTCTAACACCCACCCTGTACCCTCCTACAGTACTCTAACACCCATCCTGTACCCTCCTACAGTACTCTAACACCTATCCTGTACTCTCGTCGCGAACTCGAACTCCCATCCTGTACTCTCCCAGAGCACTCCAACACCCGTCCTGTACCCTCCTACAGTACTCTAACACCCATCCTGTACTCTCGTCGTGAACTCTAACTCCCATCCTGCACTCTCCCAGTGTACTCTAACACCCATCCTGTACTTTTCCAGAGCACTCTAACACCCATCCTGTACTTTCCCAGAGCACTCTAACACCCATCCTGTACTCTCCCAGAGCACTCTAACACCCATCCTGTACTCTTCCAGAGCACTCTAACACCCATCCTGTACTCTCCCAGAGCACTCTAACACCTATCCTGTACTCTCCCAGAGCACTCTAACACCCATCCTGTACTCTCCCAGAGCACTCTAACACCCATCCTGTACTCTCCCAGAGCACTCTAACACCCATCCCGTACTCTTCCAGAGCACTCTAACACCCATCCTGTACTCTCACAGAGCACTCTAACACCCATCCTGTACTCTCCCAGAGCACTCTAACACCCATCCTGTACTCTCCCAGAGCACTCTAACACCCATCCTGTACTCTCCCAGAGCACTCTAACACCCATCCTGTACTCTCACAGAGCACTCTAACACCCATCCTGTACTCTCCCAGAGCACTCTAACACCCATCCTGTACTCTCCCAGAGCACTCTAACACCCATCCTGTACTCTCCCAGAGCACTCTAACACCCATCCTGTACTCTCACAGAGCACTCTAACACCCATCCTGTACTCTCCCAGAGCACTCTAACACCCATCCTGTACTCTCCCAGAGCACTCTAACACCCTTCCTGTACTCTGCCACAATATATCAACTATTCCTTTACATTATTCTAACTGCGTCTCTCTTCAGTCTTAATTCGTTGTAAGTTTTCTGTTATTCACCCTCTTTTTCCTCATTTATTTTTTTCATACTCTTTGTATATTTACATCCTCCGTACTCTCAGTTCTTCATATTGTCCTCGTTTATCTCACTCCTTTCATATTCTTCAATTTCACTTCCTTCACTCTCTGTGCGTTTTTACTCATCTTCTTACTCTCTGCCTTCATACTAAATTCCATCACCCACTTTCTTCATACTCATTTCTTACATGCACAATTCCTTCACACTCGCTCGTTTCACTCCTTCACTTCACATTCTCTTCCTTCGTGTTATCTTGCAGTGCAACGTTCCTCATTGATCTCGTTATTACTTCTCCCAAGAATGAAATTCCGCGAGGAATTCATCATCTTCATTCGACATTTCCTGAAAATTTTGTCGTTATCTCTAAAACCTCTTGTCATACATGTGTCATTTTGAGATAAATGGTAATATCCATACATCACAGTTCAGCAGTTTCGGAGACAATAACCACAGAGTGTAACGGCCAGGTTGTTGCAGTGATCCCAAAAACTTCTTTTTTTTTTTTTTTTTTTTTTTTTTTTTTTTTTTTTTTTTTTTTTTTTTTTTTTTTTTTTTGTGTGTGTGTGTGTGTGTGTGTCTGTGTGTCTGTGTGTGTGTGTGTGTTCACCTAATTGTGGTTGCAGGAGACGAGACTCAGCTTCTGGCCGCACTTCTTCACTGAACGCTACTAGGTCCTCTCTCTCCCTGCTCCATGAGCTTTGTCATACCTCGTCTTAAAGCTATTTATGGTTCCTGCCTCCACTACATCACTTGCCAGACTATTCCACTTCCTGACTACTCTATGACTGAAGAAATACTTCCTAACATCCCTTTGACTCATCTGAGTCTTCAACTACCAAGTGTGACCCATTGTATCTGTGTCCTATCTCTGGAACATCCTGTCTCTCTCCACCTTGTCTATTCCACACAGTATTTTATATGATGTTATCATGTCTCCCCTAACTCTTCTGTCCTCCAGCGTCGGTAGGCCGATTTCCCTTAACCTTCCTTCGTAGGACATTCCCCTTAGCTCTGGAACTAACCTTGTCGCAAATCTTTGTACTTTCTCTAATTTCTTGACGTGCTAGACCTGGTGTGGGCTCCAAACTGGTGCTGCATACTCCCGTATGGGTCTGACGTACACGGTGTACAGTGTCTTGAACGATTACTTACTAAGGTATCGGAACGCTATTCTCAGGTTTGCCAGGCGCACATATGCCGCAGCAGTTATCTGGTTGATGTGTGCTTCCGGAGATGTGCCTGGTGTTATACTCACCCCAAGATCTTTTTCCTTGAGTGAGGTTTGTAGTCTATTACCCCCTAGACTGTGTGTGTATGTGTGTGTGTGTGCGTGTGTGTGTGTGTGTGTGTGTGTGTATGTGTGTGTGTGTGTGTGTACGCGTTCTTGTGTGGACCTGTGCGTGTTTTGCAATCATGTAAGAGGAGTATCAAAAGAACTAATGATATTTATTTCATTTTACGTGGAGGTTGACAATCAGATAATGAATCGGGAAGTCTTTTGCATACAATACAATGTTCACACATATACTTATTCTGATACAAAAATGAAAAAAAAATATATATTAATGCAGATATATACTCCGAGGTAGTAGGTTGGTAGATAGGAACCGTGCAGGTGGGTAGCTACTTCTTCTTACATTTGGGTCACACTAGACATGCATAGACACATTTATATACAGACGCCCCTCTGGGTTTTCTTCTATTGTCTTACTATTTCTTGTTCTTGTTTATTTCCTCTTATCTCCATGGGGAAGCGGAACAGAATTCTTCCTTCGTAAGCCATGCGTGTCATAGGAGGCTACTGAAATGCCGGAAGCAAGGAGCTAGTAACCCCTTCTCCTGTATACATTACTAAATTTAAAAAGAGAAACTGATTTTTCTTTTGGGCCACCCTGCCTCGGTGGGATACAGCCGGTTTGTTGAAAGAAGAATAGATACGATTTCGTAAGTCAGTACTGTGACACAAGCAAGACTAAAATTTTCATCGAATAATGGTATCTCTGTGTCTTGATGTACGTTCATGGTTGTCTTGGTAGGTGTAATTACAGAACACAGATTTGTCTGTGTCCTCTCCTGTGATTCTTTCACCGGGAAAATTTGGACCGTAGTTAGAAAAGACAATTCCGGGAAAGTAAGGCAAGGCATCCAGTAGGCAGGCAGATGAATTCCTGGACACAAGATCCTGGGAAGGAGATGATATAAGAAGCTAGAGAATGAGGATGGTGATAGAGACGAGGGTCAAGTTTGGGGCATGAAACACACACACACACACACACACACACACACACACACACACACACACACACACACACACAGAAGCTACGATATTTAAAAGAACGAATAAAATAAGCAATAAGTGACGTCTCCATGGCGTCAAAACGGTATTAATTTACTTTAATTTTGAAACACCGAACTTGTTTTAGTTTCAATTGCTCGGCACATGATGTAACTGGGAGAGCTGCAGCCCATCACACACCCCAAACTTACAGCTCCCGTCACTGACCTTCAGGTTATAGGACGCAGGGTGGTTTTTGGAGACAGTTTATGGAAACAAATGCGTCTAATAACCCGCGAAATACGGTAAGTGTATTTCAAGAGTGTTTTATTGTATATTCAAGAATGTGTTTCTAGTGTTTTATGTACGTGTACACGAAGTTCATGCAAAGAATGTGTTTCTCAATTCATTTTTAAGAGTGTGTTTCATACAAGAGTACTTGAAATGCATGCAAAGAATGTTTCAAAGTATTTTCAACAGTGTTTGGAGACATTGTTTGTTTTATGTTAGTGTATAAGAAAATAAGATATTCAAGGTAATGTATTTCGCCCAAATTTAATGTTTCAGGGTAGTGTATCGAACGATGTTCTTACAAGGTCGTAGCCTCTTTATTGCAACTAAGTTTTTAAAAGGAAATGTGTAGCTTCAAAAAAATGCCAATATTATTTATAATTCACCTTCTACGTAAGAATTTTTTTTTATTAAATTACCCTTGAGTTATTATTCCTCTCTCGTTCACATTAATTTTCAATTCCAGTATTCATTCTGCTATATATTTTAACCAAACTCTTAGCACTTTCTTCACTTCACCTACATCTTTTTTTTCCACACATCTTAATACTTTTTTTATAATCTTTTTCAACAAATACATAAATATTTTTATTCATAATTTACCGTTTCATCCTCCCCAAAATTTCCTCATCACTGAAGCCTCTCACTTCCAAATATTCCTCGAGATCTTAACTAATTTTATCAACACGTGATATTCCTCTATTTCCTCATGGTTCGCTAAACCTTCCACCATCATAAACGTCTATTATATCCCAATCATAAGAAAGAATATCTTTCAAACACTTTGTTTTTGTTTAAATGCTCATTATTAAGTCTGGAGAAGCAGTGTAGCTTTCCTGAATAATGTGTTAATATGTTTGTTTACCTTCCTTGTAACTTAAAATTTATTGATCATGACCTTTTAGACACTGAATATATAAACAATTAGTTATTGCTCTTTTAGTCTTAAGCTAATTTTAAGTTTGCCCGAAATGCTCTGGATACTAAGGTGTTGTCTGCATGCAGACCTGTCAACCATCTCTGTATAAACATTGCATCAATATTTCTTATTCTACTCCATCCAGATATATTTATCTAATATATATTATTCTCCACCAGTATATGGTATTTATTTAGAGCTGCAGCACATCTTAAAATAATAACTTCCTTCAATATAAATACAACTTCTTCGTTATCTTTATTGTCAAAACGTCTTGCCATCTCTGCTACCTTCATTAGTCGAATAAAGAGGTGACGAAATACTGCAGACAGCTGAAGCAGTGGAGAGGTAAAGACGAGATGATCAGCCTCTCAGCCATCAAGACGAAGTTTTCAGATGGTCAGTGTTCGGCCTCATCGTTTCGATGAGCTTTTTTATACTGGAACCAGAAGTCAGGTGCTCGTTCCTTTTGCTTATCATGTTATCCAAACAAAAGGAGGTGTAATTTGTGGGTTATTTCTCAGGATATACCGGGAGAGTGAGTATAACATTATAGTACATTTTCCAAGTAAAGTTACAGTAAGTTAGATGTAACTTTTTGGTGGACTACAGAAAGGAAAAACTTTGAAACTAGACATTTAACTGTAGTTCTTTACCAGCAAATAAAATTCTCTCTCGTGATATAAACCTTCGTAAGTTAGAATACCATAAAAACACTTGCAAAAAACAGTTTTCGGCAGATACCCCCAAATAAATTTTGTCATTTATAAGATACGGTGTACCGACTATGATAATTGTTATGTTGGAGAAATGACAAATTTTTAAACTTCGTCTTTATCAGTGATACTTTGTAGACACTGGGGAAAATAATAGCGCTGATTTTGGGCACATACTGATGGGAGGCAACGAGAAGGATTAACGAGGAGTCGGTGATAATTAACAATGTTCTCATTTTCCACAGTATGAACAAGAATGTTGAGTCTCTAATTAGGGAAAATAAGTGACCAACCAAAAAAATGTGAGACTTTATAAATATAATCTTTGAGTCATCCTCCATAATGAATTTTGTTTTTTAAAGAAAGAATAATTTTTATGCGATATATGTGGGAAGTTACTAACTGATAATAGATGTGTAGATGCTTGAGTACGCTGATTAGAGATGGGAAGAGTATAAGAGAGAGTGTGAGTAAGAGTGTGGTGAAGAGTGTGGGGAAAAGTGTTGGAAAGAGAGAAAGGAAAAGTGTGGGATAGAGAGGGTGAGTATGGAAGACAGTGTAAGAGTGTGGGGGAGAGTGTGAGTCAGAGTGTGGGAGAGAGTGCGAGTAAGAGTGGGTGAGAGTGAGAGTAAGAGTGTGGGAATGTAAGAGTGTGAGGGAGAGTGTGGGAGAGTGATGGGGAGAGTGTAAGAGTGTGGGGGAGAGTGTAGGGGAGAGTGTAAGAAAGAGAGGGGGAGAGTCTGGGGGAGAGTGTTGGGGAAAGTGTCAGGAAGAGTGAGGGGGAGAGTGTGTGGAGAGTGTGGGAGAGAGTGTAAGAATGTGTGGGAGACTGTAAGGGAAAGTGCGGGAGTCGTATTGGGGTTCAATCATGGATTTGGGTATACACACATACGATGGGTGGCTTGGTGACTTATATTAACTGACACGGGGAGAGGGTAGGAAGAGGATCTGGGTAAAAGTGTGGGGGAGAGTGGGAGGGAGAGTGTGGGAGAGTATCTGGGAGAGTGTGGGAGAGTATCTGGGAGAGTGTGAGGGGAAGTGATAGGAAAGTGTGGGGGAGAGTGTGGGAGAGAGTGTGAGGGAAAGTGCGGGTAGAGTGTGTGGGGGAGTGTGGGAGAGAGAGTGGTGAAGCGTGTGAGGGAGGGTGTGGAGGAGAATGCGGGGGAGAATGTTGGGGCGGATGTGGGGAGGGTGTCGTGGAGGTTATGAGGGAGAGAGCGGAGTGTGTGGGGGAAGGTGTAAGGTAGGGTGTGGGAAGGATCAGGGGAAGAGTGTGGGGGAGTGTGTGCTGGAGAGTGATGCAGAGTGTGTGGGAGAGGTTGTGGGGGAGAGTGTAAGTGAAGGTGTGGAGAGAGTGTGGGAGTATGGGGAGGGTGTGGGGGAGAGCGTGAGGAGCTTATGGAGGATGGTGTGGGGGAGAGTGGGGATGGGTGTGGGGGAGAGTGGGGATGGGTGTGGGGGAGGGTGTTTGGGAGAGAGTGGGGAAGGTGTGCGGAAGAGTGTGGGGAAGGGTGTGGTGGAGAGTGTGGGGAAGGGTGTGAGGGAAAGTGTGGGCGAGAGCTTGAGGGAGAGTGTGGAAGAGTGGGCAAAACAGCGTGATGGGGAGTGTAGGGGAGAGTGTGGGAGAGAGTGTAAGAGAGTGGAGAGAGTGTGGGGAAGAGTGTGTGGGGATGAGTGTGAGTAAGAGTGTAGGGGAGAGTGTGAGTAAGAGTGTGGGGGAGACTGTGAGTAAGAGTGTGGAAGAGAGTGTGAGTAAGAGTGTAGGGGAGTGTGTTAGTAAGAGTGTAGCTGAGAGTGTGAGAGTGTGGGGGAGAGTGTGAGTAAGAGAGTGGAGGAGAGTGTAAAGCTGGGAGAGAGTGTGGGGATGAGTGTGAGTAAGAGTGTGGGGGAGACTGTGAGTAAGAGTGTGGAAGAGAGTGTGAGTAAGAGTGTAGGGGAGAGTGTGAGTAAGAGAGTGGGGGAGAGTCTGAGTAAGAGTGTGGGAGAAATGTGAGTAAGAGTGTTGGGGAGATTGTGAGTAAGAGTGTGGGGGAGAGTGTGAGTAAGAGAGTGGAGGAGAGTGTAAGAGTGTAGGGGAGAGTGTGGGGATAAGTGTGAGTAACAGTGTAGGGGAGAGTGTGAGTAAGAGTGTGGGAGAAGTGTGAGTAAGAGTGTAAGGGAGAGTGTAAGAGTGTGGGAGAAATGTGAGTAAGAGTGTGGAGGAGAGTGTAAGAGTGTGGGGGAGAGTGTGGGGATGAGTGTGAGTAAGAGTGTGGGAGAAGTGTGAGTAAGAGTGTGGGGGATAGTGTGAGTAAGAGTGTGGGAGAAGTGTGAGAAAGAGTGTAGGGGATAGTTTGAGTAAGAGTGTGGAAGAAGTGTGAGTATGAGTGTAAGGGACAGTGTGAGTTAAAGTGCGGGAGAAATTTAAGAGTGTGGGGTGTGGGGGAGTGTGTGAGTAAGAGAGTGGAGGAGAGTGTAAGAGTGTAGGAGAAGTTTGAGTAAGAGTGTGGGGAGAGTGTGAGTAAGAGTGTAGGCGAGAGTGTGAGTAAAACTGTGGGAGAAGTGTGAGTAAGATTGTGGGGGGAGTGTGTGAGTAACACTGTGAGAGAAGTGTGAATAAGAGTGTAGGGCAGTGTGTGAGTAAGAGTGTGGGGGACAGTGTGTGTAAGAGTGTAGATGAGAGTGTAAGAGCGTGGGGATGTGTGTAAGAGCGTGGGGTAGTCTATGAGAGTGTGGAGAGAGAGTACGGGTGTGGGGGAGTGTGTGAGTAAGAGTGCGGAGGAGAGTGTGGAGGAGAGTGTGGGGAGAGTGTGAGGATGAGTGTGAGTAAGAGTGAAGGGGAGAGTGTGAGTAAGAGTGTAGGGAAGAGTGTAAGAGTGTAGGGGGCAGAGTGAGTGAGAGTGCTAGGGAGAGTGTGGGTAAGGGTGTGGGGGAGAGTGAGTAATGGTGTGGGGGAAAGTGAGTAATGGTGTGGGGGAGGGTGTGGGGGAGGGTGTGGGGGAGGGTGTGGGAGAGGGTGTGGGGGAGGGTGTGGGAGAGGGTGTGGGGGAGGGTGTTGGGGAGGGTGAGGGGGAGGGTGTTGGGGAGGGTGTGGGGGAGGGTGTGAGTAATGGTGTGGGGGGAGGGTGTGAGTAATGGTGTGGGGGAGGGTGTGAGTAATGGTGTGGGGGAGGGTGTGAGTAATGGTGTGGGGGAGGGTGTGAGTAATGGTGTGGGGGAGGGTGTAGGGGAGGGTATCTGTCAAGTGTACGACCAGCTCATGCTGTGAGTGGAAGAAAGTGTGAGTTAGATGAGCCAAGCGTGTGTGGCAGGTTGTTTCTTGGCACCCGTGGGCACAGTCTTGGCACTTGTGGGGTAAGGGCAGGGGTTGGGCATTGAGGAAGGGAGGGAAGATGAAATGGATGAGAAGGGAAAGGGGAAAATGATGAGAGAGGGGAGAAGAATGAGAAGGGGAGGGAGTTAGGGTACAGTATCAGAATGTTCTCTCTACCCAGTCATGCCCAGCTGTAGCTACCATAACTGTAATATTGAGAGAGTACATAGGCTTACATGGGATTACACAGGAATGATAAACAGCAGAGGCCTTGGAAGTCTACACCGAAGCAATCAGGTGAGAAGATCTATCTACTTCCATTTAGAGAGAGAGAGAGAGAGAGAGAGAGAGAGAGAGAGAGAGAGAGAGAGAGAGAGAGAGAGAGAGAGAGAGAGAGAGAGAGAGAAACTAATTGATACAGTGACGAAATTAAACAATATCAGTATGACATAATACAATGAAGTCAATAAAACTATTGCTAATAAAGTCTATGACATTGAAAAAAAAAATAAAAGTCAGAAATAGCGCGGTAACTTAGAAACCTTAAAAAAATAACAGCAATAATAACATGAGGTGCTGCCCTATATATCAGAGATACACACACTGCACATCAGACTTACATTGTCACTATCTTTCCTTATGTTTAACTCTCGACAAAAGTTCCTAACAGTGGGTGGTAATCGCTCTCTCAATAAGCAAAGTTGAATCTTTTCTTCACAAATCATAGAGGCTTTGAGAGCTCTCGCTAGACCTCCCGCAACCTCTCAAAATGTCGACACCGTGAAATATTTGTCTCCAACCATAATATTTAGCTTTTCTCTGACTTTTTTTTTTACACAGATTTACGTCACATTGTTTTATACACAAACCTCTTCTCATTTTACCACGCCAGTTTCTTAACGTCTTGTGCACATTTTCAAAGGCTATTTTCCCCTCTTTTAGCTTATGGTAAGTTAGATAAGGTTGGGTTAGTGTCCGCGTCATATATATTCATTAGATACCATACTGGTCGCCATAACTTTTTATCAAATTTCAGATCAAAAAACAAATTGAAATGTTAAAAAATAATGAAAAACGTGCTAAAACGATATTTTATTGAATATTTCGATGTGCATACGTTCGTGTTGCTTCTTCTGTCTTGTGGTTTCATTTATTGTCTCGAATTATGGACTCATTCAGATAGTCCTTCGTGTTTGAGTGTATCGAAGCCATTTAATACCTTGAAGTTATAAATGAAATCCAGTAGTCTCCGTTACCTAAGAGAAAACAACATTGAATGATTTTATACTTCATCATAATGCTTGTTTCAGAGTGATTGTGAGAGTTTTGTGCCTTTTCGGTATTTCTTCATCTTTTATGTAATATGGATAGTACAGAGAGAGAGAGAGAGAGAGAGAGAGAGAGAGAGAGAGAGAGAGAGAGAGAGAGTCAACACAACTAAGTATGACATTTCTAAGTCATTCGTCTGTGTCTCAGTTTTCAGTATCATTGAATATTTATTACCTTATGACGTCGCTGAAAGATTTTTCTCCAGGTAAGTTGGATTCTAGTGACTAGCTGACTGGTTGTTAAATACAATCTTTTGAAGGTTAACATGACTTACCCTAAATTAAGGTAACCTACCCTAATATAACTTAGTCCTCTTCCATCACTCTCTTTTTTACTTCAAGGAGAAAGAGCTACTATGATGTTCCTTTTTGATTCGTAAATTAAAGCTACTCTTACCTTCAGTTTAAATGTGATTATCTCCCATTTTTCGACTGCATTGTCCTCCCATGAATGTTATGATCGGCACCACCCATAATCTACAACCCTCATTCCAGTACCCTCTTGCACCCCATCCCCATGTGACTTTTCCGACATCTATTCCCACCCACCATTCACATTCCTGTCCCACCCATTCCCATTTCATAGTCTCACCTACCATCCCCACCCCTCAATCAATCCCCAACCACCCCATCAAACACTCACACCCACCTCTCTCTCCTAACTCTCAATCCCATTGCCATTCGCCATTCCGTACCCCGCCTCCACCTCATTCAACTCCTCCATCTCCACTCCTTGTCCCACACAGTGAAAAGTTCGGTTTTCAAGGCACAGTACTTTCCCCTATTCTATTTCTTCTTCTCATATCCGTCTTGGGGAGAGAGAGACATAAATCATAGCACCGTGTCAACCATGGCAGACGATACTAGAATCTGTAAGTGTCACATCCATAGAGGACACAGCAAACCTCAGGATAATTTAAACCATATCTTCTAGTGCGGTGCTGACAACAATGTTATGTTTAATGAGAATAATTTTTCATTATTCCTGAATGCAAAAAAATAAGAAAGGGGAGAAAAGGTTCCATTAAGCAATTTTAAATAATTTGATAAAGCAAAAGACTAACGTGATGGATTTGGGATTGATAATGTCAGAAGAGCATATCAATGTTATTACCACAATAGCAAAAAATATATATATATATATGGGCTGGATAACTAGAACCATCTAAATTAGAGATGCCAAGTGTGTAATGATTCTTTTAAGTCACTTATTATTTCTGTGCTGGAACACTGCTGTACTTTAACAACTCCTTTTTAAGGAAGGCAAAATTACAGATCTCGAGAGAGCACAGAGAACTTTCACTGCTCGTATTAATACAGTCACGATCCTAATTACTGGGAATGTGTGAAATCCCTCTGTCTGTACATCTGGATGGTTTATAATGTACTCCTGGAAAACTCTAGAGTGATTGATCCCAAAATTGGCAACTGAAATCACTCCTTGTTCGGTTTGAGACGTGGCAGACAGTGAAAATCAAGGCTGCAACAAGAACATGAGGAGAGGAATCGGTAAGCGTAATAGGATGAAGACTTATCAGTCCCCCCTCTTATATATATAAAGGGAATTATCAACAGAGCTTCATAAGGTCCTCATATCAGTGCCTGATCAGCCGGCCTGTGGTGCATCTGCTAGTATGAGTGTGGCCAGTACCAACAATCTGATCTGGGACAGAACCGCGGGTGCATTGACCCCTAAAACCATCTCCAAGTAAACTTAAAGTAAGCCTCACCCACCCTAATCCCCATCACCCCCTTTCCCCACCCTCGGTCCCGTCACCATCGCCACCCTCTTCCCCCCTCCCTCGTCCCCCACCCCCAATATTGTCTACTGCAGCTGGCTCTCATTATACGTCCCAGCTGTCATCATCTGGGTAACGAGCCGTTGTGTGCGCCTCGTTCTCTCGCTACAGCACACTATATAAAGTTAATAATGGCTTGACCTAAAATAAATGGCTACATAAATTTCATCTACATATTTTTAACCGCAAAGGTCTCTAATTAACCTAGAAACAAATTTGTCCCAAAATCCCTCTGTTCAAATTGTTGTTTTTTTGAAGTTTTCAACATTTATTTATTGGCTGGGTAATCGGGTTTAAAGCTTATGGACTTCAAAGGTTCATTATAGTTGGATATATCCTGCTCACCACCGGTCAAGGATAATTTTATCCCTAAAACAGAAACTAAAGTAAACTCACTCCATATATACAGTGATATACACAAACCTCTTGGTGAATATGTCCTTGTGTTTGTATAGGCATTTTCTGAAATGTGTTTGTTAATTTCTGTCACTTAATAATATAAAAGAATCTATAATTTTATCATGCAAATCGGAATTGTTGATATAAATAAAAATTTAGATTTTTTTTTATTCGAGTTTCGGAGTTTTTAATTACTTTTCGCTTACATTTACAGTTAGATTCCAAATACATTATTATTATTATTTTTATTATTATTACTATTAATATTATTATTATAATTATTATTATTATTATTATTATTATTATTATTATTATTATTATTATTATATTCCCTAGGGAATAAATAATAATAATAATAATAATAATAATAATAATAATAATAATAATAATAATAATAATAAAAGCGCCTATTGAATGAGACTGAATGAGATTTGATCTCATACAGGTACTTGTTCAGACATGAACAACAACACCGCGAGCAACTCTCAGATATTTCGCGCGACTGATTTCCTGCCGCCAGTCATCCAAAATACCCAAAACTCACCGCGTGAAGGTAACTGTACTAAGAGTTCCAATTTTAAATATAGTTTTAGTACATGATTTCAGCCACTTTGTAGACAGCCTGTACTGTCTGCACAGACAGCCCATGCTGTCTGCCAGCTTAGTTCATATTTCGCGCCACTAAGGTGCTGCCCTCTGGGCCTGTCCAAGTCTGTGGGAAGCTGGTCCCACACTCTCGCACTCTCACAGCGGCCTAGCAGGAAGACACAAGGCCTACTTGTTCTCTCCTCTCGTGGGATGGCCCTCCTGGGCCATGGGCACAACACAAAAGCCTGTGTACCCACCACGACATTACAAATAAAGTAAGAAGCCTCCGAAGACGTATCATTTACTCCCCGCTACCATAATACCAATTAATCTGGTTCACAACTTGTTTCCCCTGTGTTGTGACGTAGTTCCTCACAGTAGGAGTTTCCCCACTCTATTCTTCTGCTGGGGTAAATAATGGCTGATGATAAACACTGTAATAACACTTCAGTATTATTAGAATGAAAGAGATAAGCTTATCAATACTTGTTTGTTTGTTTTTAACACCTTCATGGCTGTCTAATCAATACATCGACAACATCTAGTGTCCCTTAACACATCTAGTGTCCCTTAACACATCTAGTGTCTCTTAACACATCTAGTGTCCCTTAACACATCTAGTGTCCCGTAGCACATCTAGTCGACATTCCAGTTTATTTCAAGTATTAACGAACATATGGGAAAAGTCGCACTGCATATTTTTATTTATTATAGCTCGGTGTGTTAAAATAAGTCACCTTTTGTTTTATGAAAAGTTAATCATCACAAATTCCCACAACACGTCTAAAAGCGTATATAAGAGTCGTATTTGAGAACATTTGCTGGGGCTAATTGCTCTCACTCCATCTGTTATAATAATAGCTCTATCATGTGTACTGAAACGCATTTTTAAATCTTACAATATTATTACACTAAAATTTTTAAATTAGTAAAATCTTCTTGAGCATAATGCAGCCATAATGATTCTCGTCCTACTTTACAACAAATGAATAATAATCTTCAAAGTCAGAGTAACTTGAAAATAAATGGAATTTTCCACTCAGTGGAAATGGTGACCATTGTGAAATTAGCCCTCTGAAGGTGGATGTTTTGATGTAGATGAAGGATCTGCGGGGCTGGAGCTTCCCGTTCTTTCCTAGGATCAAGCATGCTCCTAGGAAAGGTCATATAGAGCCATTTCCCAGGCTCTACATGACCTTTATATGTTTATCGCTTCCCTGTGAATATATAATAACAACAACAGCACATATAAAATAATAATAAGTAAGATTATAGCACTAGAGATTATTGTGGGACCAGGAACTGGAGACAGGAGACTGGTTTATCGAATCGAAAAAATGGGATGATGTGAAAATATTCATGACTCCCGAGGCTAAGTCTCTGACCAAATTTCATATATTTTAAGGAAAACAACAATGGAGTGGAAAGTATACTGATAAGCAAAGGCAGCTGTATCCAAATGTAAATACAAATCTGTTAGATTTTCCTGCTGTCTTACGTGTTCATGAAGTATAAATTTACCTGTCATCTTATATATTTATGACAAGAAAGATTTACCTATCACCTTACGTTTTCACGAGGCAGAAAGATTTCTCTGTCGTCTTAAGTGTTCGTAAGACAAAGATTTACCTGTAATCATAAATGTTCGTGTGATAGAAAGATTTACCTGTAATCATAAGTGTTCAGGATACAGATTTACGGTAAATTTCACAGCGGATATAAACCAAGTTTACCAGTGGGCAACGGAAAACAATATGATGCTCAGTGAGAAAAAGTTGCAACTATTCTCTTATGGAAAACTGTGCGAAGGACTTGGATCTCACCTTCAAGGATCACAACAGTGTCACTATCACATCTGCGAGGGAAATTATAGGATGAATAAGGAGAAATATCGAAATAAGGGATGCCTTGCCAATGATATGTCTTTTTAATCGCTAGCTCTCTCTAGACCGGAATTCTGCTGTACACTAACAGCTCCATTCAAGGCAGTTGAAACCACAGATCTAGAGAATGTACAGAGAACCTTCACTGCACATATAAGTTCCGTCAAACTTAATTACAGGGAACGCTTGGAGTCACTTGATCTGTACTCACTGGACCGCAAGCGAGAAAGATACATCATAATCTACACCTGGAAAATCCTAGAGGGACTAGTCCCAAATCTGCACACAGAAAACACTCCCTATGAAAGCAAAAGACTGGGAAGACGGTGCAACATACCCCCAATGAAAAGTAGGGGTGCTATGAGTATACTAAGAGAAAATAGTGTCTGGGGCCCAAGACTGTTGAACAGACCCCTGGCTGTCTTCAAGAGGGAGCTGGACGGATACCTAAAGTCAGTACCCGATTAGCCGGGCTGTGGTTCGTACATTAGACAACATACGGCCAGCAGTAACAGCCTGGTTGATCAGGCCCTGACCCACAGGGAGGCTTGGTTAAGGACTGGGCAGAGGGGGCGTTGACTCCCGGAACATCCTCCAGGTAGACACCAGACAGTAATCCTTCCTTGGATCGAACCTCTTTGCCTCCCATTCCCACAGGCGTTGTGTGACGCCTTCCGGTTTATCGCTTCCTAATGAACGAAAAAAATAATCGACACTCATGAGAGGCAGGAAGTATTTACCTCCCTGGATACTTACTGTGTAAGTATCCAGGGAGGTAAATACTCCTTAAATACATTTCATGACTCTCATTGAACCTTTCATGACGCTCTGTGAAAATTTTGCCTCTCTTGAAACTAACAAATAATCCTACTTTCTTTACTTGCTATGGATAGTAGTTTATTACTGTGTAATAAACTACTATCCATAGCAAGTGAAGAAAGTAGGATTATTTGTTAGTTTCAAGAGAGGCAAAATGTTCACAGAGCGTCCTGAAATGTTCATAGAGTGCTAGATACTTGAACTTTCTCTTCTCGTAGAGTGCGACAACCTTGTTCTTTTTCCTTCTGGAGTCATAAATTATATTTTCTCTTAATGTAGTGTGCCATAAACATAATTTATTTCTTCCTGTGGAGTGCCACGAGCTTATACTTTCTCTTCCTGGAAAGTGCCACATATCACACTTTCTCTTCTTTATCAAGAGTGCTATAAAATAACAAATTTTCTTACTGTAGAGTGTTACAAACTTACAATATCTCTCCCTGTAGACTTCTATATACTCACACATTTTCTTCCCCAAGAGTGCCACAAACAAACATTCTTCATCCAATAAAGTGCAAAAACTTACATCTTCTCTTTTTACCGTGCATTGCAACAAACTCAGTTTTTTTTCCTTCTTATATAGTGCACACACTTACACCTTCTCTTCTTCCCAAAGGATGCCACAATACACTTTCTCTACCTGTTGAGTGCCAAAAGCTTACCCACTCCAGAAATCTCTCCCAACGAAAGCAAAAGATTTGGGCAGATGGTGCAACATGCCCCCGATGAAATGTAGGGGCGCCATTAGTACACTAAGAGAAAACACAATAAGTGTCCGAGGCCTAAGACTGTTCAACAGCCTCCCACCAAGCATAAAGGGAATTACCAATAGACCCCCCTGGCTGCCTTCAAGAGGGAGACCGACAGTTACCTAAAGTCAACATCCGATCAGCCGGAGTGTTTGTTCGCACTTTGGTTTGCATGAGGCCAGCAGTAACAGCTTGGTTGATCAGGCCTTGTTCTGGTCAAGGACCGGGCTGTGGGGACGTTGACCCCCGGAACACCCTCCCGGCAGACTCCAGGTCTCTCCTCCCACAGAATCTACCATACGTAGGTATGTCACTGTTAGTCTGTAAAAATCTTATCTACCTCACTTCTCTCCTTTAACTTCTCGCCGTATCCTCCTTTAATATGTTAATCCTAGTAGCTTTACACTTTCTTTAAGTCACTCTCTTTATTTCTTATTCAGTAGAGACCTGTACTTAGTCAGTGGTGACCTGTACTTAGTCAGTGGTGACCTGTACTTAGCTCAGTGGTGACCTGTACTTAGCCCAGTGGTGACCTGTACTTAGCTCAGTGATGGCGTGTCGAGTGTGCTCTCTACAGACTGAACCAAGATGCCCTCCATCGAGCAACTTTACCAACAGCTTAAAGGAAGAATTGAGGATGGCGAAGATGAAGATTCGGTGAATGACCGAGGAAAACAAGAAGATTCGTAGTAGTCCTCCTGTTTTGAGTCCTCAGGTCAAGAAGGGAAACTGGACAGTGGCTGGACAGCATGGAACGAACCTGACGATCAAGAAGACGAATGGAAAGGTAGAAACGATGAAGAAGAAAGAGACTGCTGTAGAAACTGTTGTGGAAACATCTAATGCATTCTCCGTGCTACCCGACGAATGTGAGTCGACTACTGGGAACATCACGACGAACGACACCAAGGAAGATAAGAATATTGTTGTTGTTGGGGATAGCCAGGAGTAGGAGACAGAGGATTTGCTTTCCTAGAGCTGGGATCGAGGATATTGTTAGCCGTCTGGATGACATCATGAGAGGTAATGGGAGCAATCCTATTATCTGTCTCAGTGCTCGAGGCAACGATGTTGGCAGACGTAGGAGTGAGGACCTGATTAGCAGGTATAGGTCAGCAATAGAAATAATTAGGAGGAAGGGTGGGAACCCTGTCATATGTGGTATTTTGCCAAGGAGACGAGTTTGAAATGAATAGTTGTCCAGGGCAACTGGTGTCAATTGCTGGCTGGACAAATACTGTAAGGAAAATGAGGTAACATTCATTGACAACTGGGACCTCTTCTATGGCAGAAATGACATGTATGCAAGGGATGGGGTTCACTTATCTAGGTCTGGGGTGGGGGCACTGGCAACTGCAGTGGAGGGAGCTGTTAGGACTTTAAACTAGGAATAGTTAGTGGTATGGATTTTGGCGGGAAAACAGTGAAGTCCCAGTGTAGTAATATTATGAGTTCTAGGGGAACTAGTAATAAGCAGAATGAGGTAGATATTGAAAAGCCAGTGACACTAGTTGAAAAGGACAGTAATAGGTTTAGTAGAAAAATAGAAATGAGCAGGAAGGGTAAAGAGAAAGGAGGGTCTTTCAGTGTATATTATGCTAATAGCCGTAGTGCTAGGAATAAGATGGACGAGTTGAGATTAGTTGCTAGTGCAGGTAACATTGATGTATTTTCCATAACTGAGACGAGGTTTAATTCAAAAAGTCGGGACATGCTTGCGGAATGTCACATTCAGGGCTTTAAATTGTTCCAAGTAGATAGAAGTATCGGGAAAGGGGGTGGAGTGGCATTGTATGCCCAAGATCGCTTGAACTGTTGCATAAAAACGGGTATTAAGTCTGAAGTAACACATACAGAGTCTGTTTGGATAGAATTTTTAGAGGGGGATGAAAAACTGATTTTATGAGTGATATACCGTCCCCAAACTTAGATAGGGACCAATGGAGACTACTATGGGAGGAAATTGTTAAGGTCACAAGGCACGATAATGTAGTAATTCTAGGAGACTTTAACTTTAGTCATATTGATTGGAATTTCTTGACTGGGAATTTAGAATCATACGACTTCTTAGAAGTAGTTCAGGATTGTTTTTTGAAGCAGTTTGTGACAGAACCTACAAGGGGAAATAACCTGCTTGACTTAGTTCTGGCAAACAATGAAACCCTTGTTAATAATTTAGAAATTTCTGAGGAACTTGGTGATAGCGACCACAAATCAATTACCTTTAGCATTGAATGGAAGTATGATAGTAGGGATAACTCAGTAACAATCCCAGATTTTCGCTTACGATGGGCTTAGAGAACACTTATCGTCTGTTGACTGGGGTAACGAAGAGAGCTATCAATGTGACAGTTTTCTGAACACTATACATGCTCCCCAAAGAACATTTACACCGTATAAAGAAATAAGATCAAACACAAATGATCCAAAATGGCTGAATAATAGGCTCAAATATGCTTTAGGGCATAAGAAAGGAATTTATTGGTGCACCAAAAGAGGTGAGAGTCATCTTATGAATCAGTATCTTGACATTGAGAGGGACGTTAAAAAGGGATAAGAAAATCTAAACGGGACTATGAAAATAAAGTTGCCAGGGATTCGAAAACTAACCCAAAAAGTTTTTTCCAGGTGTATAGAACAAAAGTTAGAGATAAGATAGGTCCCCTTAAAAATAACTATGGGCATCTTACTGACAAAGAGAATGAAATGTGTTCGATTTTAAATAATTATTTTCTCTCGGTTTTTACACAGGAAGACACTAACAATATCCCAGTAATTAATTTTTATAGTGGGCTTGAAGAAGATAAATTATGTAACATCACAGTCACTAGTGAAATGGTTATGAAACAAATAGACCGAATGAAGCAAAATAAGTCGCCGGGACCTGATGAGCTTTTTTCAAGGGTACTTAAGGAATGCAAAATGGAACTCTGTGAATCATTAACTAATATTTTTTATTTATCTCTTCAAACAGGTGTAGTGTCTGATATGTGGAAGATAACTAATGTAATTCCTATTTTTAAATCAGGGGATAAGTCGTTACCGTCAAATTACCGCCCAATAAGCCTGACCTCAATTATAGGCAAATTGCTAGAGTCAATTATAGCTGAGATTATAAGAAGCCATCTGGATAAGCATAATCTGATTAATGATACTCAGCATGGATTCACGAGAGGCCGTTCTTGTCTAACTAATTTATTAACTTTCTTCAGTAAAGCTTTAGAGGCTGTTAATCACGAGAAAGAATTTTATATTATTTACTTAGATTTTAGTAAGGCTTTTGAGTTCCACACCAAAGACTGTTAAAGAAAGTGGCAGCTCATGGCATTCAGGAAAAAGTGCTCTCATGGATCGAGTCATGGCTCACAGACAGGAAGCAAAGAGTGTCCATAAATGGAGTTAAATCCGAGTGGGGATCTGTAACAAGTGGCGTTCCACAGGGATCAGTCTTGGGCCCCTTGTTCTTTATAATAAATATCAATGATCTTGATGAGGGAATTACTAGTGAAATGAGCAAATTCGCCGATGGCACAAAGATAGGTAGGATAACTGATTCAAACGTAGATATCAGGGAACTTCAGGAGGATTTAGACAAACTCAATACCTGGTCAGAAAAGTGGCAGATGCAGTTCAATATAGATAAATGCAAGGTTCTGAAGCTCGGGAGTGTCCATAACCCTAGCACTTATAAGTTAAATAATGTAGAACTTAGCCATACAGATTGTGAAAAGGACTTGAGGGTTATGATAAGCAGCAACCTTAAACCAAGACAGCAATGCCTAAGCGTACGTAATAAGGCAAACAGATTACTGGGATTTATATCAAGAAGTGTAAGCAACAGAAGTTCAGCGGTTATATTACAGCTTTATACATCATTAGTAAGACCTCACCTAGATTATGCAGCTCAGTTCTGGTCTCCTTATTACAGAATGGACATAAATTCGTTAGAAAACATTCAGCGTAGAATGACTAAATTAATAAATAACATTAGAAATCTGCCTTATGAAGAAAGATTGAAGACTCTTAAATTACATACACGTGTTAGGCGAAGAATGAGGGGAGATATGATCGAAGCACACGTCAGTGGTGACGTGTACTTAGCTCTGCGAAGACCTGTTTGTGTGCTCTCTGTGAATCTGAGCCAGGATGCCCTCTCTTGAGCAACTTTACCAGCAGCTGAAAGAATAGCTTAGGGTTGCTAAGCTGGAGATACGGTGATTAACGGAGGAGAACAAGAGGATTCATAGTAATTCATAGTAATCCCCTTGTTGTGAGTCCCCAGGTTAAGAGGGGAACTTGGTCAGTGGCCGGGCAACATGGAACCAAGCTGAGGATTAAGAAGACTGTTGGAGAGGCAGAAACAACGAGAAACCAGAAGACTACTGTGGAAACTTCCAACCCATTTTTGTTGCTACCTGACGAATGTGGATGTTCTACTGGGAATGCCACAACGAGCACCCAGGAAGCATTGGCAGACGTGAGCGAGACATCCCTAGAGACCCCAACGAAGACCATCAAGGACGTCTTGACGAATTCCACAAGTGAAGGTGTAGTGCTACCTAACGAATGTGAGTCGACTACTGGGAACATCACGATGGACGTCGCCAAGGAAGGTAAAAACATTGTTGTTGTTGGGGATAGCCAGATTAGGTACATGGATAGGGCATTCTGCTTGAAGGATAGGAGTAGGAGGCAGAGAGTGTGTTTTCCTGGGGCTGGGATGAAGGATATTGTTAGCCATCTGGATGACATTATGAGAGGTAATGGGAGTAATCCTATTATCTGTCTCAGTGCTGGAGGCAACAATGTTGGCAGACGTAGGGGTGAGGACCTGATTAGCAGGTATAGGTCAGCAATAGAGATAATTAGGAGGAAGGGTGAGAACCCTGTCATATGTGGTATTTTGCCAAGGAGAGAAGTTGGAAATGAATGGTTGTCCAGGGCAATTGGTGTCAATTGCTGGCTGGACAAATACTGTAAGGAAAATGCGGTAACATTCATTGACAACTGGGACCTCTTCTATGGCAGAAATAACATGTATGCCAGGGATGGGGTTCATTTATCTAGGTTTGGGGTGGGAGCACTGGCCAATGCAGTGGAGGGAGCTGTTAGGTCTTTAAACTAGGAATAGTTAAGAAAAGTGGCAGCTCATGGTATAGGAGGTAAAGTTCTAGCATGGATAGAGGCATGGCTTACCAATAGAAAGCAGAGAGTTACCATAAATGGGGTGAAATCTGAATGGGTATTAGTCACTAGTGGCATTCCACAAGGATCAGTTTTAGGCCCTCTCTTGTTCACAATTTACATTAATGGCCTTGATGAAGGGATTATGAGTGACATGAGTAAATTTGCTGATGATACAAAGTTAGGCCGTATAGTTCATTCTGAGGAGGATAGCAATGAACTCCAGGAGGATTTGGACAAATTAATATCTTGGTCTGAAAAATGGCAGACACCTGCCTCTACTCTGTCTACCCCTGCCTATAAGGTTGTCCCTGCCACTACCTGTTCCAAGCCCAATTCTTTCTCGCTTAACCTCAAATACTCTAATTCTGATCATGCCACTATCTGTCCTGGAAATTTATTGTACCAGATCACTGGCGCTCCTCAGCTGAAAGTCTTTAAAACCAACTCAGGCTTCAAACTACTTCTTGACAGACAATCTTACGAAACGTACACCTCAACTGAGACCAGACAAAAACTTCTCAACGCAGGCTTCACTATTATTTGGACTCCTGAGCACCGCGCCATATGCACAGTGATCGCAAAACACGTAGACTATTCTCTCCTGACTGCCTATGACACAGACAAAGAAGACTTAATCAAAGACATTAGTACTAAGAACAAAGTCTCTGTTGACGATATTTACAGACCTGAAAATTCTACCATCCTCAAAATACGCTGTTCAACTCCTTCTGACGCCTCTACACTCTTCAACCAAGGAATCCTTGCCAAGACCATCTGCATTCCTCCAAACACTCTCTTCACTCCAAACTTTCGCCCCATCACACAATGCCTGAAATGCTACAAATTCGGCCACGACAAAATCTCCTGCACATCCACACAAATCTGCTCCAGATGTTCAGCAACTGGCCACTTCTGGAACACTTGCAACCTCCCTCTTAAATGTTCTAACTGCGGTGGGTCACACACTGCAGTTGCAAATTCCTGCCTTCTAGAAAAGATATTCCTCCCTCAGAGCAAGCCAACCTCCTTCCCTCCCCAACCCCTTCACTGCACCTCCTCCCCCTACCATACCAACCTCCCCTACCCCCAATGTCTGGGTTACTCCACACACTTGGTCTATCTCTCCTACTCTACACACATCAAACACCAACACACAGGCTACAAGCACTTCTCCTTCTACATCTACACCCACACTAGACTACAAAACTAACTGTCAACTCGCCACTGCTGCCCACTCTGCGATGGTAATCTCTCAAACTTACCAGACTACTCACATATCCTTAACCTAATCTTGTCTGCTAACAATCTCCCCTCTTTAATTATCCCTCCTTCGTGCTTTTCTTCTAAGCCCCCTACAACCTCTACCTCCTCCCTCTCTCCCACCCCCGTCTTCCTACACCCACCAGCTCTCCTCCACCCCTACCCCTCTTCACTACTTCTACCCCTCCCACCAACACCCCTACTGCTGCTGCTACGACCACCCCTCCCCCCACCTCCTTACCCACTTCCTCATCCCCAACCAAAGTTTCCATTTTCTCATCCCTTACCATAGCTTCCACTTCCTCATCCCCTACCAAAGCTTCCACTTCCTCTGCATCTACCTTCGCCCACTCCTCCACCACAACCAAAATTTCATCCAGGTCCAACTCCACCTCCTCCAGACAAAATCCACTCAAACCTAAACCTGCCCCAACTTCTGACAGACAGACCAAAGAACAGGAAACGGGTCCATAACACCTACAAACACACATCCACTGATGGCACCACTATCACAGGCTTTAATTCAAACTCCTTCCCCGACATTAGCTTTGCTATGACGAAACCATTAAATCATGTTTAAAGTGATTCAGTTCAATGTACATTCTTACTTTACAATTAGACACCTACTGGCCGAGCTCCTTGAAGCAGAGAGGCCAGATATTGTTTTGCTAAACAGTACCTGCCTCAAAGCCCCTCAGCGTATCCGCCATTATGGTTATACTGCACTGCAGTCACCCTATGTTCCCCATGATGGGGTTGCCATCCTTGTCAAATCCAACATAAAACATGAATTTCTCCTAATCCCTTTTATTCACCAACACTGTCTTGCGGTCAGAATAATTATCCATCTTGGCCCCTTTATCTTTTTCACCACCTATGCTCGCCCAAACACTATTCTCAACATACACGACCTTTCCTTAGTCTTCAACTACACCAACACACCAACATATCTACTAGCTGACATGAATGCCAAACACACAGCCTTTCATCACACCAGTAACAACCAACTTGGTCACCAATTACTCAACTTCACAAACCATAAACACCTAATTCATCTCGGCCCAGACTTCAACACCTTCTACAACCACACGGGCCAAGGCAAACCAGACATCATTCAGGCAAACCGAGCCAGCTCTCTATTTCAACACTACATCTCTGGACACAAGTGCAACTAATGTGACATTTATTGTGGCAACGTTTCGCTCTCCAGGAGCTTTATCAAGCCGTTACAAACAATACATGGACACAGAGGGTATATAAAGGCTCAGAGTGAGGTGTAATACTAGTGAGGTACCATTTCGATGTTCACTAGTGGTAGTAGTAGTAGTAGTAGTAGTAGTAGTAGTAGTAGTAGTAGTGGTAGTGACAAAAGTAATACAATATGGTAGAGCAATTAATTCGTACATGAATAAAAGGATATAAAAGCTATTACTTGGGTAACATAAAAATAGGTTGGACAAATACAGACTGGAATGAGGCAGCCTGTTTCAGTGTTCACTCTCTGTGCTTTGTGTAGTATAACAGGAGAGACTATGTGATGGCAGGGTTTACTGTTTTCAGGAGGATTCTTGCTAAGACTTCGGAGATGGTGAAGCTGCGTCTGCAGACGCAAGTGCCTCGAATCATCACTGATAGCTGTTTCGAATACAATTAAACAAAACAACGGCAGCTTCACCATCTCCGAAGTCTTAGCAAGAATCCTCCTGAAAACAGTAAACCCTGCCATCACATAGTCTCTCCTGTTATACTATACAAAGCACAGAGAGTGAACACTGAAACAAGCTGCCTCATTCCAGTTTATATTTGTCCAACCTATTTTTATGTTACCCAAGTAATAGTTTTTATATCCTTTTACTCATGTACGAATTAATTGCTCTACCATATTGTATTACTTTTGTCACTACCACTACTACTACTACTACTACTACTACTACTACTACTACCGCTACTGAATATCGAAATGGTACCTCACTAGTATTACACCTCACTCTGAGCCTTTATATACCCTCTGTGTTCTTGTATTGTTTGTAATGGCTTGATAAAGCTCCTGGAGAGCGAAACGTTGCCACAATAAATGTCACATTAGTTGCACTTGTGTCCTTTTACTTTACATATTGTCGGTAATTCTACCAACTTTATTACAACACTACATCTTACCTGGCTCTATTACAGGCTCTGATCACATCCCAGTCATCTTACACATCTCCTCTAACCCTATCCTCATCCCAGCCATACCTTCCTTCTCCTACAAGAACGTTGACTGGGATGCTTTCAAACAACACATAGACAATACTAACCTCACCTATGACTACAACAACAAACCTATCTCTGACATCGATACTCAACCTAATCTCATCCAGGACACCATTACACAAGCAGCAAACACCGCAATACCAAAGAAAACCCACACCACTCGTTATTCCTTCAAACTCTCACTCAGAACAAGAAGACTAATTATCTGCTACCACAACCGCTTCCTCCACAACACATAGTTTTAATCAAGTCCGATTAGATCTCACTTACCTAGAAACAACATTCTACACAGCCTAGACCAAAACCACAACAATCACTGGTCACAACTCATACAACAAGTAGACAAACAGCGTATTAAAAACGCTAAAGCCTTCTGGAACTTTATCAAAAAAATCAGAGGCACAACTCCCACCAACAAATTCAAACACATCACCCACAACAACACACACATCTCAGACCCGCAGGCTGCTATTAACATCTTCAAACACATCTGGGGGAACTTCTTCCACCCTCACCCACCTCACTCTAACGTTATTCAACACATTCAGAATATAGAACACTGGAACACTGCACACACACAAGAAACAACACCAGATAGCCACATCCATCTGGACTCTCTTACCTCCTCCCAAGAACTCGACACTCCTTTCACCAACACAGACATTAAAACTCTCCTCAGACACCTTCCTCCCAAGGCTCCTTGTGCCTCTGGCCTAAACCATATTATCCTAAAACACCTTCCTGACTCTATCATTACTGCCTACACAAACCTCCTCAATGCCTCCCTTGCCTCTGGATACTTCCCTTCCCTCTTCAAAGCTGCTACTGCTATCCTCCTTCCTAAACCCAATAAAGACCACTCTGACCCTAGAAACTATCGCCCTATCAGCCTTCTCGAAACTTTAGGAAAACTCTTTGAAAAACTCATCAACCATCGCCTTCGCAGATACCTGGAACACAACTCTCTACTTTCTGATGGCCAGTTTGGCTTCAGAACACACAGATCCACACAGGATGCCATTAACATCATTCTCAACTACATCCACATAAACACAAGACAAAGAAACAGGACAGCCCTGGTTGCAAAAGACGTTGAAAAAGCTTTTGACATTGTCTGGCACGAAGGGCTCAAGTACAAACTCTGCATTAACTTTAACCTGCCTCTCACTACTCGTAAACTCCTCTGCAACTTCCTAGACGGCCGTACCATGAAAATAAAATTCCAAGGCTGTTACTCTGACTACTTCACACTAAATGCCGGAGTACCCCAGGGATCTGTCCTCTCCCCTACCCTCTACATTTTATACACTAACGACATTCCAACACCTGTATACCACAACTCCATCACACTAGCCTATGCAGACGACATTACACAACTTATCACTCATGCCAATATAGATACACTCACACACAAAACACAAAATGAGGTCGACAGGATAGCCATCTGGGAACAAAATTGGAGGATCAAAACCAATGCAGCTAAATCCAGCATTACATATTTTAACTGCAGGAAACGTGATCCTCCATTACCTGTCGAGCTCAGAACAGCTGACACCCGCACTTACATCCCCATCACACAATCTGTTACTGTCCTTGGCGTTAATCTTGACTACCTTCTTCTCCTGCACGGACACATTAACTCAAGGCATGCAATAGCTAGTAAGGCCCTTGCGGGCCTCTACAAGCTGAAACATGCCTCCCAACGCACCAAACTATACCTCTACAAATCCCTAATACGTCCTCTGATAACTTACTCTCCACTAGCCCTCTCTCTTGCAGGTAAAACAAACTTACTTAAACTGCAGCGTGTCCAGAACAAGGTGCTGCGCTGGGTGCTTGATGTCAGATGGGAGGACTTCGCCACAAGCGAGTCTCTCCATGCCCAATTAGACATCCCTGCGCTGAATCTGTACTGGAAGACGCTCAGTGACAGACAGATAGACAAACTTGAGACACGACATGACTTCTGGACCTCTCTCCTTGACGAAGACATTCACAGACCCACATTCCAACACAACCTTTTCTACTCCTTGTATGATCCTGCTCCTGACCCTATTTACAAATAACCTTGGATTCTCTGACAGGTACCTTCTCTGACAGGTACCATTCTCTGACCCACGTTCGCCTTAGCTTTAGGGTTAAGACATGGCTCAGTTCTACACTCCTCTCGAGCGCTAATCTTCGCCTTTCCCGTCCTCCCCGCTCACCCCACCGGAGTCCCAACAGAAGAGCCTGAATTTCTCTTCTCAATATCTGTCCCACGATTGCCTTCGCTGCTGGGTTAAGCCCTGGCTCTATTTCTACGACTAAGAACACTCCTCTCCAGCACTATTCTTCGTCTGCCCCGTCTTCCCGGCTCATCCCATTTGGGATCTTACCTGAACTTTCGTTCGTTCGTTCATGTACTGTTGCACTGTTGTACTGAACACAGTTGCTCTTCGCTCAAGAAGCTTCCCTTCGACCCCGCCGGGGTGGGGAATTTATATTCTACAAACGTCACATCCTTTTCACAATGCTGTCGCATCGTGTGAAAATCAAGCCTGTGAATGGTGCAATAAATGACTCCTCGAAGCTAGCTTTAGCTACCGCCGTTAGGACCTGCCTGCAGGTCAAATTTACGGCAATCCACTCTCTGAAGGACTTCTTTATTGTCGTCTGCACAGACGGCACGGAAGCATCAAAACTAATGGACGACTCTTCAATCAGTACCCTACAAACACAACAATTCACTATATCCCCGTCTCCATCCTTGAAGTCGAAACGTTCGGTCTTTGTGAAAAGACTGGACAATATCTTCACCTCTCTCTCTACTGAAGCACTGAAGACATCTATTGAGGAACAAAACACCTGGGCCTCGGTAGACAACATCTCCAAGATCCCTAACGCCTCATCTATGCTAAAGATTACATTCTCAGACGTCTCCATGGCTGCCCAAGCCCTCTCTGACGGTCTGGCCATCTCATATTTCCAAATTCACCCTAGTTATATAGAACAAGAACGTTTCACATACATCTCCCACTGCTGGACCTGCTACTCCTATAATCACACCACCAAGGACTGCCCCATCAAGGATAAGAAGTTTTGTTTAAAATGTGGGAATGACGGACATGATTTCAGATCCTGCACCATCACAACAGCACCAACATGTCTTAACGGCAAGGGTAATCATCATACCCTTGCAGCTAAGTGCCCACTCAGGAAAGAAATATTGAAGAAAATGAAAGTTCTGAAGAACACCTCCAATTCACCGACATACGCTGCAATAACTAAACCACAAACCGACACCACCAAGACTACACGCTAATCTATAGGCACCATCGCCCAGCAACTCCCTCTCTCCACTCCCCGACGGTGCTCCCTCCAAGGTGCTGTACTGCATGGTGTATGCACACCTTGCAAACGCAGCAAACCCCGGCACTTTCAACACCACTATTAACGAACTATTCCGTCTGAACAACATGCCTGCCTTCAATTTTCCGGACTCCACACCTTCAGCAGACATCCTCAAGATCCTTCCCAACGCCCTGAACTTTATTGCACCTGCAGACCTTTCTCCTGCCCAAGCAACTGCTCCTGTAACTTCTATAACTACTTCCACCGCCGACACGATGATCATGCTGCCTCAACCACCGTCTCCCACCTCTCCCAGCCTGCTGTTACACAACCATTACACCTCTCCACTGCTCCTGTCGACCCTCAGTCACCTACCACCATTGTAGATTCGCCCAATGAATCCACTCTAGAAGAGGAAGACAGCGACGACTCCAGTAAACCCTCATGGGAAAACCTTACCTTCTACACTTCTTCAAATATTGACACCATGACTTGTACTGACCTCTACAAAAGCCTCGGTGTTGGAACAGTCAAGTATGCATGTGAATCACCGCTTCACTTCACACTCACCCAAGTTCTTGAGTTCATCAAGCCTCTACGTTTCACCTTCAGTAACAAGGCTAAATTATACCACCTATCTAGGAGCAGCTTCAAAAAGTTCGAAAATGGCTCCATTGCAAACCTGCCTCCTCAGTTACTCCTATAACTCCCATATGTGTTCTACCCTCTGATGTGACCTAGCCTGCTGCCAGCTACTCAAGATACAAGACTTCAACTACCACAAGTTCGATGCAACAGTCCCTGCTATTCCCGTTCTCAAGTTTGCCTAACGATCGCCTTAGCTGCTGGGATAAGCCCTGGCTCTATTTCTACGACTAAGAACACTCCTCTCCAGAGATATTCTTCGTCTGTCCCGTTTTTCATGCTCATCCCATTGGGATCTTACCTGAACTTGTTCGTTCGTTCGTTCATGTACTGTTTGTAGCGGTTTGACAAAGCTCCTGGAGAGCGAAACGTTGCCACAATAAAATGTCACATTAGTTGCACTTGTGTCCTTTTACAACACTGTGCCTAGCCGGAGGATCGAACCCATGGGAAGCCAGCCAAAATTCACGATGCTCTAACCACTGGATCATACACTCCTTCAAACAACATGAGCCTAGCAAACTATGCTTACTTCATGATGCGAGGACATATTACCCTGTGGTAACCTCGGAACTAATTTCATTCTACTCCCCGTTTGATATACTAGTCTCCTCAAGCAGTACACTGTGGCCGGACAGATAACCAACGGATACTTGGCCGACAGACACTTGACCGAAAGACAACTGGCGAACGGACATTGCCCCGACAGCCTTTTGGCAGAACGGACAACAGACAGAACGGAAAATTAGGTTAGGTTAAGTGATGCATGCCATTTCGTACGTAGAGTAAAATGTCCGTTCGACCAAATGTTCGTCAGTGAAATGTCTGTCGGCCAAATATCCGTCGGCCGTCTGTCCGGGAGCCGCAGTACACATAATCATGTAACTACGAATAAGTGGTATCTAAGCAATGACAACACTGCGGCTAGCCGGAGGATCAAACCCATGTTGTTTTAGCCAGCCTCGTGGAAAGACAGGCAAAGTTCTCATCAAATATATTTATTACTACTACTCCTACTACAACTAATATTATCACTACTACTACCACTAGTATTACACCTCACTCTAAGCCTATATATATCCTCTGTGTCCCTGTAATGTTTGTAACGGCTTGACAACGCTCCTGGAGAGCGAAACGTTGCCACAATAAAATGTCACATTAGAAGCATTTGTGTCCTACTTAACAATATATTTATAATTTTTCAACCAATTACCACTATCAGGATCTGCTAAAAAAAAAAACACTGCATTTTTACCCTCCGATCCTCATGTTGGTGATATATTCACCTAAACTTGGATAATAAATTTGCTTCATGGGGGAAAAGAGTCTTTCCTGTCACATTCAAGTATATATTTATTTTCGTTAATCGGGTCTCAATCTATCCATGTTAATCCCTTATCTTCCCATATCTATTTTTCGCGTATCCATATTTATATCTACTGAAGTGACACGTAACTCACAGTTAGGTATAATCTCTCATCTATATTACTCGTTTCTTACCAACCCTGTTAGTCGGAATAGTCAGCGAGCTTGCAAGAAGACGAATGATACATGAAAGATCGTAAACCTCTGTTATGACGACGTATCGCTCAACAGAAGCTTCTTCAAGTTATAACCTGATAAAGCTCGTTTGAACATGTCACTCAACGGAAGGTTTAGCTTGGTATATAGCCTGATTGAGCTCGCTCTATCGGCGTTTCGCTCAGTGGAAGTTTTATCTGCATTTAACCTAGTATCGTTCAACCAAAAGTGTATCCGATAAAATCTGATGAAGCTCATTATATTAAAGTCTTACCATGTTTTCTGTCTTCGCATCTACCTATTTACCGCATTATTTATCTATTCCATCCACATGAGTTATTAATCTTCATGTTTTGTAAATTCTGAAACAGCAGAAAAATATACGTATATGCCAGGCCCAAAATTCTGTCCAGAACCCCTCGCTCTTCTGTCAGGATATTTGACATCGTCTCTAAAAAAAGAAAAAAAAAAACACCGGCAGACTGAAGTGAAAATATGGCATCAAGGCTTCTCTGGACATTATGAGATATAGGACCAAGTTTCCTCTCTGAGTGGTGGCGCCATCTATGAGACGAGTTTCGTAATAAAAACAGATTGATAGGATTTGGGCAATGATGCATACGAAAGAAAGATAATAAAGATTGCCAGGCTTCTTTATTACTTTGCGATTTTCTTTTTAACAGATGATGTAGAAGGTAAAGATGAAAAGGAACAATAGCATGCACTAAGGACTTCTTTATTGCATACATATCGGTCATGGGATCTTAGTCATTCAAAATAACACAAGCGAATGAGAGAACACATTAAATATAATGAGAAAAGCACGTCACCGGTGAAGATCAAGTGAAGGAGACTGGTCATCAAACTGTTGTGTCACATGGCATCAGGAAATCAGCGTAAAGTAGTATCACATGTGCAAGGGTTTCTAAGATAATGTATTTGCCAGCTCTTTGTTCTATGATGGAATAGCAGTTAAGAAGGATCCGTCAATGATGTAGCAACTGTCAGCGTTGGAGTCTTTGTAGATTAGGTTTGTTTTGTTCCAGAGTATAAGATGGCGCTTTGAGATCTGCGCAAGGCCCAGCCAGGAATTTCTGATCTCCCGATTGCATGCATTTCTGTGTTCTCGTTCTGGTGTGGAATAATTCTCCTCGATTCTCCTATATAAATCTTGAAAAGAAACACAAATGCTGTATTAGGCGATCCTTTGTTGACAATGAAGTACAAAAGGCACAATACCGTGACTGGAACAACACAACCTTCACATAGGAGAGAGGAGCTTATGATGTTTCGGTGCAAGTCGGACCGAAACTTCTTCGTAAGCTCCTCTCCCCTACGTGCAGGTTATTTGTGCTTTGTTGACAACTTTTCGCCCAGAAAAGCAGATCTGCCTGGAGAGAGAGAGAGAGGACATGAGCATATATAAGGAGCCTAATGACGAGAAGGGTCAAGTGAGGAATGTTGAAGTTGATGGCTGAGAAGAGGTTGAATTTGATATATGACCTGCCTAGCATGGGCCAGTCGGTCTCCAGCACTGTTCTTCCATGCTATAATCCAGTGACCAGCTTTCACCACTAAAAATAGTGTGTACCCTCATTCTCTTGTATCATTTAGAGTGATCAAGACCCCAGAGTAGATACGTATCCAGTAAGGATGTCCTAAGTGTACAGAGTACAGGCTTTTCGTCCATATTGTGAGTAATGCTGTTCCACCTACCGTCATAGGTGATAAGAGTTATAAAAATAATGTTTAAAGACAATATGATGGCGATGATATATGAAGGAATAATCGCGATAAAAATATTGGGAGAAAAATAAAATATTCAGCATCTATGAATTATTGTCAAAGAGAGGAGGAGCACACACACACACACACCCACACACACACACACACACACACACACACACACACACACAGTTACGTCAGTACTGGAGCATCAATCAGCCTCAGCCCGCAGGAGAAACTATTCTGACTTTTCGCACTTCTGAGTCATGATCTGAGAGAGAGAGAGAGAGAGAGAGAGAGAGAGAGAGAGAGAGAGAGAGAGAGAGAGAGAGAGAGAGAGAGAGAGAGAGAGAGAGAGAGAGACTAAATTATTAACTGGTTTAGAAATCACGAAAGAAACATATATATAAAAGGCATACATGTGCAACATGAAACTTGTGCTAGGATACGTTTCGCTCAGCAGGGGCTTTATCATTCTAATGTTTCGCTCACAACGGGCAGCTGGGGGGCGGGGGGGGGGGGCAGGAAGCATGACTGACCAAGCTGGACGCTTCTAGATAACATTGAGGTAGGGTGACACACAAAAAAGAGGAAACACTTTCACCATCATTCACTTCATCATCCACTCCTCCTTCAGACTGCAGACACTATTACTTGCCACCTCCAGGGCTCAAGGCCGGGTAACCGGTTTTCTCTGGATCCCTTCATAAATGTTACCTTGCTTATACTCCAACAGCAAATCAAATCATAAAACCCACTTGCTTCCACTCACTCCTATGTATCACGCTCACACACGCCTGAGGGATATCCAAGCCCCTCGCATACAAAATCTCCTTTACCCAATTCCTCCAACCTTCCCTAGGATGATCCCATCTCCGCCTTTCCTCCACTGCAGACTTATACACTCTCCAAGTCCTTCCTATTTGCACACTCTAACACTACATTCTTGTATTTACCCCATTCCTCTTCAACTTCCTCCTTAATTACCTATACTCTCATCAGTCCATCTCTCTCCCAAAAGTTGCTTATATTTTATCTTAACTAAATTCTCCTTTAATTTGTAAACTCTCACATCTCACTTACACACTGATGCCAGTCTTCTTGTACCCTACTTACCCCTTCCCCTAGCTACAACTAATTAAAGATCTGATATATCTCTTGCCTCTCTATAAAACATCCTCATCCAGAAGTCTACCCATCAACCTTTTGTCCGTCAATACCTAGTCCAACAAATTATCGTCATTAGGCCCTATATAATATCTCGTGTATTTATTTATATTTTTTTTCTTAAAATACGCTTTATCTATTAAAAAAATTTATTTCTGTGCAAAGCTCAGTCAAAGGCCCCCCATCATCATTTACCCATGATACCCCAAGTTTACCCACAACGACATCAACAACAGTTACTCCCAGTTTAGCATTTAGGTTCCCACCAGAAAGTTCTCTCTCACTGGGTCAAAACTCCCTAAATACTCATTTAACATCTCCCAAAATTTCTCTCCTCTAGATTTTTCTCTTCTCCAGGTTCATTAACACTTAGTACAACCTGCTTTTCGCATCTGACCCTAATTTCAATCCATATAAGCCTTAACTTTATACGTTTATATTTCCTCTTTACTTTCCATAACTGATTATTTCACATTACCACAACTCCTTCCTGAGTCCTAACTTTCTCAGATACACCTGACCTTATCCCATTTATTTCCTCGCAATGAAAATCTCCTTTTCTCTTCGGTTTTATTTCGCTTAGAGGCGCGACACCTAACTTCTTAACATTCATAGTATTCAAAATCCTCTCTGATCGTCAACACTAGATCCACAAACACACGCACACACACACACACACACACACACACACACACACACACACACACACACACACACACACACACACACACACACACACACACACACACACACACACACACTCACACACACACACACACACACACACACACATACACACACACACACACACACACACATGCACACACACACACACCACACACCACACACACACACCACACACACACCACACACACACAAACACACACACACAAGCACATACACACACACACACACACACACACACACACACACACACACACACACACACACACACATGCACACACACACACACACACACACACACACACACACACACACACACACATGCACACACACACACACACACACACACACACACACACACACACACACACACACACACACACACACACACACACACACACACACATACACATCTATCGAAACAGGGCGACTACCTAAGGTGTGGAAGAGAGCAAATGTTGTCCCAATCTTTAAGAAAGGAGACAGACAAGCAGCACTAACCTACAGACCACTGTCACTGACGTGTATAGTATGCAAAGACATGGAGAAGCTTATCAGGAGAATGAGCTTATTCACTACAACCAGCACAGTTTTAGGGAAGGGAAATCCTACTGAAGTTCTATGACAGAGTGACGGCAGCAAGGTAAGAGAGAAAGAGGAATGGGTACATCGCGTTTTCTTGGACTGTAAGAAGGATTTTGACACAGTTCTACACAAGAGATTAGTGCAAAAGTTGGAGGACAAAGCAGGTATAACAGGGAAGACTCAGAAATGGATCATAGAACTCCTGACAGAAGGCAACAGCGAGTCTTGGTAAGTGACAAGGTGTCAGACCGGGCGCCTGTGACGAGCGGGGTTCCAGAGGGGTTGGTAATAGGACCCCTCGTCCAGGGGTCACTCTTGAAAGTTGAAGACTCAGATGAGTCACAGGGATGTTAGGAAGCAGTTCTTCACTCATAGAGTGGTCAGGAAGTGGAACAGTCTGGCGAGCGATGCAGTGGAGGAAGGAACCATACATAGCTTTAAGACGAGGTATGATAAAGCTCATGAAGCAGGGAGAGAGAGGACCTAGTAGCTTTCAGTGAAGAGGCTGGGCCAGGAGCTGAGTCTCGACCCCTGAAACTACAGTTAGGTGAGTGCAATTAGGTGAGTACTCTCACTGACGACAGTAGAGGACAAGAGGGTCAGGGGAGATATGATAACCACATATAAAATACTACGAAGAATTGACAAGGTGGACAAAGACAGGATGTTCCATAGAGGGAACACAGAAACAAGGGGCCACAGTTGGAAGTTGAAGACATCTATGAGTCAAAGGGATGTAAGGAAGTATTTCTTCAGTCATAGAGTTGTCAGGAAGTGGAATAGCCTAGAAAGTGACGTAGTGGAGGCAATAGCCATACATAATTTTAAGACGAGGTTTGATAAAGCTCATGGTGAGGGAAAGAGAGGACCTAGCAGCATTCAGTGAAGAGACGGGGCCAGGAGCTGCGACTCGACCCTTGCAACCACAAACAGGTGAGTACAAATAGGTGATAGGTGAGTACACACACACACACGCACACATACATACATATATATATATATATATATATATATATATATATATATATATATATATATATATATATATATATATATATATATATATATATATATATATATATATATATATATATATATATATATATATATATATATATATATATATATATATATATATATATATATATATATATATGCAAAACAACCACTCTGAAAGAATAGAGAAATTCCAAGCGCTTTCGTGACTACTCACATTATGATATATATGATATATATGGTAATGTGAGTAGTCACGAAAGCGCTTGGAATTTCTCTATTCTTTCAGAGTGGTTGCTTTGCATATTCTGAAATCACCTGTTTACTGTGATCTTATTGCATATATATATATATATATATATATATATATATATATATATATATATATATATATATATATATATATATATATATATATATATATATATATATATATGTCGTGCCGAATAGGCAGAACTTGCGAACTTGGCTTAAATAGCAACGCTCATCTTGCCATATAGGACAAGCGAAAATTTGTGTATGCAATAATTTTGTCAAAATCATTCTGAACCTAACGAAAAAAATATATTTCACTGTGTTTGTTTAGTATTAAATTACTGTAAACAAATCTAAAATATATTTGGTTGGGTTAGGCTAAAATAAATTGCTCTTGTTATAATAAGGTTAGGTAAGTTTTCTAAGGTTCTTTTGGTGCAAAATTAATTTTTTTTACATTAACATTAATGAAAAAAATATATCTTTAAACGTATAAGAGAAAATTTCAGAAAGGACTTAATTTTAAATGAGTTCTTGCTAATTGACCAGTTTTACATATTCAGCACGACATATATATATATATATATATATATATATATATATATATATATATATATATATATATATATATATATATATATATATATATATATATATATATATGTCGTGCCGAATAGGCAGAACTTGCGATCTTGGCTTAAATAGCAACGCTCATCTTGCCATATAGGACAAGTGAAAATTTGTGTATGCAATTATTTCGTCAAAATCATTCTGAACCTAACGAGAAAAATATATTTCGCTGTGTTTGTTTAGTATTAAATTATTGTAAACAAAACTAAAATATATTTAGTTGGGTTAGGCTAAAATAAATTGTTCTTGTTATAATAAGGTTAGGTAAGTTTTCTAAGTTCCTTTTGGTGCAAAATTATAAATTTTTGCATCAACATTAATGAAAAAAATATATCTTTAAACGTATAAGGGAAAATTTTAGACAGGACTTAATTTTAAATTAGTTCTTGCTAATTGACCAGTTTTACATATTCGGCACGACATATATATATATATATATATATATATATATATATATATATATATATATATATATATATATATATATATATATATATATATATATTTAACTACATTGTTTAAGATACAGAGGAGGAACCAGTAATTCAGTTGGATACTTGTGTAACACCTAGGTATCTTTATTGATAGAGATATTTCGCCAACTAGTTTCTTCTTCAATCCAATAAAAATAACTAATACTGGTGACAGTGGAAGAAATGGAGAAGTAATTCGAGGTGATCAGTCCCTCAGTTTTAGTAGGTGGTGTTCAGTCATTCCCAAGAGTTGGGGCAGAGGTAAGATTTCACTGTGTTGCTGCGTCAGACAACTATTATAATAATTGTTTGTAATACTAACAAGATAATGAATAAGACGTGTGTAACAACTGGGCATCTATTAGTGGTCCAGTTCTTGGGCATGATTAAATTCTACTACTGGGTCTCGCACACCTGTGATGAAGACTTCATTGCGTCATCTCTCTTCTGGCTCAAGTATATAAAGTTTCATTTTCAAGCTTCTGTTACTGTTTGATCAAGGCTAAGGGACTAAATACATCCCATCAAGGCTAAAGGATTGAACACTACCTATCAGGGCTAAGGGATTGAACACCGTCTATCAAAGATAAGGGACTGAAAACCGCGTATCTAGGCTAAGGGACTGAACACCGCTTATCAAGACTAAGGGACTGAGCACCCTCTATCAAGGCAGGGGGACTGAACTCTGCGCATGATTTAATTCCTGTAATCAGGCTGTTGATATGCACCAGGAACAGTGTAGGTTCCAACAATGATCCTTATGGAACTTCTTATTTTACAGTGTTTGCGGTAATAATTTGCCTTTTACTCTGGCTGGCTACTCCACTTGACTAAGTAATTTTCTACGGGTCTCGGAGCCAAAAGCTTGGAGGCACAAGTTGCAAAACAATTGTTTATTAGGACAACGTTTCGCTCTGAGTAGAGTTTCAGTCACTGCTTGAGATAAAGTAGTTTCTTTTTGCAGACACAGCAAACCATCGTCCCAGTAAATGTAGACTACAGCCAGTTCATCCTTCTCACCAAATACCTTTGTATATTCTAAAAATACGTAGCTCACCCTTCGTTCGTTTTCACTTCTGATTCAGTTAATCTATATCTCTCTAAGATATTTGAAGGCACGACCTGCCATTCTGAATCCATGCTGATGTTCTGTGAGGAAGTTAGTACTTTTAAGATGTTCGGCAAATCTCTAGCATATGATTAAGTAAGTAAGTTTATTCAAGTATACACAAATACAGTTACATAGAATTATCATACATAGCAGCATATGTGTAGAGAACCTAAGATAACCCAAAAAAGTCAGACAGTGAATTATTTCCATTGTGGTTCTTTTACCTTATTATTATAATATAAAGGTTATAATATTTTCTTATTATTCTATAATGAAGATAACATCTTATTATCATACTAATAAGACTATCTACTACACGAGGGTCATTAAGACTATCTACAATACGAGGGTCATTACTAGGAATAAGGTAAAATTTACACGTATGTTAGCTAAAAAATAGAAAATCATTCCCCTCCCTTTCTGTAGCTACATTCATCAGACACCTTTTGGCACTCTTCTTGAACTGGTTCATGCTATGACTGGCTTTGACATGTGCGGGCAGTCTGTTCCATTCCTTTATTGCTGTACAATAAAAGGTGTTTGAAGCCTGGCCAATGACTGTGGGCACTACAAAGTCGTGCTCTCTCCCCCTAGTACTATAATTGCTTTGGTTCCTAACCTTGACAAAATTGACAGTAAGATATTCTGGACATTGTGAGTAATTTTATAAACATGATTTAGCTTCACTTGTTTTACTCTGTCTTCAACATTTAGCATATCCAACTGCTGTAATTCATTCTGGCCTACATGCTCTCTTGGTCCCAGCTCCATGATGAATCTTACGATTTTGTTCTGGGTGATTTGCAGTCTATCTTTTAGTTTTTTTGTCAAGGCAGAGTGCCATGAAGAGCAAGCGTAGTCCATATGGCATTGTATAAGGGCTAGACATAGGGTCCTGCGAGCCTCAGTAGGTAGACACTGTGCTTGTCTATACGGGAACTTCAGTCTGGCATTCGCTTTCTTTACTACACTGTTCCCTATCAATTCTCCTGACATGCATGGGTCAAAGGGGATTCCCAGATATTTTACTGGTGAAACCAAAGTGATGGGCTCCCCATTACACTGGACATTAAAATTATTTACCCTTCTCAGTTTATGTTCCGTGTCAAAGAGAATGGCTTCAGTTTTCCCGAGGTGTAATGATAGTTTGTTGTCTACTAACCATTTGTTGCAGGACTCCAGTTCCAGTGTTAAAACATTAGCTATATCTTGTGGGTCTTTTCCTGACACTAACAGAGCACTGTCATCTGCATACAGTAGGAGTTTGCACTTGACACTGATAAGCATGTCATTGATATAACATAAGAATAATAAGGGATTCAGAATACTACCTTGGGGAACTCCACATGCTATCGGCAGGGGTTCTGATTCCGTTTTGTTGATTTTGACAATTTGTCTCCTGTTGCTAAGGTAGGACTTAAACCAGTCTACAGAACCTATACCAATAGCTTGAAGTTTCTTACATAATATATTGTGGTTGACAGTATCGAAGGCCTTTTGCAGGTATAAGGTTACCATACCTATGAGGTTCCCCTTTGACATTTCAGTTTTCAGGTAATACATCAGATTAATTAGGGAGGTATCGGTTGAGTAAGATCTTCTAATGCCCGATTGATAGCTGTGGAGAATGTTGTTGTCATTAAAGTACTTAACTACTTGAGAGTACACTGCCCTCTCTAGAATTTTGGATATTATACTGAGTATAATACTAACAGGCCTATAGTTGTGTGAAGGCTTACTCAGCCCTGTAACAACTTCAGACAGTATTACTCAGGCTGGCTCCTCCTCAGGAAAATTAATGAATAGAAAAAGAAATAATAATTCACAAAGATAAACACTATTTATTAAATCAAACATAAAACAACAAAACATGAAAGGTATATCCTATTTGAAAGAAAAATGAAAAATGAAATGAATAAAATAACATTTGAACTCAACGCTAATATCTACAAGGGTGTCTGGTGTTGGTGACACTGTTGTTGAAACCGTAGCCGTTGCTGATGATAAGGGGGGGGGAGGTCACAGGAGTTGGTGACCATCCACTGGCTAGTTCTTCACAGAGAATCGCCGTGATTATTATCCCGATGACAGGAAAGCAGATTCTTTACCGCTGCAATGCTGTGGAGTTACGTCCTGCACTTTCATACAGGTGCACAGGTAGTTCAATACAAAATGGAGAAGTCTCTGGACGTTAGTCCTTCTCCTGTTCTGCTCGTTGATTGCCAGGTGACCCTCTCTGACATCCAAGAGTAGTGTTGGGAGCTGTGAGTCGAGTGATTTACTGTTTGACCAGAGCCCCACACGTCACCTTTCGGGGGGGAGGGAGGTGGAAGAGGGAGGGGAAGGGATAGGGGGAGCTAGACTGACCCTACATTAACAAGCAGCCGGCAATCAAACTATCACTTTAGGGGTGGGGGAGAAAAGGTGGGAAAAACGGGAGTGTGACTTACCCTACCTTAACTAGTAGCCGGCAGACAAACTATCAATTTAGGGGTTGGGGGAGAAAAGGCGGGAATATCGGGAGCTAGACTGACCCTACCTTAACGAGTAGCCGGCAATGAAACCATTGTTACTATATATTCCCTCTCTACTCCTATCTATTCAACTTTTCCCTCACACTCTCCCCCATACCAAGACTTATAGTCAAGGAGTATAAGAAGAATAGGCGAGGAAAATGTTCTAACATGTGGAAGTCGCGTAAGGCAACAAATCTTCTACTGACTGTCACGACTTAACCAGTCAGAGAAATAATTGGATGAACCATTGATATACACAATATGGAACTTAAAAGCCTGTAGTGCCAATGTCCACCTCAAGAGGCGACTGTCGGTTCCCTTAAAAATTTCTAGGTATATCAAAGGTTTGTGGTCCGTTTCTAAAATGAATTCTTTTACCAGCAAATAAAATTTAAGTTTGGAGATACCCCACACAAGGGCTAAACATTCCTTTTCTATTGTGGAGTATCTTGTTTCTGCGGGAAGGAGTTTCCGGCTTAGGAAGCATACAGGGAAGGGAGTACCATCATGGTATTGTAGTAGCACCGCACCTAAGCCAGTATTGGAGGCATCAGTTCTCAAACAAAATGTTTTATTAATATCTGGAATCTTAAGTATAGGGTCTTTCGCAAAGATACTTTTAATCTCATTAAACTTTTCCCGAGCTACGTCGGAAAGTTCAAGAGGTTCCTTCACAGACTTTTTAAGGAAGTCCGATAAGATGCCTGTAAGATCAGCAAGATTCGGGATAAACCGTGCATAAAAATTTACAGAACCAAGAAAGCTACGCATGAGTTTCTTGGTTTTGGGGAATTTAAATTCTAATAAAGCTTTGATCTTACTGGGGAGAGGCTGCAGAGAGTTATTAGAAAGTATCAGTCCAAGATATCTAATCTTGTTATACCCAAGGAAGCATTTCTTCGGCTTGGCAGTGAGGCCATGTGAGCGTAACCTACGCAAAACTGATGTTAATGTTTGGAAATGTGCGCCCCACGTAGATGTCATTACGTAAATGTTATCAAAATAAACTGAAACATTTGGCATATTACCCAAGACCTTTCTCATCAGTCTCACGTAGGTAGCACAGGCAGTTACCAAACCGAAGGGCATAGTTCTATATTGCATCAGTCCTTGGTGTGTAGGAAAAGCGGTGTACTGCTTAGAAGAAGGATCTAACATTACTTGATGATATGCCTGCGCAATATCAATCTCTGAAAAGAAGGAAGAGTCATAAAATTTGTGTAGATCGCTATCTATTAAGGGCATAGGCTCAGCATCCCACCGAGTTATAGCATTAAGGCCTCTGAAGTCAATAGCAAGTCTATATGAATTATCCTCCTTCTTAACCATGACTACTGGTGAACAATATGAAGATATTGAAGGTTCAATGATCTTTAGTTTTAACAATTTGTCTACCTCTCGGTCAAATGCATCCCTAAGGTGAACTGGAACTGTCTACCTCTCGGTCAAATGCATCCCTAAGGTGAACTGGAGTGGTCACTGGGTAAGTAAGGTTTCCGTTTGATAGGATTGTCCGTCAATAAGTCAATCTTATGGACTACCGTGGAGGTAACACCTGGAATATCAGTAAAGACGTCTGAAAAGTTACTCACACATTGAAGTAGTTCATGTCTCTTATGGTCATCCAAAGATTCATTAATATTAATGTTGGTTGCGCCCGAGTGGTCAAAAGTCACCAAGTCATGTAGTTCTTCATCATAGTCTAAGTTAGAGGTGTCAATTACGCACACTTTACATTCTTCAGTTGTCTTATCAAGTTTGTGTGGAAAAACTAAGTCAAAGTTGTTAAGGCAGTTAACCGAATTTCTTCGGTAATATTTCTTAAGGATGTTGATATGATAAAGCTTAGGTTTCCCCTTGACTTCTATGAGGTAGTCAACTTTCCCACAAATTTTTAATACTTTATATGGACCTTTCCATGCTACTAATAATTTATTTGACTTGATAGGCAAAAGTACAAGAACTTCATCACCTACTTTAAAACTTCTCCTCTGACTTTTGGAATCAAAATATGTTTTGTACTGGTCCATTGACAAGCTTAGGTTTTTCGAAACTATGTCAGAGGTCTCCTCAAGTTTGGATCTAAGGTCAAGGAGAAACTGGTAAGAAGACTGAACCTCAGCATTTACCTCCTCATTAGTCCATAAGTCATGAAGGATGGACAATGGGCCTCTGGCCTGTCTACCATAGAGAAGTTCAAAAGGTGAAAACCCCAAAGAGTCACTGGGAACTTCCCTCATGGCAAACAAAGCACAGGGTAGGTAACGATGCCACTCCTTAGGTTTAAGGGAGCAAAGTTTCCTTAAAATGGACTTGAGAATCGAATGCTGGCGCTCAATCCTCCCATTACAGCTGGGATGATAGGGTGTGGTGAAGAGAGGATTCACTCCCAGAAGTTGGTATAGATGTTGCATTAAGTCAGATGTGAATTGTGTCCCACGGTCAGACAAAATTTCTCTAGGGATGCCCACTCTGGAGAAGATGGACAAAAGGGCTTCAGCCACCTCTGTAGTAGTTATGGTCTTTAAGGGAACGGCTTCAGGGAAACTCGAAGCATAATCAACTAATGTTAATATATATCTATATCCCCCAGATGAAAGTGGAGATAAAGGACCAACGATGTCAATAGCTACTCTTTCAAACGGTACCGTAAAGATAGGCATTTTGACCATAGGTACTCGCCTGGTACCTCGAGAGGATGACAGTTGGCAAACTTTACACGATCTACAATAGGTAGTGATATCTGAGGACATTTTTGGCCAAAAATAGGTTTCCCTAATTTTATTTAAGGTTTTACGATGCGAGAAATGTCCGGCCACTGGCAGGTCATGAGCCATTTTAAGAACAGTCTCTCTGCATTGACTTGGAACAACTAAGATGGAATAGTCAATCTCATCTGAATTTAATTTGAATACTGACTTGTACAAGATACCTTTTATATATTCAAATTTATATGAAAAGTTTTTCCTTTGGATAACTTGATTTTGTTTAGCGGCATTATGGCAATTCTGAAGAGAAGGGCAATTACGTTGTAAATTGACAAAAGAGTCCTTCGATATATCTAAAGGCTTAAAGTCAGGGAAAATCAAAGGATGGACAGTAGGAGAAACCTGGGCTTTGGTCTGAGCCCTAGTCAGAGGTGATATCTTCACTTTCATCTAACAAGTGAACCGGTGATCCTACTACCTTGCTTTCGAGAGTAGCATCACTGGTTTTTAATCCCACATGACTCTCACGAGACATTGTCTCATCTGAACTTTCGAGGGGCTTTTCTGACTCTACAGGACGAGGATCTGAAACACTTATATCCATCTTTGGTGATGAAAGGTCAACCTCAGAAGGAAGAATAACACCTTTTACATTACCTATTAGTACGGAGCAAGAAGTGATGGAAGCTAGTACGGCTTCAGACCAACCTGTGAACCATGTAGACCTAATGTAACAACGGATGGTAGGAAAAGTGTCTGTACGGCCCAAGTAGTCTGAAAGTATAGCAGAGGAATGAGTTTCTTTAAGGTTAGGGAACAGCTTATCAGAAATGACTATACATGTGCATCCAGTGTCTCGTAAAATGGTGGATACATTAAGTCCATTAACTGTTCCTGAACAGAAGGGTGCTTGGTCATTACAGTCTTTAAAACATCTTCCAACTTTTTGGACCTTCTTAGAAGGACAATCTGGACGTTTATGTCCCTTAACACCACACAAATGACAAACAGGAATAAAAGAAGTCATTTTACTTTCCACTAGAAGCTTTGATTTCTTAAGGTCTGATGAACCCTTGCCCTTAGGGTTCGATCCCTTTAGGTCTTTATAGGAATTGTGAGCCTCAGCATACAGGTCAGCAGCCTCAGCAACTTCCTCAGCTTTAATCAGGTTACGTTCTCTAATGAATGTTCGTATCTGGTGAGGAAGAGCTGTCAGAAACTGGTCAGCAACCATGAAGTCTCTAAGAGATTCATAACTGTGATCAATTCCTGAACTCTCTATCCAAAAGTCGAACAAACGAAAGAGTGTTACCTGTAACTGTTGAAAGTTCTGGCCAGGCTGTAAGGTGACATACCTGAAATCTTTCCTGTAAGAATTAGTGGTTTTTTGATATGCTTTAAGGATTGCCTTCTTCAGTAGGTTATAATTACATATGATATCCTGCGACAAAGTTGCAAAGATATTCAAGGCTGTACCAGAAAATAACATTCCTAACCTGGTAGCCCAGGTGTCAGCAGGCCATTCACAGAGGGTAGTGATATTTTCAAACCTGATAATGTATGAAGTTATGTCTTCCCCCTTAGTGAAGGGAGGTAAATTAGGGGTTGAAATATGTGCACTGACTGCACGTTGTTCCATTACTCCTTCCTCTAATTGTTGTTGTGTAAAAGTTAACTTTTTATTCTCCAATTCAAGGCGAGATTTTTCGAGTTCGCGATCCTTTTCTTTCTCTATTAACTCATGCTCTCTAGCTCTTTCCTCACGTTCTCTAGCTTTTTCCTCAACTTCTCTATCCTTTGCTCTTTCCTCAAGTTCTCTTAATTTAACCTGTTCTTCACGTACTCTAGCTCTTTCCTCACGATCAAGTCTATCACGCTCTTTTTGGTCTTCTCGCTCTCTTTCTAACTGTCTTTCTTGGATTTCTCTCTCAATTCTCTCTCTCTCCTTTTTCTCTTCTCTTTCGATTCTCTCTCTCTCCTTTTCTTCTTCTCTTTCGATTCTCTCTCTCTCCTTTTCTTCTTCTCTTTCCCTTTCTAACTGTCTTTCTTCTCTCTCAATTCTTTCTCTTTCAAGTCTTTCCTGGATCTTAGCACTAATGAAAGATTCTAAATTTTTCCCTGTTATTCCTAACTTACTTCCAGCATTCATCCAAAACTGGTATTCATCCATGCTTGCAAGAATAACTTAAACTATCAGGGGAAATGAAACGGGTATTAAAGAAAACGGAGGGTTCAATTCCTGCTCCGCTCAAACTGTAAATAAACCAGAGGGCTCGATCCCTGCTTCAATTAAACAATATGTATTAATGAAAACGAAGGGTTCCATGCTGGCTCCGAGCAAACAGTAAGTAGAATTGGATCACTCGACCATCCAATCTTCTCACCAACAAATCAAGAGTGTCCTATGACAGTTCCCTTGATATAATAAAGAGCTCAATGAAACAAGTTGTCACTGGAAAATCTCGGGTGCCTAGAGTCTAATCCTCCAAAGTGTTTCAAGCTCACATACAATTAGGTGGCAGAATTAAATATTATATCCTGCCTGACTTGACTTACAATAAATTGAGACTATAACAATCACCAAATCTTTTAAATACCTGTACTGTAGTCCTACCATAGAGAATGATTACTCATGTCTGTGGTATGTGGAGTTGAAGTTCCAATGGTAGATTCGAGATGGAGTTGAATCTTGATTCAGTAGAGTTGATCCTGGCAGGGTCGCCACTTGTGAAGGTTTACTCAGCCCTGTAACAACTTCAGACAGTATTACTCAGGCTGGCTCCTCCTCAGGAAAATTAATGAATAGAAAAAGAAATAATTCACAAAGATAAACACTATTTATTAAATCAAACATAAAACAACAAAACATGAAAGGTATATCCTATTTGAAAGAAAAATGAAAAATGAAAAATGAAATGAATAAAATAACATTTGAACTCAACGCTAATATCTACAAGGGTGTCTGGTGTTGGTGACACTGTTGTTGAAACCGTAGCCGTTGCTGATGATAAGGGGGGAGGGAGGTCGCAGGGTTGGTGACCATCCACTGGCTAGTTCTTCACAGAGAATCGCCGTGAATATTATCCCGATGACAGGAAAGCAGATTCTTTACCGCTGCAATGCTGTGGAGTTACGTCCTGCACTTTCATACAGGTGCACAGGTAGTTCAATACAAAATGGAGAAGTCTCTGGACATTAGTCCTTCTCCTGTTCTGCTCGTTGATTGCCAGGTGACCCTCTCTGACATCCAAGAGTAGTGTTGGGAGCTGTGAGTCGAGTGATTTACTGTTTGACCAGAGCCCCACACGTCACCTTTCGGGGGGAGAGGTGGAAGAGGGAGGGGAAGGGATAGCGGGAGCTAGACTGACCCTACGTTAACAAGCAGCCGAAAATTCAAACTATCACTTTAGGGGTGGGGGAGAAAAGGCGGGTAAAACGAGAGCGTGACTTACCCTACCTTAACTAGTAGCCGGCAGACAAGCTATCAATTTAGGGGTTGGGGAGAAAAGGCGGGAATATCGGGAGCTAGACTGACCCTACCTTAACGAGTAGCCGGCAATGAAACTATTGTTACTATATATTCCCTCTCTACTCCTATCTATTGAACTTTTCCCTCACAAGTTGCTTACATCAGACCTACTATTTTTCTTGAAGATAGGAGTAACTCTGGCCTCCTTGAACCCCTCCGGTACGGTATTAGAGGTGATTGATAGATTTATTATGTGAGCAATAGGGATTGACAGTTCAGAAGCACCATCTTTTAGGAACTTAGATGGGATGTTATCAGAGCCTGTGCTCTTAGTTGGGTTTAACCTGCTTAGTTCTTTTTGAATAAAGTCATGAGATACACTTACTAGTTGACAACTGTTTGGGGTTACCCCTTTATTGGTATAGTATGTTTGAAACTTATCAGAGTCTTGTGTTAAAGGTATTTGATACTGCTGGTAGTTTACTTACTAGTGTTGATGCAACAGATGTGTAGTAGGAGTTAAAGCAATTTGCCACCTTAGATGTTTCGTGGCATACGTCATTATCGATAGTGAGTACTATGTTAGACCTATCTACTGGCTTATGGCTATACCCCAACTGTTTTAGTTGTTGCCAGAGCTTTCTGGGGTTATGCTTATACTCTTCAAGTTTTGAGCAATAGTGCTTTGCCTGTTCTCCTTTTATAAGTCTCTGCACTCTGTTCCTCACCCTTTGGAATTCATTTAGTGCTGCAATATCCTGTCTGTTTGCTTTAAATTTTTTTAGCAGCTGGTCTCTGAATTTCATATTATCTAATATCTCAGTAGTCATCCAGGGTTCAGTTCTTCGTTTAATCCTAACCTCTTTAACTGGTGCAATATTATCAAGGATGGTAGTGAACATTGTTTTGAATTTTTCCCAGGCATCGTTTACGTCCGTGCAACTTGCTATCTCTGTCCAGTCACAATTGTGTAGCCTATTTACCAGTGTTTCTTTACTGTAGTTTCTAGTTGACCTCATTTTTATTTTCCTGTGTAAGCCTATCCTATCCCTAGTGATTTTCCTGGTGCAGTAAATGATGAAATGATCACTAAGACCTGTGGTAATGACGCCTGACTGACTAATGTTCTCAGCGCGGTTACAAAGTATGTGGTCAATTAGGGTGGCTCATTGTTCGCATCGCTATTGGGCCGTGCGGACGGGCTGCGCAGTAGCTTCCACTTCACCTGGTTTCTGCGCAGTTTTCACTGATCAAACATGGCGGATTACACCGGCAGGAGGATTAACACAGTCTGCATTGAGCTGTTAAGGGGTTCTCTGAGCCCTGCTACGATGAACGTACTTCTTCCTGCAATTATTAGGGATCTATATGGCATCCCTAACGAGGAACTGTATGGTGTGGCCCTTAACGGAATGAAAAGAGTATTTGTGAAGTTTCTGAGGGCCAGTTTCTACAGCAGTGTGGTGTAGGAGTACCAGGAACGCCGAATGTGCCTCAACTCGACGATGGATGTGTGTATGCATGACGTGTCTACTTACTATACGTGGGTACGGGTGAGAAATGTACCCTTTGAGGCGACCAAGTTTGGTATAGAGGACGTTTTCAGCAATTACGGAGTCATTCATGAGGCTAGAGGAGGGGTATGGCGGGATGGACCATATGAGGGCCTCCCGGAAGGTTCATACAACATCAAGATGACATTAAAGAAGCCTATACCTTCGTATGTGATGTTGACAGGCAACAGAACTCAGGTATATGTGTCTTATGCGGGACAAAGGACGACGTGTCGTCTTTGCAACTCTTATGAACATATAGCGGCGCAATGTGCACGTAGAGTTGCCCCAGGGGTGCCAGCCCCGGTGGAGGAGGTCCAGCAGACGAGTGTGGTGGCGACGGCGAAAACTGGGACTCCTCTATGGAGTGAGGAGGTGGAGAAGGAGGGAGAACAGATGGAAACGTGTGTCACACTCCCGGTGGAGGATGGAGATCCTACTCCAACGCCTGTGGTGGTGGAGGAAGTGGCGGAGTCGACACAGGAGGTGTCCTTGGAGTCTGTGCTCCAGGAATTCTTGGAGGAGACTTTGGTAGGAGAGGACATGGATGGACGGACCAGTGATAGGCAGCGATTGCAAGGGCTGAGTGAGAAGGGAGAAACAGGGAATAGTGGACAGGATACACTTGTGGTGGCAGAGGTACACAGGGAGGATGTACCTGAGGAAGAGATGGCTTTGGGAGGCAGCTCTAGGAAGCGGCCAGCGGGGTTGACTGAATTGGACGACGTTTTAACACCTGGGCAAAGACCAGGTAAGAAGGCATGGGCAGAGGTGGTACGAAAATCCCCTACAGGGGGGGAGTACAGGGAAAATCGGGGGGGGGGAGGGACAGGGGGGGTAGGGGGTCTTATTAAAAAGAGTAGTAAGGAAAGTGTGAGCAGCTTGAAGGGAAGTGTGAGCAAGCCACTGCGGCACAGAGGTAAGCCGCCTTTCCTTGACCATTCAGGTGTGTAACAATAAATGCTAATGGCCTAAAGACTGAAGTAAAGAGGGTGTGGTTGGAGTGGTTCCTCAAAAGGTATGACGTGGATGTTTGTTTCCTACAGGAGCATAACCATAAGTCAGGTAGTGAGTTGCGATTGAGAGGATATAAGTTGTTTGTAAGCATGGCAATGCTTTTAAAGGGAGGAGTGGCTGTTTTAGTAAAGGAGACCAGTCCATTGTGAGTCATGGGGTGGGTGAAGGGGGGAGGGGGGAGGGTTGTTCGGGTGGATGGGTGGTGGGGGGAGAGCAGGGTATGTTTTGTGGGAGTTTATATGCCCGCGACTGGTAACGTGAGGATAAAAACAGACTTTGTTCGGGACGTATTGTTATACTATCTCAGGGGTTTACCTGCTATCGCGATAATTGGAGGTGATTGGAATTGTGTGATTAGGCAGGCAGACATCATACCTAGGGGGGCGGGGTGCGTGTTGGGTGTCTTACGGGATGCATTGCATGATGTCGGGGTCGTAGATGTGGTCGGCAGGGGGGGGTATCAGGTCGAGCACACCTATGTACAGGGGAGTTATGAGGCAAGGTTGGATAGGATTTATGTGAGGCAGGGGATAGGAGTGGAGAGGGTTAGAACAGTAGACGTGGGTTTATCTGACCACAGAGCAGTGTTGGCTGACCTTCGGGTGGACGGTATTCCGAGAATATATCAGAGTTATTGGAAATTAAATGTGAGGCTTTTACAGGAGGAAGATCAAGGTTGGTCCTTTCAGACATGGTGGAAAGGGTTTTGGGAGGCTAGGGATGAGGAGGTGGATTTGCTAGATTGGTGGGAGTTGCAGGCAAAGGTGCAGATTGCAGGATTTTTTAAGAAGAGGGGCAGGGAACGGGCACGCTGGAGGTTTGGATTGCAGAATTATTTAGAGGGCCAGTTGAATGATTGTTATGGGGGGGGGGTAGGGAAGGTGTGGGAGGAGTTATGGGGGAACTTAGAAGTCGTTTAGTGGAGATGCATAATGAACGTTTTGATGCACTCAGGGTCAGGGCAGGATTGGAGGACGTACTAAAAGGTGATAAGCCAACCGGGTATGTACTCCGAAAATTCAAGGACAGACAGTTGAGGAATACCGTGGCACATATTACCGTGGAGGGAGGGGAGGGTTATGTGCAGGGACAGGGTCTCTCTGACACAGATTCTATCAGTAGGTATACTGATTATTGGTTTACAGAGAAATGGAAGAGAAGGGGAGGGGTGGTTGGGTTAGACACATTTAGAGCTATAGGGGTACATCAGGTTTTGGGGCAGGGGGATCGGGAAATGTTGGAGGGAGGCATTGCGGGGGCAGGTGGGGGAGGTGGTGAATGGGTTGAGTCAGGGGAAGGCACCGGGAATAGATGGGTTATCTAATGATTTTTACAGAGCACATTGGGAGGATCTGAGGGAGTGCCTAGTGGCGGTTCTGAATTATATGTTGAAACGTGGTAGGATGGCGCAAACACAGAGAACTGGGGTTGTTGTTTTGGTGCCAAAGAAGGGGGGGGGAGGAGAAGGGTTTGGGAGATTATCGTCTGTTGTCGTTAATGTGTACGGATTACAAAATTTTTGCGAAGGTATTGGGTAACAGGTTAAAGAAGGTGATTGGGAATAGCATACATGAGGGTCAGTATGGGATACCGGGACGGACTATGAAGAATGGGCACAGTGGGATAAGGGATTTTATAGAGAACTGCCAGGGAGGGGGCGTCCTTGGCTTGGATTGGGCTCAGGCCTATGACTGCGTGAAGAGGGACTTTTTGTGGGGCTGTTTGGAGAAATTGGGTTTTGGAGGGGGGGTAGTGAGGTGGGTGTGCACTCTATATGAGGGGGCTGTCATGAGGGTGCAGGTTAATGGAAAGCTGGGGGGGCAGTGATGATGGAACAGGGATTAAGGCAGGGTTGCCCGCTGTCGCAGTTGCTCTTTGCATGTGTGCAACAACCTTTCTTTGAGGCTGTGGAGGAGGAATTGTGGGGGGTAGGGGGGGAAGCATGGGGGGAATAGTAGGTTATGTGGATGACACAACTGTGTTAGTTACGAGTGGGGAGGCTTTAAGAAGGGTGGGAGAGGTGATAAGGAGTTTTGGGAATGTGTCGAATGGTAGTTAATTTAGCAAAGTCTAGGTTATTGGAGGTAGGAACATGGGTTGGGGGGAGATTGGGGGAGGAGATGGGATGGACGGTTTGTGACAGAATTAGGGTGTGTGGGATATGGTATATGAAGCAGTTGCAGGAATGTAGGAGGATTAACTCAGAAACAGTCACGAGTAGGGTTATAGGCAAGTTAAAAGGTTTGAGGGTTAGTGAAGTGGCGTTACAGCAGAGGGCGTTGGTAATTAACTCGGTGGTGTATAATAAGGTCTGGGGTGTGGCGGAGGTGTTCCCTTTGAGGGTGCAGGATATACAGGAAATACAGAGGAGGGTGTTGAGGTTTGTGCGGGGGTTTGGGAGGGCCTGGTTGTCCAAGGATGTGGTCATGACGGAGGTGAAACGGGGGGGACTAGGTTTGTTGGCCTTAGGGCCTAGGGTAATGGTATTATATATTAAGCAGAGGTATCTAAGGGTGGGGGGGAGAGGGGTGTTAGGGTGAATAGCGTGATGAGGGATGCTAGAAACTGGTGGTGTGGCAGGGATTTGAGAAAGTGTGAAGATGTAATAAGATTCATGTTGGCAGTGAGGCAGGTTAAAAGTTTGAAGGTAAACACAGTGGTGGGTGTGGTGTGGGGAAGGGGTGTATTGCAGGGGGTTGCAGTATACCCCATGTATAACTGGAGGGTCATATGGGGGGAGTTCAGGAAGCTTAGGATACCAGCAAGGGTCAGGGAGATGGTATACCGTTTTCTCATGGGTGTGGTTGCATCTAAGCAAATGTTGCATAAGATGGGGTTGGTGAGAGAGGCAACATGTTTATTCTGTGGGGAGGAGGAAACTGCCTATCATGTGGTATATTTTTGTTCATCTTTGGGCGTGGTGAGAGTCTGGATGGCGGGAGTTATTAGGTTGTTGGGGGGGGGGAGTTGGTCTTTTCTTAGATCTTTGTCGATGGATGTTAGTGGGGTAGCAAGTGAAGTGGGGAGGGCTTTGATGTATGTAATGGCAGATTATTTGCATGTTTCTTGGGGAATGAGGCAGATTAAAGGGCAGTTGAGGATAAAAGCGTTAGCAGCAAGGTTCTTTAGGACAAGGTGTGGGAATAGATTAATATATGGGGGGAGATGGGAATCAAGTTTTTCGGTAGGTTATCGTAATCTCACTGTAGCACAACTTCTCAGGGAACAGGGGGGGGCGGCAAGGGACGGGTCTCCTTTAATGTGAGAGGGGGGTGTAAGGTTGTGCTAGTAGTGTTGAAGGTGATGAGAGAGTGAGATAGTGAGAGCATACATTCGTGAACTGGTTATGTTCCTGGAGGGTTATTTTATATTTGCGTTCAGTACCATGGTTTCATTCAGTAACACCTAGAACGTCATACATTTACATATTTTGGTTTGGGTATATTATTACACTCACTGTCAATGATAGGTGGCTTACGCAGCTGTTATGGTGTTTAAAAAAAAAAAAAAAAAAATTAGGGTGGCTGAGAAATGTGTGATCCGGGTTGGTGTATTAATTAGTTGAGTGTAACTATTTAAACCTAGAATTTGCTTATACCTTTTGCATAGCCCGTTATTTTGCTGCTTAAAACAGATATTGAAGTCTCCCAGTATTATTTTTTTTATATTTTATTTAAAACATTGCACAATACAAGGAGGTATAAAAGTATCATAAAATGAACCATGATACAGGTTATGAACAATAAAACAAAAAATCACAACCCCAACACAGAAAATAACACCGTACTTAATGGCAGTATGACACTCAGAAATACGACTCACAACGTATCATTCAAAACCGGGCACTATACAAAATTATTATTGCCTGTGCTGACACACAGCTGACGTTTCAACCCCCACCCCCCCACCCCCACACATGAAAATTATACCCACATTCACCAATCTGAAGAATCATATTAATTCAGCTTAAATTTATGTACATATCCTGAACTCATCTGTAACTTAAGTAATAAGTATTAACAAACAACGGTGGTACATCAACACCAAAATCACAAAACATTAAATTATAAACTATTAACAAAGTTTCGTTTTTTTCCTTTTCTTTCCTTTTTTTTATCAAAATCCATACATCAGATATAAAAAAATTGAGAAAGCGTTACCAAGTCCGTCGTCCAAACAACAATGATAGTACATGCCACATCAGTATTCTGTGTGAAAATAAAAACCTCTATCTCACAATCCTAGGATACAGAGCAAATAAGACATTATAATATCAGCAAAACATAAAGGAGCTACCTAGCAAAACAAAACTATACCATGGTTACAAAAAATTTCCATGATATGTAAAAAAAAAAAAAAACCATATGTGCATAATACATCCACTTGAATAATTGTTACTGCTTACAAGAATACATGGCATATAGACAAGAGCATTACAACGGCGCAGCCTCTATTGATGACTTTAGTAGTGCAGCATGACTCAGCATAGAGAAAACCATACCATGGTTCTGAGTACCACTCCCCCTCTCCTTTCTCAGACTACGACACTCATTCATGCCAGCAAGACACTAAGCCCCAGACCACACAAAGGTCCCCCTCCCTCACCACTACATTACACCCCGATGACCATATACACCAAATAAAACGTACAGTCAGACACCAAAAAAAAAACCCACCTAACTCTTTCCTCCCTCCCCCTCCCGGGAGACCAACCCCTTGGCTCCACCGAGGGATTATACCTACCTACACCTCAGTACTCCTGTAACGTTTCCATCGTTAGATTCCTATACCCCAACGAAAAAGCTCCCTCCCAGCATTGCCCATACACCTCTTTATTCCTACATTTCGTTCTATAAACATGGCACATCAGTGCCCTGATGCGCATTGCACCCCTATGCCCCTGCATACTCCAAGACACATATAAATAGTCAAGTACCAAATATGACACAGAACGTCGTACCGCATCCGAGCAATCTCCCATCTCAAGACTCAAAACTCTAAGCATGGACAAACCCCTCCCCGCTCCCACTCGTCTGAGAACACCCTTGAACCAATTCCTAACCTTATGTAAACTGTCACAAAAATATACGACATGAAACGCCGTTTCCGGCCACCCGCACCACGCACAGGTCTGATCCTCAGTCATTCCCATAACATACAATTGTGCCTTGGACGCCAAAATCCCGTGGAGGAAACGGTAACCAGTTTCCCTAACCCGTGGTTGTAAGCGCAATTTCTTGAACCCCTGCCATATAGTCTTCCAATGATATCCTAGGAAAACCTCATCACCGATGACCTCTCTCAGTGTTATACCTATATTGTCTAATTTACCTACCCTAACTCTCACAGGGTGTTGCACCACCAATAAGTGCCGTAACATCGCTTCGCACCTTGTGAGGTCTTTCCGCACCCAGTATCGTCGAACCTCCCTCATCACCCCATCAACCCTCGCTCCCCTGACCCCACCCCTTGTCAAGAATTCCTGTCGTACGTATATGCTCATTAGGCGACTGTTTAGTGGTATTAGCCCTAAACCTCCCTTAGCAACGTGCGTCATAACTATATCCTTCCCTAACCAATGCCTACGGTAACCCCATATGAAATCCAAAGCCTTCTTCTGTAACTGCAACACATCATCCGTGATCAAAGGATAGACCGCTGCCAAAAGCCATAATTTACTATACACCAGTACATTGACAACGATTACTCGTTGGTGCAATGTTACATCACTCGGTCTCCATCCCGCCATCCTACGAACTGCGGCTGCTACTACAATAGATGAATTAAATGCACGCGCCGCCTGTTCGTCATTGCAAAAATACTCACCGCAGATCTTTATCCACTCAACGGTTCTCCACCCATACTCCACACCTAACATCCCCCCCACCCAGGACCCCACCTCCAAAAGCTTGGATTTTTCTCAATTAATGCGCAAGGAAGAAGCATCACTAAAAAAACTTATAACCTTATTTACGAACGCCAAACCATTCCTACTCTGCACCAAGATGGTGGTATCGTCCACATAACCTAAAATCCCTACTGCTTCGCCCTGCACACAATCCTCCCCCCCTACCCCACCCAATACCAATCTATAAAAGGGGTCCTGCAAACAGGCAAACAAAAGCTGCGAGAGGGGACACCCTTGCCGCAGCCCCCACCCCATGCCTATTGCAGACCCCAACCTCCCATTGACCTGGACTTGTACCTGTGCCTCTGTATATAACATACGCACCCAAGCTACTATTTCTTCCCCGAAACCCTGCTTCAATAATATAGCTAATAATGTTTCACTATCCACATTGTCAAAAGCCTTTTCCCAATCTAATCCTACAACTCTGCCTCCACCACAGTCCTTCACAAAACTTTTGAGGCGTCGATGACCATCTCTTATAGATCGCCCAGGAATCCCATATTGCCCTTCCCATATTACCTTGCCCAAAACTCGTTTCATCCGGTTTGCCAAAATGCGTGCAAAAATCTTATAATCCGCCCCCATCAATATGATGGGCCTATATGCCTCCAAAGATTCGCGGACTTCGGCCTTTGGTACCAACACTACAATACCCAACCCTGCCTCACCACCCATTCTACCTCTAATTTTCATTGAATTGTAAAGTTGGGCCAACATGTGTTTTAGCAGTTCCCAATGAACTACATAAAAATCACCTGGTATCCCATCCCAACCAGGTGATTTCCGCAGCGCCTGTCCCTGAACAGCTTTGTAAACCTCCTCCTCCAATATGTAACCCTCCATGTCCTCTCGATCCACGTCTCTCAAATTCGCCACTATGCCACGCAGTAAAGCTTCCCTCGCCTCTCGATTCCCCTCTCTACTCTTCCATTTTCTCTCAAACCATTGGTCTGCGCAGGTCCCTATGCTCTCAGTAGTAACTAGCCTTTGCCCTTTATGGTAACCACCCAAGTCATCACCGACCACCACTGACAAAACCGTCGTTGCCATACGTCTCATTCTGAAACTACGCAGAACCCCGACAGAGGGCTTATCTTCCCAAAGCACCTCCTCAGTCTCCGCTCGCACCCTCAAAGCCTGAAAATTATCATTCTGAATGTCCCATAATTGACTACGAAGGCACTCTATTTCAGCGAGGTCATACCTCCCGCCTGCACCATAACAATCCTGCAGTTGTCCCTCCAAATACTTTTGCTTCCCATATCTATAACATGCATCCTCCTTCCCTAATTTTCTGTAAAAACCCTGTATTGCATTTTTCGCCTTTGAATGCCACCACTCTACAACATCCACTATCCCATTTCCTTCATTCCAGAATCCAACTCACCATAACCTGAAAGCTTCCAAAGCATCTACTCCTTGCAACAAATTAACATTTAATTTCCAATAACTAGAAAAAACACGTATAACGCCCTCCCACTCGAGTGTTACCAGAACACCACTGTGGTCCAAGAAACCCAGATCAATGCAATCAACCCTACCACTATGGATTAAGCTAGTGATGTAAACCCTGTCCAGCCGTGCGGCGTAACCCCTCCTACAAAAAGTGTGGTCCACATTCCACCCATCACTACCCACCACATCCACTACGCCAATTGCCTGCAGAACCTCCCGTAAAACCCATAAATTACACCCCCACCACGCGGTTCGACATCCCGGATCACACAATTCCAATCGCGAGCTACGACAGAAACTAAGGGTAGACCTCTGAGAAAATAAACCAAAACATCACGCACAAAATCCTCCTTTATTCTTCGATTTGATGTCGCTGGCATATATACACCCCACGAAACCCACATGAATGTTTCCCCACGAACCCACCACATGCACGACCCGGCCCCCACCGCCCCACTCCCATGCAACGAGCGTAAAAGGGCTGGTTTCCTTATGCCTATCACTACCCCACCCTTGAGATTATCCGAATTCCCCGCATAACACTTATACCCTTGCACACGTAAGTCACTACCACACTATTACAACCCAGGATTTCAAAGGCCTGTTATCCCAGGTGTAATGGGAGCAAAAGAAACACAGCAGAAAAAGTTTAGACTTATATTATCCTTCACCAATTTAGAACAGCAATATGTACACTATGTACAGTAATAAGTATAGTGCACGTCACGGTAAGCAAGGCAGAAATAGAAGCCACAAGATAGCAGACCGTGCTTCAACCAGCTCTAGAATGGGAATGACAAGGGCAGACAGGAGAGCGGTATCCACATAACCTCTGCGATTGCCAATCCCACCTTCTTATTGGCTAGAACCTGGTCACTAGTTGAACGATGGGGCCCCATCATCAACTCTTAGCAACCTGGTTCGCTGGTTGGGGGAGATAGCCTGTAAATGAGGGTGTGTCCATGCGCCGAATAAAGGTTACGTACTCTTTGCATGCCACACCCCCACCCCCGAGAAGGCTCAGGATTAGGCTGCCACCTCCCAGTGGTAACCGTGCCGCCATGGCACGAAATATTGGGACCGCCTATCCTCTCCACCATCCAACTCTTAGATAGAGCTCAGCTTTCCTAGTGACCAAAAGCCAAACCCTAAACTCAGAGCGAGACAGCAGTCAGATAGGCCAACATAGGTCCAAGATACAAGCGGACGGTAGCCCGTATCCCCTCACTAAAAAAAAAAACCCCACATCAGGGGGATAAAAAAAAAGAGCTTGAAAGGGGGTTACCACAAATACATCCTAACCTAAATAAAATATTAAACTAGACTCTTGACAAAGAGTCTGCCAACACATTTTCTTTGCCGGCAATATATTTAATTTTTATGTTGTAGGGCTGCAGCCTGAGCGTCCAACGCATAAGCCTTGTGTTGTGATTCTTCATGGCTTGGAGATAGACTAACGGGTTGTGATCACTGTAGACTGTGACCACCTGCGATGTCTGGCCCACATAAACATCGAAATGCTCCAAAGCCAGTACCAACGCGAGGGCTTCTTTTTCAATGGTAGAGTAAGCTCTCTGATGTGGCTGGAACTTGGCTGAAAAGTATGCGATTGGCTGCAGCTCCTTGTTCCCGATTTGTAATAGTACCGCCCCAACCCCAGACTCACAAGCATCAACTTTATTGCACCTGAAGCAGACGACAGGCTTGCCCTTTACTCCCTGATGACGTTGCAAGTGGTGTCGTTCTGGCTGGTGCCTCTCTGGATATTGTTGTCGAGATGCTCCATAAGTAGTTTGCCTCTCCGCAGGGGGACCATATGTTGAGAAGCGTGGCTCACCAGGTGACTTGGTTGGATGACGTAGACGCTCTCCCTCCGGCTGGCACTTCATTCTCCAATGTTGTCGATCTCTGCTCACGCCAGACTGTTGAAAAGAGAGACGGGACCGCTCGGACAAGGAGCGGTTCGTTTCGAAGGTATCAGCCAACCTGGCCGCCTCCAATGCAGTGGTTAAGTCACGATCCTGCAGAAAGACACGAACCTCTGGTCCCACAGACTCCAGCAGGTTATCAATCAGAATAAGCTGCACCAGCTCCTCAAAGTTAGAGACACCACTCGCTTTATACCAGCTGGTAAAAGCTTTGGTTTGCTGTCTCACAAAGTCCACCAGGGATTGACCAAGCTGCCGCCTGTTCAATTTGAAGGTCTTACGATATTTAGCTGGGATACATGTATATGCTCCCAACACTGTGGTCTTCACTACTTGATAATCAGAGAATTCAGCGTCAGTTAATACCGACGTAAATTCCTGTGCCTTACCCAATAATGCTGTATGAACCAACGCTGCCCAGTGCTGTTCCGGCCACCTCAAGGCTCGAGCCTGATTTTCGAAGCTTTCGGAAAATTGCTCTGGTTCGGCCTCATTGAAGCGGGGAACAAGCTGTACTGCTTTTTGTAAACTGAAATCGTTTACAGAATGCGAAAACTGCCTCCTTTCTCTTTCCCTATCAAATTCTTCCCTTGCGAATGCTCTCTGTTCCCTAGTTTGCTCCAGCGTGATTTTTGCCAGCTCAAGTGCCAACGACGCTGATTCACCTCGAGACAACCCAGCTGCACCATACTGACCATTTTGCTCCGTAGGTGTATCATCTTCCTCATGCGAGAACATAAGAGTTTTTGCCCCAGCTCCCGTAGAGGGAGGAGTTTGATGTGCCATCTCTTCTTCAATAAGTTTGTCAGCAATAAGTGAACGCAGTTGCGCAGCTGTGAGAGTGCGTTTATAGGGAATGCCAATGGAACGAGCAATTTGCCAACAACGCTGTAGGGACAATTTAGGTAGGTTATGCAAAGTATATGCCGACACCAGGCGTCTGACTCGTCTAGGTGGCATAAGTTATTCGCTATGCACAGTACGAATACCCCAACGTAACACGTTAATTTGCAGAACACGCTTAGCTATGCACAGTACGATTGCAGAATACGCATACAAGCAAAGCCGACTGCACACAAGATTGACCGTAGCGAAGCGAGCACACTGAACAAGCTAGTAGCGAGCTGTTGAACGATCACACAATAGCAAGGCTGATCATAAGCAACTGACACGCAAAATTTGTAAAGCGAAGCGAGATAGCAAGCTACACAATGTTCCTGCTACAAGCTTCACCCTAAGCTCAACCGTTTCTCTAAGTCCAGCTCCAGCTCTCGGACAGGCTACCCATATTACAACCCAGGATTTCAAAGGCCTGTTATCCCAGGTGTAATGGGAGCAAAAGAAACACAGCAGAAAAAGTTTAGACTTATATTATCCTTCACCAATTTAGAACAGCAATATGTACACTATGTACAGTAATAAGTATAGTGCACGTCACAGTAAGCAAGGCAGAAATAGAAGCCACAAGATAGCAGACCGTGCTTCAACCAGCTCTAGAATGGGAATGACAAGGGCAGACAGGAGAGCGGTATCCACATAACCTCTGCGATTGCCAATCCCACCTTCTTATTGGCTAGAACCTGGTCACTAGTTGAACGATGGGGCCCCATCATCAACTCTTAGCAACCTGGTTCGCTGGTTGGGGGAGATAGCCTGTAAATGAGGGTGTGTCCATGCGCCGAATAAAGGTTACGTACTCTATGTTCTTGAATAAAAAAAACGTCGACATCCAAACGTCTGAGCGAAACCTCTACCCAACGCCTCTTGACCTCTGCTCTGAGGCCGCTAACATTCATGGTTATACACTTGAACTCTCAGGTTAGGTTTTCTCATTGCGTTTTCCTGCCACCTTTAACCCTGACTTGGACTTGCCACTGCTGCACCTGACCATCTTCCCCACACTCCCACTCGACTTCTCTAAGGGAAGTCCCTTACCGCCCTTGGCTACGTCAGCCCACACCATTTTACAAGACCTTTGACCCGGTGTTAATACATCGTCCTCCACCGGAGTACTGGGCCTCTTACATGACACTCCCTCATAATCCATAAACCCTTCACCATCCGCCCTATGCGCCTCGACATCCGTCACTACCACTGTTGTACAAAGTGTACATCTTTCCTCATCGCCCACACGTCCCACGAAACCATGGTCAACCACAGGCGACGCCGCCAAAGTAGGCGGTAAATCCACTGTCGCTGGGCTGTCGAGGATCCTCTGTATGTCCTCAAAACTGGGCAACACCAATGGCACGTGCGCCTCCTCTCCCACCGGAGGCGACGCGCCGTCGACACACTCAATCGCCTCGATCTCTGACGCCGGGGGTAGCGTCGAGACGATCCCCTCTGCAGCATCCACTGCATCACTCCACTTCACGTCCGCCGGTAAAACCTGCAGTACATCATCCACCATCGTGGGCCTCTGATGGGCCGACTCATCCTCCACTATTGTTTCCTTGGGCGTAGTGTCTGTCAGGTCCGACCGTTTTCTCCCTCGTCGTTGCTCACAAGTCGCCGCCATATGACCCGTTGCACCACACAGTCGGCACGTCTGTACCTGCCCTGGGTAGGTTACATAGACCTGCGTCCGAAAATCCTCCAACATGACAAACGAGGGAATTGGACTTCTCAGTGTTATTTTCATCGAGAAAGATCCCTCGAGCATGCCAGCATAAAAGCCCTGGGACCAACGCCCTACGTTGACAGCTTGTATGGTGCCATAGCACCCAAATGTCCGACGAATGTCCACCTCGTCTGCCTCGAAGGGTACATTACAAAGAAGAACCCACGTATAACAAGCCGAGACATCACGCAGGCACACCTCAAGACCAGTGTTGATGACAATCCGTTTTTCCTGATAGGTCTCCACAGCTCTCACATAAGCAGCAGACGACACAAATTTTACAAAAATTCTCGCGTTCCCGTTCAAAGAAATCCCATATAAATCCTCGCTTGGGATCCCATACGTATCTCTTATTACAAGAGGCAGAATGACGTCAGAGGTGTCCTGGTATATTGCACCTTTCAACAATTCCACACAGACAGTGTTGACTCTTCGCCTGCGCTCCGCCATCTTGAGAAAATTAAACTTCTCAAAACAGACACCAGAGGGCACCAGCCGCTCGCTCTGCGTCCACCCTCACCAACAGCTGGGTGAGAACTCGACCCAGTATTATTGTCTCGCAATTATTTTCAAGTCCGGACAAGACTCTGGAAAAGTCTTCTAAGAACTGGTCCTGGGAGGGAGGGTGGTAACTAGTTCCTACTAAGATGCATTTGGTCTTGGGAAGCAGCACTTCAAACCATAGAATCTCCAGTTTATTGTTATTTAAATCAGGTCTTGGGTTGTAAGCTAAGTCATTTCTAATGTAGGCACATACTCCATCACCCTTTCTGTTCCTATCTAAGCATTTTACATTGTAACCTTTTATTTTGACCTCGTCGTCAGTCACCGTATCATCCAACCAGGATTCAAAGATGGTTATAACTGCCGCCCTAATTTTGTTAGCTAGAATCCTAATCTCTGCCAATTTAGGAAGAAGTGATCTGCGTTGACATGAATAAAGTGAAGGCCTTGTTTTCATAAAACAATTATAATCATCAATATATGGCAATGGGTCATATGCATTAAAATAAGGTAAATCAATGTCATCATTGCTAAAGGGTAACTGTGCCGAAGTGCATTTGTTACACACAAAATGAATTCTGGCACCGTTGCTATAATTGTACATACATCCATCATGCACCCACCCTTTACACATTTTACATAAGGTGCCTTTTCTGTTTTTCATGCGTACTTTAGTACAGTGTATGCACCTGTTTGGTAGTGTCTGAGACAATGAGAATGGCTGTATTGTTTCACATTAACCTATGTATGCATTACATATGGAGTTAAGGTTATCATTCCTAGCTACTAGACTGTCATTATCACCGTCATTTATCTGTTTGTTTTGCCTCTGCACAATAGTTTGAGGTCCTGGGTTAATTTGGATGTCACCACTTAAGAGCGCTACAATAAGAGCTGTGAGCCACTGTTTTTGTTTGGGTATGCGGTGTTGCCATACCTTGCGGCGATAGTGACATTTACTTTTCTGGTAGGATGGCAACTGCTGGGCTTTTATGGTCCAGGGCGCTAGTACTCCATTCGCCTTTACCAGCCCCCATGACTGATTTCTTTCTTCATGGAATTGAAGGAGAAAGATAAATATAATTATGGCAGCCTGTACCCCCCTAATGCCTGCCATTTTCACTCTTCGCTCTTTTACTCATATACAATAATATTTATTTCTCTTTCCAAGTCACCTAGCAAACCCTAGCATCTGCTTTAGCAATCACCACTGAATTACTAGTAAATTTTCTTCTTCAAAACCCTCTTCACTGCTCACTTTTCCCTTAACTTCACAAACCCCTTTCATTTATCCCCTTATTTCACACTCCCCTTCCAGCCTCACTTCACAGTCCGGTTTCACCTATTAACTTCTAACTCCTTTCCATTCTGGTTGACCAGAAAGGTTTAATCAATTGTTTTATCCTTCCAAATCCCCTCAATTCCATTTATCGGGGGTTGTGTCGTGTTGTTGACTCCTGACCTGATCTGCTGACTCAGCCATTTTTAAAACACTGAGGGAAGTAAACGCCACCTACAACCTGGCACTCCATGAGTTTATAGATATATTTGGCGTTTTCTGCTATGATTCTCTCACTGTACACTGGTCAGCTGAATATAGGCTGTATACCTATTCACTTCTTTCCCACGACTGGCACTGAGGGATAACCGTACTATAACCTTGGAGTTTTGTATTGTTGATTTGACGATGTCTCCTGTGTTTCCCTCTCGTTAGCACTGGTACAGGTGATACGATGGTGGTACAGATATGATGCTACTGTCAGTACAGATGAACGTCAGTAAAGATGAGAATTTCACTTCGCTAGTTGTACATCTGGCAGTAGCTGGTGTTTGGATGCCAGTCAGCCATGTTTAAATGCTCAATTCTTTCCCTTGTTTGGCACTGAGGGGAAAAAAGTTCTACAGACCTGTCATTTCCTTGGAGTTTTGTTGATCAGGTTTTCTGCCATGTTGTCTTCCCGTTGAACACTCGTGCAGTTGATATGGAGGTCAGTTATTTCATTGTAGTGGAAAACGTCTCATGTCTGGTTCACGTCTGGCAGCAGGTCTGGTACTTGAATGCTGGTCCCTCTTTTGTCATATTTAGTCCATTTCGTTGTCGTCACCGTCAGATTTTATGTCACTATAGGTTCCTTGCATGTTATTGCAGCAGTACTTGCAATTTGGCCATCACTGGAGTTCGGATAGGCCCAGGGGACGGCAAGATATAGGAGCAACCTTGTTGCTGCTTGCTGCGGCTGCAGCTACTACTATATCTTGCACTTGTTAGGGGAAACTGATCTGTAGTTCAGGGCATCCTGCTTCTGGTATTTCATCTGCTGTCTACCAGACTTGTGGCACTGCATCTCTCATTAAAGATATGCTAAAAATTCTAATAGGGGATTGCATAGTAATTCAGTTTCTTCACCTAATATGTATACAGTGATGGTACATTTGGTCCTTTAATAAGAGAAAAGACTTGGCGACAGGTATAGACGAAGACAGGATGGTTAAGCAGAGTTTAAAGCAAGAAAAAACCAAAGCTGTCTAAGAGTAAATGTTATGTGATCCTGTTGTGATTGTCCTCATCGCTCTCGGGCTGTGTGGACCTGCTGCGCAGACGCTCCTGATTCAGTTGGTTTTCTGCGCAGTTTTCCTGTTTTGAGCAATCAAAATGGCGGATAGACATGGTCGCCGTGTGAATACTGTCTGTGTGGAGCTGGTACGTGGTACCCTAAGCAGTTCTACAATGCAGGTGATACTCCCTACGATTATTCGTGATGTGTATGGGATATCTAATGAAGAGCTTTATGGTGTGGCTGTTAACAGAGTTACGAGGATTTTCATCAAATTCATAAATGCTGTATTTTACTCAAGCATAGTTGACACGTACCAAGAGAAGAGGATGGCCGTGAATACAGCAGGGGAGGTATGTCTACATGATGTATCCAGCTATGTGACATATGTAAAAGTCAGAAATGTGCCCTTTGAAGCTACAGAGTATGATGTGGTAGCAGTATTCCGTCGTTATGGCAAGATTCATGTGGCGGAATTGGGAGCGTGGAAGGATGGGCCTTATGTGGGACTGCCCGGGAGATCCTTCAATCTGAAGATGACGTTACGGCAATCAATACCTTCATATGTTTTATTGGAAGAGTTCCGAACGCAGGTCGACGTATACTATGTGGGACAGAGAAGGACATGTAGGCTGTGCGAGTCATTTGACCATATGGCACCCCAATGCCATAGGAAACCAGGACAGAGGGAACAGATGCCAACACCGGTGGATCAGCAGTTGGGTCCTGTGGTGCCGGAAACAGGTGCAGTCGAAAGGCAGGCATCGTGCAGTTGGAGTGAGGAAGTGAATAAAGCAGAGGTGGAGATGGATTTATGTGCTACGTTACCGGTGGGGACGGGGCCTGAGCAGACGACGACGACGAGCAATGACGGTGAGCCTGTAATGCAACAGGATGGAATGCTGGATGAGGTTTTGAATACCTTCCTGAGTGAGGTGGAGGGGAGTCTGGACGATGAGCAGCGTGGACGCTCATTGGAGTAGACAACAGAAGCATCGGGACGTGGGGAGACCGTGTGTAATGAGGGCAAGGTGCACACGGTAGTGGCTGAGGTGCACAGAGAGTGCACGGAAGAGGAGGTTACGTGTGGAGACGGAGGTTCATGCAAGAGAACAGCTGGGACGTCGGATATGGATGACGTCTTAACTCCCGGGCAGAGACCTGGGAAGAAGTCTTGGAGGCCCAGGTTGGACCTTCCGGAGAGTTTGTGTAGCGGTACTGAAGTACTGAAAGGTTCAAAGGACAAGGGGGGTTGGGGGACTGGACAGACAGGGTGCCAAACGGACCTGCGATCACTGTAGAGAACAGGAAACAGCTTTTCATGCGGTTTATTTCTGTGAAGAATTGAGGGAGGTAAGGGTGTGGTTAGTGAGTTTTTTTAGGTTGATGGGTGGGAGTAATGTAGAGACCCTGCGAGCCTTAACATTAGAAGTACGTGGGAGTCTCAAGAGAGTGAAAAGGGCGATTATGTATGTAGTGGCGGATTTTCTGTATATTTCCTGGGGGATAAGGGACACGGGAAGGGGGGGAGGGAATTAGAATTAAGGCAAATGCAGCAGGCATATATAGAACGGTTTGCAGGAACAAACTTATTTACGGGGGACAGTGGAGGGCACGTTTTCCAGAGACCTACTGCAAAATTATGGTCAATGGCCTCATTCATTTGGCGAGCTAATTATACGTAAGGGACTGGTTTCCTTTATAAACGGGTTGACATTAGTTTTCGGAGGGGAAGTGTATGAGGTAAAGTTTTTGCGAAAGAATGTGAGGGTCGGAAAGGTATGTACTGCGTGGTGCTGTGTTGACATGTAAGTTTTGTGTGAAAGGTTTTGATAAGCCCAGGATTTGTATAAATTAGGTCCTTGTGATTAAAAGGGAGTTATAGAAGTCACTGTCCATGTTGGTCTACCAGTTTTTGCAAAGATAATTTTTCTGGTATGTATTTTCGTAGTATTTATTGTAATTTTGTAGGGAATTTAATTCCTCTTAGATGGCTTTTATATATGTATTTACATAGTTTGTTTTCCATCACTTTTGTAACGGTATTAAGTTTCGTTGCTGATGCAACATATGCTGTAAAAATTTTGCAGTTGTTGATGATTTATTTGATTATGTAATTTGTATAATGCTTATTTTTGTTATAGAGTAATGTTTTCGAATAATTACCAGAGTGTGTTCTTAAGTAAAATCTCATAAACAGTTGCATGTATATATAAAGTTACATAAATTTATGTTTGATCACTGCTGTGATCATTAAGTGTGCGAATGATGTGGGTGTATTTATAGATAGGTTTTAAGGGGGGTCCCCCCCAACAGTTTTGTGTGTATGACTCGGATATTTTATCGTTTTGTATAATGTGTGTCAGTGAATGGTGTGTATATATTTTGAGTGTTTGTTGCACATTCCTATTTTGTATGGGGTGGAATCTGCTGTAATTCGACTGTGATCTAAAGGTTCCAGGATTATACACATGCTGTATAAATTTTGCAGTTGTTGATGATTTATGTAATCATGTAATTTGTATAATGCTTATTTTTGTTATGGAGTAATGTTTTAGAATAATTACCAGAGTTTGTTCTTAAGCAAAATCTCATAACCAGTTGCATGTATATATAAACGTTACATAAATTAAGTGTGCGAATGATGTGGATGCATTTATAGATGGGATTCCACGGGGGGGAGCCCTCCAACAGTTTTGTGTGTATGTGTCAGATATTTTATCATTTTGTATAATGTGTGTCAGTGAATGGTGTGTATGTAGCGTATGTTCAGATCCTGTACTGTGGTGTTATTTAATATTTTATACCACCTTGTAATTTATAATGTTTTAAATAAAATAAAAAAAAATATTATGTGACTCTGTTGACTTTAATGTATCAAGTGTCTTCAAGTGTCCCATCTCTTCCTCGGTATTTATTTCTATGCATAATAGTACTGTTTGGATTACTGTAAATTATAAAACTAACAATATCATTAAGATAGGAAGTTGTCTAAGGAACCTTAGGAATTTGCTGCGAACAACTCAAGTTCAAATGGTGGTAGCGTCATCCATGTTACACTACATTTGTGTTTGTGTGTGTGTGTGCTCAAAGGTCGAACCTTGAATCCTGAAAAGAATGAAAATGCACAATACCGTAACTGGAACAATACACAAATAACCCACACATAGGAAAAAGAAGAGAAACTTATGACGACGTTTTCCTCCGACTTAGACTATTAACAATTCAGAGAGAAGCGCTTCCGTGTGACTAGTTAACGGTCTTATGTGCGGGTTATTTGTTTATTGAATCCTGGCACCTCCTCTTAACCAACAAATGTTGTCCTCCTTGGTAATGTCATACCTTCTATTGAAACTGTACAAGTCATTGCCTCATCCACCTTCAGATTCAACTCATTCATTTTTCTTAGCATCTTACGAACCTGAGACTAAATAAGTATTAACTAACGTCTCTGTGAGTTTATGTGTGTTTTCAGTTACCATCAGTGTTCTCAGTTCCGACCTTCACAAATCTGTCGCAAATTGTGTGATGATCTGCGTCTCTGATTAAATTTATCATTTGTTCTTTCTCTCTATTTACCCTTCCTTTTTATGTACTCACCTAACTGTACTCACCTAATTGTGGTTGCAGGTGTGTTTTATCGGTTATGCTGTCTATCTGTCTTGGTCATCTGCTGCCGGCCATCTATGTGTCTGTGTCTGTGTACATGTCTGCTTGTCTGCCTATCTGCTTACCTGCCTGCCTGCCTATCTCCCTGTCTGCCTGCCGTCCTACCTACTTGACTGCCAGCCAGCCTGTCTGCTTGTCTGCCTACCTGCATGTCTGTATGTCTGCCTGTTGCCTTTCTACTTGCCTGTCATGCAGTCTGCATTCTTTCTTGCCTGTATGCCTGCCTGCCTGCCCTCCTGCATTATTCGTCTCTCGACCTCCGGGGAGAGAGGACGCACGCCTAGTAGCTACACCTGCCCTCTGGTGGTGACCTTTAGCAACTAGAAGACAAAATGGCGTACCGAGTGGGACAACGGATTAACACTGTTTGTATACAGCTGGTACGTGGCACGCTTACTGGAGCAACGATGCATACATTGCTACCTGCTATCATCAGGGACGCCTATGGTGTCCCCAACGAGGAAGTATATGGTGTTGCCTTGAATGGGATGACCAGAGTATTCCTAAAACTGAATCGTACCGGCGTCTACGACAGACTTGTTGAAGAGTATCAGGAGAGGAAGGTGACGGTGAACTCGGCAGTGGACGTCGTTATGCATGACGTATCCAGGTACTATACGTGGGTGAAGGTCAGGAATGTCCCTTTCGAGGCGACGGCGTATAGTATACAGGAGGTATTCAACAACTACGGTAAAGTCCATTCGGCAACGATGGGAGTATGGACAGAAGGGCCATATAAGGGACGACCTGAGGGCTCTTATACCCTCAAAATGACGTTGGCTAGGCCTATACCATCCTACGTCATGTTGGTGGAGTCCAGGACGCAGGTTTTTGTACACTATGCCGGCCAGAGAAAGACCTGTCGACTTTGTGGCTCATATGATCATATGGCAGCTCACTGTCCTAGAAGGCAGCCTACCAGGGCTCCTGGTACGTTGGCAGTGGAGCAGAGACCATGTGAGTTGATGCCTGAGTTGGGAGAGGTGGAACCAGTGACGAGTGGTCGATGGAGTGAAGAGGTAGAACGGGAAGTATCGACGGTCGGTACCTGTGTTACCATCCCAGAGGTGACAGGGGAGGGGCCCCCATCGCCTGAGGGACGGGTGGACGTGGAAGAGTCTACCCAGGAGAAGTTGCTGGATGCGGTGCTGAAGGAGTTCTTCGACGAGACGGTGGCCGGGGAGGATGGTCCTGAGAAGTCAAGTGAGATACAGCTGATGGTTGAGCAGCAGGAACAGGTGAAGGGTTCGAGGAATGCCAGAGAGGACATGGAAGTGGTGGTAGAAGTCCATCAGGAGGATGTGCAGGAAGTAGATTTGTGTGTGAGTGAGAGCTCACGAAAAAGGACTGCGGGTGCTTTTGACCTCGATGAGGTTTTAACACCTGGGCAGAGACCCGGGAAGAAGTCATGGGTAGTTGTAGGGGAAAAGGTAGGCAGGGGAGGGGGTGTAGCGGGGAAGATCAGTGGGGGGGGCAAGGAGGGGCTGGAGGCCAGGTTAGAAAAAAGGATAAAAATGGTACAGGTACTGAGAAAGGTGAAGTGAGTAAGATACAGCGGCATAGGGGTAAGCCCCCTCTTCTAGCAAATTCAAGTGTGTCACAATAAATGTCAATGGGCTTAAATCTGAGGTAAAAAGGGTTTGGTTAGAGTGGTTTTTACGAAGGTTTGATGTGGATGTATGTTTTTTGCAGGAGCATAACCATAGGTTAGGGAGTGAATTGAGTTTGAGGGGTTATAAAATGTTTGTCAGTAATGCTTTGCAATTAAAAGGAGGGGTAGCAGTAGCTGTAAAGGAGACCAGCCCATTGCGTGTCATGGGTTGGGAGGAGGGGGGAGGGGGGAGGGTTGTAAGGGTAGATGGGCACTGGGGGGTGAGGAGAGTATGTTTCATTGGTGTATATATGCCAGCATGTAACAATGTTAGAGTTAAAGTTGATTTTGTACGTGATGTTTTGATGTATTATTTGCGGGGTTTACCTTCCATAACTGTAATTGGAGGTGATTGGAACTGTGTGATTAGGTATGGGGATGTGACGCCGAGGGGGGCAGGATGTGTTTTGGGTGCACTACGGGATGTGTTGAGGGATGTAGGTGTTGTAGATGTGGTGGGCAGGGGGGAGTATGGGGTGGAGCACACGTTTATTCGTGGGAATTATGGGGCGAGGTTAGATAGGATATATGTGATGCAGGGGATTGGTGTGGAGAGAGTGAGGGCTTTTGATGTCGGTTTTTCGGATCATAGGGCGGTGATAGCTGATCTGCGGGTGGATGGTATAGTTCGCATATATGCTGGGTATTGGAAATTGAATGTGAGGCTTCTGCAGGAGGGGGATGAAGGCTCATCCTTTGAGGAATGGTGGAGACATTGCTGGGAGGGTAGGGATGGTGGGATGGATTTGCTTGACTGGTGGGAGATGCGAGCAAAGACAGCAATAGCAGAGTTTTTTAGGATACGTGGAAAGGAACAGGCAAGGTGGAGATATGGTTTGCAAAACTACCTGGAGGGACAGCTGAATGCTGTTTATGACGGGGGGGGAAGGGAAGATGTGCGAGGTGAGGTGGATGGCTTAAGGAGTAGGATTGAAGGATTACATAATGAAAGGTTTAACGCGATTAGAGTTAGGGCAGGATTAGAGGAGGTGTTAAAGGGTGATCGACCATCAGGTTATGTCCTAAGAAAATTTAGGGAAAGGCAGATGGTGACTACCATAGCGCATCTAGTGGTCGCTGATGGGGGGGGGGTTATGTGGTGGGTCAAGGTCTTACTGATACAGATGATATTAGTGGTTATGCTGATTATTGGTTTAGGGAGAAATGGAGGAGGAACAAGGAAGTTGTCAGTGAGGAGGTATTTGGGGTTATGCAGAATACTATTGTATTGGGACAAGAGGAACAGGAAATGCTGGAGGGTAGTATTAGTGAGGAGGAGGTGGGGGAGGCGGTTTACGGGATGAGTCAGGGTAAGACGCCGGGCATTGATGGAATACCGAATGATTTTTATAGAGTTTATTGGGAATGCATTAGGTATGGGTTAGTGGAAGTCTTGAATCATATGTGGAGCAGTGGGAGGATGGGGAAGACCCAGAAAACAGGGATCGTTGTGTTGGTGCCGAAGAAGAAGGATGGGAAAGTATTGAATGATTATAGAGCAATATCCTTAATGTGTGCAGATTATAAAATTTATGCTAAAATTCTGGGCAATAGACTGAAGAAGGTTCTAGGATCAGTGGTACATGGGGGACAGTTTGGCATTCCGGGAAGAAGTATGAGGGACGGGCATAGTCAAATAAGGGATTTTATTGAGGACTGCACCGGAGGGGGAATACTTGGATTAGATTGGGCTAATGCGTATGATTGTGTGAATAGGGATTTCTTAAAAGTTTGTTTGGAACAGCTGGGTTTGGGGGAGAAGGTGGTGAGATGGGTGCAAACCTTGTATGAGGGAGCAGTTATTAGGGTACAGGTTAATGGTAAGTTGGGGGACCCAGTACTGATGGAGAGAGGTTTGAGGCAGGGCTGTCCACTCTCTCAGTTATTGTTTGCCTGCGTACAGAATCCATTTTATGGGCTGGTGGATGAGGTGATGATTGAACATGGGATTAGGGGGGGTGGGAGGGGGGGGATTGTGGGGTACGTAGATGATACTACCGTGCTGGTAAGGCATGAGGAAGATCTAAGGAAAGTTGGTGGAATCATTCAGATTTTTGGGGACGCCACGGGTATGAGAGTTAATTTAATGAAGTCGAGACTATTAGAGGTGGGGGATTGGGTGGGAGGGGGCTTGGGGGAGGGGTTGGGATGGTCAGTAGTGGACAGAATTAAGGTTTGTGGAATATGGTACATGGCGGAAGTGCAGGAAAGTAGGAAGATAAATTCGGAATTAGTTACGAGTAGGGTTTTGGGTAGGCTAGGAGGCTTAAGGGCTAGGGATGTAACATTACAGCAGAGAGTTTTAGTGGTCAACTCTCTGGTTTACAGTAAGGTGTGGGGAGTGGCTGAGGTGTTCCCTTTAAGAGCAGAGGATATTGCAGAAATCCAGAGGAAGGTTCTAAGGTATGTGTGGGGGTTTGGGAGGGCATGGTTGAGCAAGGACGTGGTGATGACGGAGGGGAGACGTGGGGGTCTTGGCCTGATGTCATTGGGTCATAGAGTAATGGCTTTATATATTAAACAAAGATATATTCGGACTGGGGGGAATAGAGGAGTCAGGGTAGGTAGGGTAATGGAGGATGCACGAAGATGGTGGTGTGGAAGGGATTTGAGGTATTGTGAGGATATGTTGAGGGTTTTATTACATGTTAAACAGGTGTCCACGTTAAAGGTCAAACGAATGGTGGGTGCTGTGGTAGGCAAGGGTGTCTTACAGGGACTTGCTGTATATCCAACATATGACTGGATAAGCATATGGAGGAAGTTTGGGTTGCTTAGAATACCAGCGAGGGTACGAGAGTTAGTATATCGTTTTCTGATGGGAATATTGGCCTCTAGGGATGTGTTATATAAAATGGGTCTTGTGAGAGAGGACTCATGCTTGCATTGTGGGGACATCGAAACGGCCTTTCATGCGGTATATTTTTGTCCCTCTTTGGAGGGGGTGAGGTTATGGATGGTGAGAGTTATCAGATTTTTTGGGGGGGGGGGGGCAATGGCCATTCCTACGGGCCTTAATGTTGGATGTAACTGGGGTGCCGGGTGATGTGGGTAGAGCCTTAATGTATGTTATGACGGATTATTTACATGTATCTTGGGGGATGAGGGAGGTTAGGGGAGAGTTGAGGATAAAAGCGTTAGCAGCGAGATTTTATAGAACTATGTGTAGGAATAGGCAAGTCTATGGTGGGAGGTGGGTAGTTAGCTTTTCGGAGGGTTACCGGAATCTCACTGTGGGGGGCCTTCTCCTCATGAACCCAGGGGGCGGGCAAAGGGTTGGTCTCCTACCGGGGGATGCATGAGGGTGGGTTGGTTTAGGCTTCTTTGTAGTGTGGATGGTGGGAGGGTTATGAATAGAGTGGAAGGGTGATGAATGAGGATTTGGAATCTATGGTTATGTTCACTGCATACAGGATAACCTTAAAAACCATGATGACTAAACCTTGGGATCTCGGGTTTAGAGCAGAATGATGTTAAGATAAGCACACAAGTTAACTTGATCGTTGTATAACTTATGTTTGTGAAGTGCTGTCACCCTGCACAGTTGCTTTGTGGGAAAAATTTTCTGCTATGTTTTATATATGAAATCATGATCTTTGGTTTAGTCAATTTTATAATCACATATAATGACACCTTTTTCTATGTACCTAATCATGTTATGTAATGATATATGAATTATAATGGATAGTGAGGTATTAGGTTAGGAGTGGGCAATTTTATTGTGTGATGCCCTTAATGGGGTTTCTATGAGATTGTAAACTGGTTTTGTTCAATGGTGTTATTGGGGAAAAAACAAGGATGGAACATGTACGAACTTGTATGTCAATATTTTTAATTATGACTACTGTATGTGCATGAGGAATTTTTATTCCCATGATAATGCTCAGTATAATAACATTGATAATAGGGAAAAGGGGGGGGGGTAGTATGTGCCGGCACGAAGTAAGTGCGGCGAGTCTTTAGACAATGAGAATTATAATTATATGCTAATTATTTGTTTATATATTATCTTTTAGACTGTTTATATATAAAAAAAAAAAAAAATCAGCAATGATGTACTAGTGTTTCAAATAGGGAGATAAGGTTTTTTATGTCCTGTAACTAGACAGTTTTGATACCTTATGTTAGGATTTTGTTAGTTGTATGGGTTGTACTTGCGTATATAATGTTATGTCTTTTACTTGAGGGTGTTTCCTGCCCAGTGTTTATGTGAGGAGTTTCATTGTGAGATGTATCAATGTAATGTTTATTGTAGGCTTAGGTTTGCATAATGTTAAAATTAATGTTCTGTATAATTTTAATTTTTGTATGTTAAATAATATTTATTGTGCACTTTGTGCAAGGGGTCTAATTGTACAGAGTTGTGGGGGATTTATGTGGACACAGACATAAAATTTTTGAGTTTTTGGTTTTTGCTAATTTTTTTTGTTCGGTGCTGGAGCTCTCTCGCTCTTTATTATGTTAAGAGATTCCTGCTTTGCGGGAAGTATTAATGTGGTATGTCTTTGCAATTTTATTGTAGGGTTAGGTTAGCCTTTGTTTAATTATTGTAATGTATAATTTTATCCTTCGTATGCTGCATCATATCATCTGTGTACTTTGTGCAAGGAGGTTTTACTGTACTGTATAATAGGCATGATTTGTAGGTTTAGAATTTGTTGATGTTTTTTCTGAGCAGGTGTTATCCTGTTCGTTTCATTGTTCGGTGATGGTATATTCTTTAATACAATATGAATGTAACACTTGTGGTATGCTATGGGGTTAATGGTAGGTCATTGTATTTTCAAACGGTTAATAATTGTGTTCTTTTATTTATTTATATCTTGTACTGTGTCCTTTTAAATAAAATATAAAAAAAAATTGTGGTTGCAGGTGTGTTTTATCGGTTATGCTGTCTATCTGTCTTGGTCATCTGCTGCCGGCCATCTATGTGTCTGTGTCTGTGTACATGTCTG
>NC_091302.1:30008560-30031060 GCF_038502225.1 Cherax quadricarinatus | reverse complement strand
GAGAGTGGTGAAGCAATGTAAAAAGAGAGCAAATGAGAGAGTGGGTGAGATGTTATCAACAAATTTTGTTGAAAATAAGAAAAAGTTTTGGAGTGAGATAAACAAGTTAAGAAAGCCTAGAGAACAAATGGATTTGTCAGTTAAAAATAGGAGAGGAGAGTTATTAAATGGAGAGTTAGAGGTATTGGGAAGATGGAGGGAATATTTTGAGGAATTGTTAAATGTTGATGAAGATAGGGAAGCTGTGATTTCGTGTATAGGGCAAGGAGGAATAACATCTTGTAGGAGTGAGGAAGAGCCAGTTGTGAGTGTGGGGGAAGTTCGTGAGGCAGTAGGTAAAATGAAAGGGGGTAAGGCAGCCGGGATTGATGGGATAAAGATAGAAATGTTAAAAGCAGGTGGGGATATAGTTTTGGACTTGTTGGTGCAATTATTTAATAAATGTATGGAAGAGGGTAAGGTACCTAGGGACTGGCAGAGAGCATGCATAGTTCCTTTGTATAAAGGCAAAGGGGATAAAAGAGAGTGCAAAAATTATAGGGGGATAAGTCTGCTGAGTATACCTGGTAAAGTGTATGGTAGAGTTATTATTGAAAGAATTAAGAGTAAGACGGAGAATAGGATAGCAGATGAACAAGGAGGCTTTAGGAAAGGTAGGGGGTGTGTGGACCAGGTGTTTACAGTGAAACATATAAGTGAACAGTATTTAGATAAGGCTAAAGAGGTCTTTGTGGCATTTATGGATTTGGAAAAGGCGTATGACAGGGTGGATAGGGGGGCAATGTGGCAGATGTTGCAAGTGTATGGTGTAGGAGGTAGGTTACTGAAAGCAGTGAAGAGTTTTTACGAGGATAGTGAGGCTCAAGTTAGAGTATGTAGGAAAGAGGGAAATTATTTCCCAGTAAAAGTAGGCCTTAGACAAGGATGTGTGATGTCACCGTGGTTGTTTAATATATTTATAGATGGGGTTGTAAGAGAAGTAAATGCGAGGGTCTTGACAAGAGGCGTGGAGTTAAAAGATAAAGAATCACACACAAAGTGGGAGTTGTCACAGCTGCTCTTTGCTGATGACACTGTGCTCTTGGGAGATTCTGAAGAGAAGTTGCAGAGATTGGTGGATGAATTTGGTAGGGTGTGCAAAAGAAGAAAATTAAAGGTGAATACAGGAAAGAGTAAGGTTATGAGGATAACAAAAAGATTAGGTGATGAAAGATTGAATATCAGATTGGAGGGAGAGAGTATGGAGGAGGTGAATGTATTCAGATATTTTGGAGTGGACGTGTCAGCGGATGGGTCTGTGAAAGATGAGGTGAATTATAGAATTGATGAGGGAAAAAGAGTGAGTGGTGCACTTAGGAGTCTGTGGAGACAAAGAACTTTGTCCTTGGAGGCAAAGAGGGGAATGTATGAGAGTATAGTTTTACCAACGCTCTTATATGGGTGTGAAGCATGGGTGATGAATGTTGCAGCGAGGAGAAGGCTGGAGGCAGTGGAGATGTCATGTCTGAGGGCAATGTGTGGTGTGAATATAATGCAGAGAATTCGTAGTTTGGAAGTTAGGAGGAGGTGCGGGATTACCAAAACTGTTGTCCAGAGGGCTGAGGAAGGGTTGTTGAGGTGGTTCGGACATGTAGAGAGAATGGAGCGAAACAGAATGACTTCAAGAGTGTATCAGTCTGTAGTGGAAGGAAGGCGGGGTAGGGGTCGGCCTAGGAAAGGTTGGAGAGAGGGGGTAAAGGAGGTTTTGTGTGCGAGGGGCTTGGACTTCCAGCAGGTATGCATGTGCGTGTTTGATAGGAGTGAATGGAGACAAATGGTTTTTAATACTTGACGTGCTGTTGGAGTGTGAGCAAAGTAACATTTATGAAGGGGTTCAGGGAAACCGGCAGGCCGGACTTGAGTCCTGGAGATGGGAAGTACAGTGCCTGCACTCTGAAGGAGGGGTGTTATGTTGCAGTTTAAAAACTGTAGTGTAAAGCACCCTTCTGGCAAGACAGTGATGGAGTGAATGATGGTGAAAGTTTTTCTTTTTCGGGCCACCCTGCCTTGGTGGGATTCGGCCAGTGTGATAATAAAAAAAAATAAAATAAAATATATATATATATATATATATATATATATATATATATATATATATATATATATATATATATATATATATATATATATATGTATATATAAATATATATATATATATATATATATATATATATATATATATATATATATATATATATATATATATATATATATATATATATACATAATATATATATATACATATATATATATATACCTATATATATATATATACGTATATATATATATATATATACATATATATATATGTCGTGCCGAATATGTAAAACTGGTCAATTAGCAAGAACTCCTTTAAAATTAAGCCCTTTCTGAAATTTTCTCTTATACGTTTAAAGATATATTTTTTTCATTAATGTTAATGTAAATTTTTTTAATTTTGCACCAAAAGAATCTTAGAAAACTTACCTAACCTTATTATAACAAGAGCAATTTATTTTAGCCTAACCCAACCAAATACATTTAAGATTTGTTTACAATAATTTAATACTAAACAAACCCAGTGAAATATATTTTTTTCATTAGGTTCAGAATGATTTTGGCGAAATTATTGCATTCACAAATTTTCACTTGTCCTATATAGCAAGATGAGCGTTGCTATTTAAGCCAAGATCGCAAGTTCTGCCTATTCGGCACGACATATATATATATATGTCGTGCCGAATAGGCAGAACTTGCCATCTTGGCTTAAATAGCAACGCTCATCTTGCCATGTAGGACAAGTGAAAATTTGTATATGCAATAATTTCGCCGAAATCATTCTGAACCTAACGAAAAAAATATATTTCACCGTGTTCGTTTAGTATTAAATTATTGTAAACAAATCTAAAATATATTTAGTTGGGTTAGGCTAAAATAAATTGTTCTTGTTATAATAAGGTTAGGTAAGTTTTCTAAGATTCTTTTGGTGCAAAATTATAAATTTTTACATCAACATTATTGGAAAAAATATATCTTTAAACGTAAAAGAGAAAATTTCAGAAAGGACTTAACTTTAAATGAGTTCTTGCTAATTGTCCAGTTTTACATATTCGGCACGACATATATATATATATATATATATATATATATATATATATATATATATATATATATATATATATATATATATATATATATATATATATATATATATATATATGTATATATATATATATATATATATATATATATATATATATATATATATATATATATATATATATATATGTATGTATATATATATATGTATATATATATATATATATATATATATATATATATATATATATATATATATATATATATATATATATATATATGTATATATATATGTATATATATATATATATATATATATATATATATATATATATATATATATATATATATATATATATATATATATATATATATATATATAATGTGAGTAGTCACGAAAGCGCTTGGAATTTCTCTATTCTTTCAGAGTGGTTGTTTTGCATATATATATATATATAAAGTGGATCCCGACTTACGATGCTTGACAGTGTAAAGAACTGACCCTGACCTATGTTAAAAAACTCGATTTACATCCTCCGTCCCGAACGCGGCTGTCTGGTGCCTCTGGTCTGAGCGCCTCAGTTGAGCTAGTGTCATTGTTTACAAACCAGGGCGGACGGTTGCACGCATACATTCGATAAATTTTGTATTATTCCAGTGTTTTTAGTGCTTGTAACTGCTGAATAAGCCACCATGGGCTTATCGAGAATGCCGAGAAACAGTTAACCACAGAGGGTTAGCCACCCAGGATAACCAAGAAAGTCAGTGTGACATCGAGGGGTACTTAATCTTCTCCCCCAGGATGCGACCCACACCAGTCGACTAACACCCAGGTGAACAGGAGAAAATGCCTGGAACTAGTGTTCATACAAGTGAATTTAAGGCTAGCAAAGGTTAGTTTGAGAGATTTAAGAATCGTATTGGCATACACAGTGTGATAAGGCCTGTTCTGGAAGAAAATGCCAAACAGGACCTACATTACTCAGGAGGAAAAGGCACTCCCAGGACACAAACAGTGTCTCATCACTCATCACCACATCTTCAATAAAGGTAAGTGTCATTTATTCTTCATTTAGTACACTAGTACATGCACAATGTATATTGTGCATGTATCCTTCTTTTTGTGTGTAGGAAAATGTATATTTCATGTGGTAAAATTTTTTTTTTCATACTTTTGGGTGTCTTGAATGGATTAATTTGATTTCCATTATTTCTTAAGGGGAAAATTAATTCGACTTACGATCATTTCGTCTTACGATGTGCTCTCTGGGACGGACTAATATCATATATATATATATATATATATATATATATATATTATATTATATATATATATATATATATATATATATAAATATTATGTATATATTAATATATACATATATCTATATTTTTTTTTTTTTTATTTTTTTTTTATTATCACACTGGCCGATTCCCACCAAGGCAGGGTGGCCCGAAAAAGAAAAACTTTCACCATCATTCACTCCATCACTGTCTTGCCAGAAGGGTGCTTTACACTACAGTTATTAAATTGCAACATTAATACCCCTCCTTCAGAGTGCAGGTACTGTACTTCCCATCTCCAGGACTCAAGTCCGGCCTGCCGGTTTCCCTGAACCCCTTCATAAATGTTACTTTGCTCACACTCCAACAGCACGTCAAGTATTAAAAACCATTTGTCTCCATTCACTCCTATCAAACACGCTCACGCATGCCTGCTGGAAGTCCAAGCCCCTCGCATACAAAACCTCCTTTACCCCCTCCCTCCAACCTTTCCTAGGCCGACCCCTACCCTGCCTTCCTTCCACTACAGACTGATACACTCTTGAAGTCACTCTGTTTCGCTCCATTCTCTCTACATGTCCGAACCACCTCAACAACCCTTCCTCAGCCCTCTGGACAACAGTTTTGGTAATCCCGCACCTCCTCCTAACTTCCAAACTACGAATTCTCTGCATTATATTCACACCACACATGAAGCAGCATTATCCACCATTACTTATATATATGTATATATATATATATATATATATATATATATATATATATATATATATATATATATATATATATATATATGTATATATATATATATATATATATATATATATATATATATATATATATATATATATATATATATATATATACATACATACATATATATATATATATATATATATATATATATATATATATATATATATATATATATATATATATATATATATATATATATATATATATATATATATACATACATACATACATATATATATATATATATATATATATATATATATATATATATATATATATATATATATATATATATATAAGTAATGGTGGATAATGCTGCTTCATTGCCCTCGCTATGATTGTATTTTTGGGGGGTTCGAAACCCCAGCTGGACGGAGCATCACACTGCGTAGGTCACTGCACGCTATGATTCACCCACCCAGAACTAACGTCACTTTCAGAAATCGTCCCACCTACTGACTGCCTCTTTATAGAAGCGGTGCAGCAACCTCTGCTCAGTCAGCCTGGTTCCTTGCTTTATTTTTCTAAAGATCACATAATTATTAATTGTTTCCAGATTAGTTGTATAAATTATTTCTCTGTATTATATTTTTATAAATATTGCTATTTAAATTTCTTTCCCCTCTCTGTCAGCCCCGTCCATCCTAGCCCCGCCCCAACCCCACTTTAAGATGCATTATCAGGTTATGAGAACGTTAGGCTTGAAGCTAATCACATGGGACACTGAAAAATTATCGCATGAAAACCTGCATCTAATAAAAAATAATGAATTTGGACCTTCAGAGGCTAAAATAAATTCAAACGTTTTCTAAGTAACTCTGACAGATTTTTGACAAAGTAAGAAAGTTTTAAGACAAATGTATATAATGGCCCTAATAACATAAATGTTATAGCCATACAACAGAACATTAAGTATTTTTAAAATTGGATAACAAAATAAAATAAGAACGTATGACTTATTTCTGATCAGAAGAGTCATTCTTCAATCATTTCACGTAAATCAGTTTGATGAATAAAAGTGGTATATGACAGTTTAAACAATTTATATTGTTCATGTGTTTCTCTTGAGGAAAATACATCGGTACTAATAAGTTTAAAGCTGAGCAGTAGATGTATTTTCCCATTATTGTACAGAGTCCAGAAAAATTTGTGCCCACGCAATCTAATGATATGAAACGATAAATTAATTTCATATGAGGCATCAGCCGCTGGAGATTGATGCCCTTCACACTTGTTATATGTAAAGGAAAGGAAGATACTAAACCCGTACAGGTCATATAGCGCCTATGGAATGGGAAGCATTAAAGTTCGTTTCAAATAAAGGCAAGATATTTCCAGTTCCTTGGATCAACGGCCCCTGTGGAAAACTACATTTATCTGGATGAATCTCATTAGATACATGCAAGTAAATGGTAACAAAGATAATTATTATTTATCAAAGTTACAGAGACAAGTAGGAATTTTAAGACATCTAGGTCGCAAAAAATGTCCCCCTTCGATACCTACCATCTATCTCTCCACAAATTGCTCTAAACCTACATTAATTGCAAATGAAATGTATATCACCAGGAATTCTGGTAAATTTAGTATAAATTTGTGGACTGTATATTAAAATTAATAAATGATTACATATACACATTTATATAACAGAAGGAGAATTTATAATCATAACACTCGCCAATTAGTCTGGAGATTACTGTGTATCATGTACAGAACCCCCCTCTAACTAAATTTATGATGATAATACTGGCCAGAATTACAAACATAACTTAGATAGCTATCTGAGGTTCCTGGAGCTATCCTGTACATCTGTTTAATGCTCAAGTTATGCCGGAATGCACATTTAACAATTCGGCTCCTATTTGAGACGTTTTAAGCCCAATGTAACCCCTAGAGCAACGAAAATTAAGCACATTTCATTAGAGTGCTTGTAACACATTAAAAAAACAATGGCGACTCCTCCTGCTCGTCAGCACAGGCACAGAGCTTCCCTCTCCATTCTCTTTTTCATTTACAAATTAATTTTTATCAAATACAATGTATTACACTAATTTTCATAAAAAATACGCTTGATTTTTTTGGAAAATACATTATTTTCCACAGCCCCTTACTAGCATCTAGGGAAATGTAATGCAATACTATACTGTTTCGAGGTTAAAAAGTGGCTAAATGGCTGATCAGTGAGCCATTTCTTCAGTCGCAGTGTTGTTATTGATTAAATATCACTTGTTCATGTTTACAGTACTATATATACTACTTGTAGAGGCTAGTACACCAAACGGGGAGTAGAATGAAATTAAATATGAGGTACCCACACCATCGTTTGTCCTCGGATCACGGTACAACACCCAGCTCTGCTGGGTGCGTGATTCCTGTAGGATTGTATGGTCCAGTAGGTTAGAGCGTCGTGAAATTTTCACTCACCATGAGGCAGGCTAAAACAACACAGGTTCGAGCCCCCGGCTAGTCACAGTGTTGTTATTGAAACACACACACACACACATGTATATATACATATATATATATATATATATATATATATATATATATATATATATATATATATATATATATATATATATATATATATTGCGGCAACAATACAGACAGCCTTGCATTTGATGTCCACAGATGTTATACATTAACAAGAACGATGGATTCCACAGAGGGATTTCAAACACGATCTGTACCAGACCTTCACTCTCCCTCCTCTCTCTCTCTTTCTTTCTTTTCTACACACGTTTAAACAATGTTAGGTTAAGTGTTTCTACTGTAGTTAAAAGCTAAGCGCTGTTACCTACATCAGCTTATATTGTTTTGAGATATACAAATAGTGAACAGGATGAAGTTGGAGCCATCTGTGAGCCAGTGACTTCATTTGGTCAACTGACTTTATTTTATTGATGTCATTATACTGAACGAACATGCTCCAGATTCTAGTCAAACTAAGAATAAATGATCTCACATAAAGTGATGTTCTGGAGAAGGTACAGTCAGAGTGAAGTTGCAGTTTGCTGACAGTCTTGTTGCGTCGAAGCTCACTTCTCGCTGTCCTCAGAGTGGAGCTAAGTGTGGCACTTTGACAATTTTGGCCTAGTATATAAAAGTATGGCCACCCTCATTTCCCCGGTGTGGAAGGCTCTGCAGAATTGACAGTTCTGTTCAGGTTGGGTCTTGCTTCGTTGTCAATTCCTTCAAAAAGTCACAGATCAGATGGGGGCAGGACATTCAAGAAAAGGGAGCATATTCAAGGTGTGAGCATACTTGGTGCCTTGTACAGAATCTTGCAACCTGTATTGTTGATCAGATGCGAGATACGTCTACATCTGGTTGCTTTGTTTGCTAGATTTACAGCGTGGTTTTTCATAGTTTGGAGTCAAATTTCACCCCAAGGATATCAACATCATCTCCCGGGTACTAATACTCTCCCATTCATTCTTACTACTACTACTACCGAGCATTACCATCAAAGTGCCTAAAGACTATCATCATTTGTTTTTTAAGGAGCAAATGTGACTTGCCATTCTTTTCCTCAGGATGATATAGCTGTAAGCTTATGATTGATGTAACTTAGAGCAGGTGACTTTTCCTATTTTGGATATGTAAATGTCAGAGTACAGTCGTCTGCATATGCATGGGATTCTGGGATGAGATGAATGTCATTGAAGAAGACTTTCCAAAACAATGGCCGAAGCACACTTTCCTGTGGAACACTTGCACCTATAGAGTGCCTTATTAACTCTGTCCCATTGAGAACTACTCTTAGAGATTTATCTTGAAGGTAATCAATGAGGAGGCATAGTGCAGGGCCAGAGATTCCTAATGCTTACAGTTTTGCAAGAAATGTCCAGTGCTACTACACAGCTGACCTTGGTTTCACCCAGTGACTGATGCTACATAGTGGGGAGGTTTAACAGAAGATCAGTCAGCAGAGTGACCTAGCCAAATTGACAGTCACAAAGAAGCGAATGGTAGAATAAGACACATGTGCAACATCTGGGTATCTGTATTGTAGACGTTTCGCTATCCAGTGGCTTTATCAATACAAATTCCAGGACATAACTTGAAGACAGCAGAACTATATACAGAAAATGAGGTAATCAGTCCCTCAACCTTGGAGTTGGTGCGAAGGGCACTGTAGTCGTAGAGATTCTGAAGCAGAAGCAAGGAGCCTGGCGCTTTTATACTAACGTCAGGTGGAAAGGGGACCTGTAGCAGACGAGTGCATAATCACTGGTTGGCGGGATTCCCCGGTGGAAGTAGGTCCTACCCAAAGAGATGGGTTAGTTGTAGTGGTAGTTGTCGTAGTCGTGAAGGTTATGTACATGTCCTCAGAATCAAGATTCCATTCCTTGCTTCTGCTTCAGAATCTCTACGACTACAGTGCCCTTCGCACCAACTCCAAGGTTGAGGGACTGATTACCTCATTTTCTGTATATAGTTATGCTGTCTTCAAGGTTTGTCCTGGAATTTGTATTGATGAAGCCACTGGATGGCGAAACGTCTACAATAAAGATACCCAGATGTTGCACATGTGTCTTAATTCCTTCTTGTCGGTATTGTATACCATTCTTGCAAAAGCGAATGGTAGTTGAAAAACGCTGACATCTGCCGTGAGATTATTGTTTCAGTGATTGACAGGAATAACACTGGTCTGTAGTTGCTGATTTCCGCTCTGCTCTTTTGGTGAACAGGGACTATATCCGCCTCTTTCCACAGAGAAGGCCATTTACAGTGTGCTAGGCAGTGCTGATAGATGCGACTTAGAGGTGACGCTAGCTGGTCTGCACATCTACTCAGCAATCTTCAGCTCACCTTATCTGGGCCCACAGTCTTTTCTTGGTTCACAGATTTAAGAAGATACATTTCATCCTGCCATATTGTCACCACTGGCAACTTTGACACAGTTCTTGCGGCTAGCCAAGGAGGTTCCCTTGCTGGAACAGGAACTTGAATCTTGGCACAAAGTGTTCGGTACAGAGGTCGGCTTTCTCCTGAATGCTAGTACAGATGGCTCCCTCCCGCCGAATTAGACGTGGAATAATTTCATCAAGTGAATAACCTCGTTGGATCTTCACCAAGGACCACCAGGGTTAGGAACCCACTCTACCTGACACCAGCTTTCTTTTTGTATCAGCCTCCCATCTAGAGATGGCCCACTTTTGGACTTCTTCCATTTGCCTACAGGTTTGCCTGTGCAGGTTCCTGTTATAGATAGTATGAGGCCTCTTACACCTTCTCCAAGCCTTGTACTTTGCAGTAGCAGCCTCTCGAAACGAGAGCCGAACCAAGGATGATCCGTAGGCTTCGTCACGTACTGCCAGTGAGGGATGTCTTCTTGTTGTAGCTTTAGAATGTGTCCAGTGAAGGTATTCACTTGGTTGTCAACATCACCTTGGAGAAAAGTATTCCAATCAAAGGCTTCTAGAAAAGGGCCGGCCGGTTTCCTCTCTCCCACACCCAGGTAGTACTTGCCATAAAGACAGCCTTGTGGTCAGACGATCCAACATAGCCAAGGGGTTTGCAAGTGACTATGACTTTCTACAGATTACTCACCACTGGGTCGAGAGAGGAGCCAGAAATGTGAATAGGGAAATCAACAAAGTTTCTCATATCAATCACTGCAAAAAGGTCATGAAAGTCCCTCTATATAATATTTTAGCTGAGGTCACCAACAATTATAATATGTTGACATTTGTGGTGAAGCAGAAGGAAATCCACATTTTTCCATGAGGAAGTTGATTGGGTCTGCTTGTTGCACACGCTACGATAGAGGTACTAGTGTTTATGCATAGCTCCAAGAACATCGTTTCAAGGTGTTTAGGGATGGCAACATCAATGAGCAGGGTATGTACGCTTTTAGAAAAGCACACGGCCTTGCCTGTCTCTTCTTATCCAGCAATTTTAGCAAAATTTTCTGGAAGTCCTGTCATCCAGAAATGTCTCAACAATGGCGATCAAGTCGGGGCGTCGATTGTTCACAAAACTGTGCGTGACTTCACCAACATTGGTAATGAAGCCTCTAATACTTGGCCGACAGGATGCTGATAGACTGGTTCCATATGATTGTGTTCAGCGCTTAGGTTGATGGGTGTGTAAGGTGCCGCCTTCCCGTGAGACAGGTAGGACACCAGGGCAGCCGCTGGGACGTAGCTCAGTGGTCTTCTATAATTTACAAAGCACCTGCTGAGTCGATGCAGTAGTTGGGCGTTTGACGTGTAAGTGTTTGCACCAGTTCTGAGATCCTGCTGCCTTTTACCGAAAACAAATCTCTCTCTCTCTCTCTCTCTCTCTCTCTCTCTCTCTCTCTCTCTCTCTCTCTCTCTCTCTCTCTCTCTCTCTTTCTCCTCCACACCCCTACCTTATACCTTCTTTCAACATCCTATCCCGTCACTGAAGTGGCGCTGAATGCCTTGATTCTACACGACCCCCATGAATTTAGTAGTTCTTTATGAGTTTTATAAATTATTGACTGGAAACTGTACGATCGTTATGTATGGCGTGATGTGCGGCTTCCTTATAGCGAGCTTCATTTTTGGGAAAGGAAAAGACGAGCGAGTAAAAAATATGAAATATAAAACCTGTATATTCTCTTATAAGAACACACATAAGTACACGCACACAGACACAGACACACACACAGACACACACACAGGCACACAGACACACAGACATACACACACACACACACACACACACACACACACACACACAGGACTACACTGAAAGAGAGGGTACAGAGACGCAAGGAGGAAAGAGAAGCAATGAAAATGAGCAGGACCCAGACACAGGAGGAAGGGCAAACACACCCCACAGAATCTCCCACCAAAAGACCCCACCCGCAGCATTCCCAACGCAACTGAGCAACCTATACTACAACCCACTCACTGTTCCCTCTGCCACCAACCCCCATATCACAAACCTCACCCCAACAGCTGTCCCTTATGGGCATTCTGACCCCACCCCCATCAACACATACCCCACCTACACCACAGCCCCATATAGGCCCCCACCAAGGCTCTCGCTCCCCCAACCCCAATATACTTGCATGACCACAATGATAGAAAAGAAACTAAAGGTTTGGTACACAAACGCGGATGGAATAACGAATAAACATGAGGAGTGGAATGAAAGAATCAGTGAAAAATCCCCAGACATCATAGCAGTCACAGAAACAAAACTCGCTGAGACAATAACAGACACAATCTTCCCAACAGGATATCAGATCCTGAGGAAAGATAGAAGGAGTAGAGGGGGAGGAGGGGTTGTACTGCTCATAAAACACCAATGGGGATTTGAGGAAATGGAATGCATGGACATGATTGGAGAAAGAGACTAAATTGTAGGTACAATTCAGTCCGGAGAACATAAAGTAGTCATTGGAGTGATGTATAACCCACCACAGAACTGCAGGAGGCCAAGAGAGGAGTACGAAGAAAACAACAGGGTGATGGTGGACACACTGGCTGAGGTGGCAAGAAGAGCTCACTCGAGCAGAGCAAAGTTACTGGTAATGGGCGATTTCAACCACAGGGAGATCGACTGGGAAAACCTGGAGCCACATGGGGGTCCCGAAACATGGAGAGCCAAGATGTTGGATGTGGTACTTGAAAAACTCATGCATCAACATGTCAGGGACACAACCAGAGAGAGAGGGGAGGATGAGCCAGCAAGACTGGATCTTGTGTTCACCCTGAGCAGTTCAGACATCGAGGACATCACTTACGAGAGGCCCCTTGGAGCTAGCGATCATGTGGTTCTGAGTTTTGACTATATAGTAGAGTTACAAGTGGAGAAGGTAACAGGAACTGAAGGGGACAGGCCAAACTATAAAAGGGGGGACTACACAGGTATGAGAAACTTCCTGCAGGAGGTTCAGTGGGACAGAGAAATGGTAGGAAAATCAGTAAACGAGATGATGGAATATGTGGCAACAAAGTGCAAGGAGGCAGAGGAAAGTTTTGTTCCCAAGGGAAACAGAAATAATAGGAAGACCAAAACGAGTCCTTGGTTTACCCGAAGGTGTAGGGAGGCAAAAACTAAGTGCAACAGAGAATGGAAAAGGTACAGGAGGCATAGGACCCAGGAAAACAAGGAGATTAGTAGAAGAGCCAGAAACGAGTATGCGCAGATAAGGAGGGAGGCCCAGCGACAGTATGAAAACGACATAGCATCGAAAGTCAAATCTGACCCGAAACTGCTGTATAGCCACATTAGGAGGAAGACAACAGTCAAGGACCAGGTGATAAGGCTGAGGAAAGAAGGTGGAGAACTCACAAGAAACGATCAAGAGGTATGTGAGGAGCTCAACACGAGATTTAAGGAAGTATTTACAGTAGAGACAGGAAGGACTCTGGGGGGACAGACCAGATGGGGACACCAACAAGGAATACACCAACAAGTGTTGGACGACATACATACAGATGAGGAGGAGGTGAAGAAACTGCTAAGGGACATCGATACCTCAAAGGCAATGGGACCGGACAACATCTCTCCATGGGTCCTTAGAGAGGGAGCAGATATGTTGTGCGTACCACTTACCACAATCTTCAACACATCCCTGGAAACTGGGCAACTACCTGAGGTATGGAAGACGGCAAATGTAGTTCCCATTTTCAAAAAAGGAGACAGAAAAGAGGCACTAAACTATAGACCTGTGTCATTGACGTGTATAGTATGCAAAATTATGGAGAAGATTATCAGGAGGAGAGTGGTGGAGCACCTGGAACGGAACAGGAGTATAAATGCCAACCAGCACGGATTCACGGAAGGCAAATCCTGTGTCACAAACCTTCTGGAGTTTTATGATAAAATAACAGAAGTAAGACAAGAGAGAGAGGGGTGGGTTGATTGCATCTTCTTGGACTGCAAGAAGGCTTTTGACACAGTTCCTCACAAGAGATTAGTGCAGAAGCTAGAGCATCAGGCGCATATAACAGGAAGGGCACTGCAATGGATCAGAGAATACCTGACAGGGAGGCAACAACGAGTCATGGTACGTAATGATGTATCACAGTGGGCACCTGTGACGAGCGGGGTCCCACAGGGGTCGGTCCTAGGACCAGTGCTATTTTTGGTATATGTGAACGACATGACGGAAGGGTTAGACTCAGAAGTGTCCCTGTTTGCAGATGATGTGAAGTTAATGAGGAGAATTAAATCTGATGAGGACCAGGCAGGACTTCAAAGAGACCTGGACAGACTGGACACCTGGTCCAGCAAATGGCTTCTTGAATTTAATCCTGCCAAATGCAAAGTCATGAAGATAGGGGAAGGGCACAGAAGACCACAGACAGAGTATAGGCTAGGTGGCCAAAGACTGCAAACCTCACTCAAGGAGAAAGATCTTGGGGTGAGTATAACACCGAGCATGTCTCCGGAAGCACACATCAATCAGATAACTGCTGCAGCATATGGGCGCCTGGCAAACCTGAGAACAGCATTCCGACACCTTAGTAAGGAATCATTCAAGACACTGTACACCGTGTATGTCAGGCCCATACTGGAGTATGCAGCACCTGTTTGGAACCCGCACTTGATAAAGCACGTCAAGAAACTAGAGAAAGTACAAAGGTTTGCAACAAGGTTAGTTCCAGAGCTAAGGGGAATGTCTTATGAAGAAAGATTAAGGGAAATCGGCCTGACGACACTGGAGGACAGGAGGGTCAGGGGAGACATGATAACGACATATAAAATACTGCGTGGAATAGACAAGGTGGACAAGGACAGGATGTTCCAGGGAGGGGACACAGAAACAAGAGGCCACAATTGGAAGTTGAAGACACAAATGAGTCAGAGAGATAGTAGGAAGTATTTCTTCAGTCATAGAGTTGTAAGGCAGTGGAATAGCCTAGAAAATGACGTAGTGGAGGCAGGAACCATACACAGTTTTAAGACGAGGTTTGATAAAGCTCATGGAGCGGGGAGAGAGAGGGTCTAGTAGCAACCGGTGAAGAGGCGGGGCCAGGAGCTAGGACTCGACCCCTGCAACCACAAATAGGTGAGTACAAATAGGTGAGTACACACACACACACACACACACACACACACACACACATCTTTATTGAAGACGTTTCGCCATCCAGTGACTTTATCAATACAGATTCTAGGACATAATTTGAAGACAGTAGAACTATATTCAAAAGATGAGATAATGAGTCCCTCAGCCTTGGAGTAGGTGTGAAGAACACCGTAGTCGTGAAGATTCTGGAACAGTGGCAAAGAGACTGGCGCTTATATACTAACGCCAGGTGGACTGGGACGGGTAGCAGACGAGGGCATAGTCATTGGTAGGCAGGATTCCCCAGTGGAAGTAGGTCATACCCAAAGGGATGGGTAAGTTGTAGTAGCAATTGTAATGGCCGTGAAGGTCACGTAGATGTCCTTTGAACCAACATTCCATGATGTTGCAGTGTCTGACAAGTAGTACAAGGTCCACCTACTTCCACTGGGGAATCCTGCCTACCAATGACCATGCCCTCGTCTGCTACCCGTCCCAGTCCACCTGGCGTTAGTGAACGACATGACGAATTGACACAGAAGTGTCCCTGTTTGTAGATATTGTGAAGTTGACGAGAAGAATTCAATCGGACGAGGACCAGGGAGGACTACAAAGGGATCTGCACAGGCTGCAAGCCTGGCCCAGAAACTGGCTTCTGGAGTTCAACCCCACCAAGTGAAAAGTCATGAAGATTGGGGAAGGACACAGACTACAAAGTACAAACCTCACTCAAGAAAAAGGATCTTCGGGTGAGTATAACACCAGGCACATCTCCTAAGGCGCACATCAACCAAATAACTGCTGCAGCATACAGGCGCCTGGCAAACCTAAGAACATCATTCCGACATCTTATTAAGGAATCGTTCAGGACCCTGTACACTGTATGTTAGGTCTATATTGAAGTACGCAGCGCCAGTTTGGAACCCACACCTAGCCAAGGGCGTAAGGAAACTAGAGAAAGTGCAAATGTTTGCAACAAGATTTGTCCCGGAGCTAAGGGGAATGTCCTGCTAGGAGAAGTGAAGGGTAATCGACCTGACGACACTGGACAGGAGAGATAGGGAGGACATGATAACGACATATAAAATACTGAGAGGAATCGACAAGGTGGACAGAGACAGGATGTTCCATTGATAGACACAGCAACAAGGGGTAACAGTTGGAAGTTGAAGACTCAAATGAATCATAGGGATGTTAGGAAGCATTTCTTCCGTCACAGAGTTGTCAGGAAGTGGAATAGTCTGGGAAGTGATGTAGTGGAAGCAGGATCCATACATAGCTTTAAGAAGAGGTATGATAAAGTTCATGGAACAGAAAGAGTGACCTAATAGCGACCAGTGAAGAGGCGGAACCAGGAGCTGTGAATCGACCCCTGCAACCACAACTAGGTGAGTACAACTAGATGAGTACAACTAGATGAGTACACTACGTAATGAAGCTAGGGGAAGGACAAAGAAGACCGCAGACGGAGTAGAGCCTAAGACGTCAGTGACTGCAAATTTCACTAAAGGAAAAGGATCTTGGGGTGAGCATCATACCGAACACATCTCCCGAGGCGCACATGAACGAATTAACTGCTGCACCATACGGGCGCATGGCAAACCTGGGAACAGCATTTCTACTTCTAAGTAAGGAGTCATTCACCGTGTACGTCAGACCCATATTGGAGTATGCAGCACCAGTATGGAACCCACACCTAGTCAAACACGTCAAGAAATTAGAGAAAGTGCAAGGGTTTGCTGACGGGGTTATCCTACGAGGAGAAGTTAAGGGAACTCAACCTGACAACACTGGAGGACAGGAGAGATGGGGGAACATGATAACGACATATAAAATACTGAGAGGAATTTACAAGGTAGATAGGGACAGAATGTTTCAGACATGTGACAGAGCAACAAGGGGTCACAAGTGGAAGTTTAAAACTCATATGAGTCACAGGGATGTTAGGAATTACTTCTTCAGTCGTAGAGTTGTGAGAAAGTGATATACTTGATGCAGGATGCATACACAGCTTTAAGAAGAGGTATGATGAAGCTCATTGGGCAGGGAGTGGACCTAGTAGCGACCAGTGAAGATGTGAGGCCAGGATCTATGATTCGTCCCCTGCAACCACAATGATATGACTATACACACACACACATAGCATACAGTTTAAGAGCCAGAGCCAGAGCTGAGCCTCAACCTTTGTAGCCTCAAATATTTGAGTACAAATAGGTGAATACGTGTGAGGAAATGTTTCTCTCACTTCTCATTCAAAATACATGAGAGAGAGAGAGAGAGAGAGAGATCCTGTGTCTGAGAGTTGGGAACACTCTTCTCCATCCACTATACATCCAGCTGTAATTAGCGTCGGGACATAAATAGTGTTGGGTCGTGTTCTGGGGACCAGACTTTAACATTAGTCCAGGCAGAACGCAGCTCTCATCAAGAAAAAGTCCTACTGGGACAATGGCTCTCGTCCGTACTCGTTTACGATTAGTAAGAGGGAGAGAGAGAGAGAGAGAGAGAGAGAGAGAGAGAGAGAGAGAGAAAGAGAGACAGACAGACAGACAGACAGACAGACAGACAGACAGACAGACAGACAGACAGACAGACAGACAGAATATAAAGGACGGAAACAAATACAGACAATCGCAAACAGTCACACAGACATACTTGCAGTCAGAGACGAGTACATATAGCTGAACACACACGTACACACACACACACACACACACACACACACACACACACACACACACACACACACACACACACACACACACACACACACACACACACAGGAGATTTAAGGAAGTTTTTACAGTAGAGACAGGAAGGGCTGTGGGAAGACAGCACAGAAGGGAACATTAAGAGGGAATATACCAACAAGTGTTGGATGACATACGAACAACTGAGGAGGAGGTGAAGAAGCTCTTAAGTGACCTTGACACCTCAAAGGCGATGGGACCGGACAACATCTCCCCATGGGTCCTTAGAGAAGGAGCAGAGATGCTGTGCGTGCCTCTAACCACAATCTTCAACACATCCCTTGAAACTGGGCAACTACCTGAGAAATGGAAGACAGCTAATGTAGTCCCCATATTTAAGAAAGGAAACAGAAACGAGGCACTAAACTACAGACCTGTGTCTCTGACATGTATTGTGTGCAAAGTCATGGAGAAGATTATCAGGAGGAGAGTGGTCGAACACCTGGAAAGGAACAAGATTATAAATGAAAACCAGCATGGGTTCATGGAAGGCAAATCTTGTATCACAAACCTCCTGGAGTTTTATGACAAGGTAACAGAAGTAAGACACGAGAGAGAGGGGTGGGTAGATTGCGTTTTCCTAGACTGCAGGAAGGCCTTTGACAAAGTTCCCCACAAGAGATTAGTGCAGAAGCTGGAGGATCAGGCGCACATAAAAGGGTGGGCACTGCAATGGATAAGGGAATACCTGACAGGGAGGCAGCAACGAGTCATGGTACGTGAAGAGGTATCACAGTGGGCGCCTGTTACGAGCGGGGTCCCACAGGGGTCAGTTCTAGGACCAGTGCTGTTTTTGATATATGTGAACGACATTATGGAAGGAATAGACTCTGAAGTGTCCCTGTTCGCAGATGACGTGAAGTTGATGAGAAGAATTAAATCGGATGAGGATGAGGCAGGACTGCAAAGAGACCTGGACAGGCTGGACATGTGGTCCAGCAACTGGCTTCTCGAATTCAATCCAGCCAAATGCAAAGTCATGAAGATTGGGGAGGGGCAAAGAAGACCGCAGACAGAGTATAGGCTAGGTGGACAAAGACTACAGACCTCACTCAGGGAGAAAGACCTTGGGGTGGCCATAACACCGAGCACATCACCGGAGGCACACATCAACCAAATAACCGCTGCAGCATACGGGCGCCTGGCAAACCTGAGAATAGCGTTCCGATACCTTAATAAGGAATCGTTCAAGACACTGTACACTGTGTATGTTAGGCCCATACTGGAGTATGCACCACCAGTCTGGAGCCCACACCTGGTCAAGCACGTCAAGAAGTTAGAGAAAGTACAAAGGTTTGCAACAAGGCTAGTCCCAGAGCTCAAGGGAATGTCGTACGAGGAAAGGTTAAGGGAAATCGGACTGACGACACTGGAGGACAGAAGGGTCAGGGGATACATGATAACGACATACAAGATACTGCGGGGAATAGACAAGGTGGGCAGAGATAGGATGTTCCAGAGAGGGGACACAGGGATAAGGGGTCACAACTGGAAGCTGAAGACTCAGACGAGTCACAGGGACGTTAGGAAGTATTTCTTCAGTCATAGAGTTGTCAGCAAGTGGAATAGCCTAGCAAGTGAAGTAGTGGAGGCAGGAACCATACATAGTTTTAAGAAGAGGTATGACAAAGCTCAGGAAGCAGAGAGAGAGAGGATCCAGTAGCGATCAGTGAAGAGGCGGGGCCAGGAGCTGAGTCTCGACCCTTGCAACCAAAGTTAGGTGAGTACAATTAGGTGAGTAAACACACACACACACACACACACACACACACACACACACACAAACACACATACACACGCGCACATAAACGCACGCACACACGCACGCACGCACGCGCACCTACACACACGGAGCCTACATATACGTAGGCAAGTACACACACGAACACAGTATACACAACAGGCCAAGTGTTTATAGACAAGCGACTTTGACAACTAGTAACTACAGTCCCCCAGACACACGTACAGAGAGAGATGAAAAATACAGATGGAAGACGTCATGAAGCATCCACAAACCAGAAATTAGAGCTAGTTAGTGTCTATAGGTCCTTATGTCTTATCAAACAAGACTAGGTAAGTATACTTCTCGGCTCTTTCTCCTACCCTACACTGTTGTCATGATAGAAAATACATGAGGGATTTAAAGTATATGGAACTTGAGTAGAAAAGGAAGATTGCAAAGCTTAAATAATACCAACAATTAATACACAACAATTAAGTTAAAATTAATGAGAGAATATATAACCACGTCGTTGAAGGTAACGCTCTCTGACTCATGAGAGTCAGAAGAGTTTAGGACTTTTTTTTAATATGTTAACAATTATAAATATAAATAATAATAATAATAATAATAATAATAATAATAATAATAATAATAATAATAATAATAAGAAGAAGAAGAAGAAGAAGAAGAAGAAGAAGAAGAAGAAGAAAAAGAAGAAGAAGAAGAATACTTCATCGAAGGTTATTTTTCAAAGGTAAGGAGATGATTCAGTTTCCAGCAATGTTTACACCGTTATTTTCACCTTATGGTGAGCTTCACTGTTTTGTTCAGCTCGGTTATAACCCCAACACTGTGAAGGACCAGACCGATATCCAGCACTGTGAAGGACCAGACCGATATCCAGCACTGTGAAGGAGCAGACCGATATCCAGCACTATGAACGAGCAGACCGATATCCAGCACTATGAATTAGCAGCCCGATATCCAGCACTATGAAGGAACAGACCGATATCCAGCACTATTATGAAGGAGCAGACCGATATCCAGCACTATTATGAAGGAGCAGACCGATATTCAGCACTATTATGAAGGAGCAGACCGATATCCAGCACTATGAAGGAGCAGACCGATATCCAGCACTGTGAAGGAGCAGACCGATATCCAGCACTGTGAAGGACCAGACCGATATCCAGCACTGTGAAGGAACAGACCGATATCCAGCATTGTGAAGGAGCAGACCGATATCCAGCACTGTGAAGGACCAGACCGATATTCAGCACTGTGAATGAGCAGACCGATATCCAGCACTGTGAAGGAGCAGACCGATATCCAGCACTGTGAAGGAGCAGACCGATATCCAGCACTGTGAAGGAGCAGACCGATATCCAGCACTGTGAAGGAGCAGACCGATATCCAGCACTGTGAAGGACCAGACCGATATCCAGCACTGTGAAGGACCAGACCGATATTCAGCACTGTGAATGAGCAGACCGATATCCAGCACTGTGAAGGGGCAGGCCGATATCCAGCACTGTGAAGGAGCAGACCGATATCCAGCACTGTGAAGTACCAGACCGATATCCAGCACTGTGAAGGACCAGACCGATATCCAGCACTGTGAAGGACAAGACCGATATCCAGCACTGTGAAGGACCAGACCGATATCCAGCACTGTGAAGGACAAGACCGATATCCAGCACTGTGAAGGACCAGACCGATATCCAGCACTGTGAAGGACCAGACCGATATCCAGCACTGTGAAGGACCAGACCGATATCCAGCACTGTGAAGGACCAGACCGATATCCAACACTATGAAGGACAAGACCGATATCCAGCACTGTAGAGGACAAGACCGATATCCAGCACTGTGAAGGCCCAGACCGATATCCTGCACTGTGAAGGACAAGACCGATATCCAGCACTGTAGAGGACAAGACCGATATCCAACACTGTGAAGGACAAGACCGATATCCAGCACTGTGAAGGACAAGACCGATATCCAGCACTGTGATGGACCAGACCGATATCCAGCACTGTGGAGAACAAGACCGATATCCAACACTGTGAAGGACCAGACCGATATCCAGCACTGTGAAGGACAAGACCGATATCCAGCACTGTGAAGGACAAGACCGATATCCAGCACTGTGAAGGACAAGACCGATATCCAGCACTGTGAAGGACAAGACCGATATCCAGCACTGTGAAGGACAAGACCGATATCCAGCACTGTGAAGGACCAGACCGATATCCAGCACTGTGAAGGACAAGACCGATATCCAACACTGTGAAGGACAAGACCGATATCCAGCACTGTGAAGGACAAGACCGATATCCAGCACTGTGAAGGATAAGACCGATATCCAGCACTGTGAAGGACCAGACCTATATCCAGCACTGTGAAGGACAAGACCGATATCCAGCACTGTGAAGGATAAGACCGATATCCAGCACTGTGAAGGACCAGACCGATATTCAGCACTGTGAAGGAGCAGATCGATATCCAGCACTGTGAAGGAGCAGACCGATATCCAGCACTGTGAAGGACCAGACCGATATCCAGCACTGTGAACCAGCAGACCGAAATCCACCACTATGAAAGAGCTGACCGATATCCAGCACTATGAATGAGCAGACCGATATCCAGCACTATGAACGAGCAGACCGATATCCAGCACTGTGAAGGAGCAGACCTATATGGTAATCACATAACCTTGTGTGAAGCGTTAAACCAGTGTGGGTCACTCAGCTCAGGAGAGATGGATGCCGGATCCTCCTTCCATCAAGGCTCTGACACATTTCTACATACCAGTGTGAATCTGGCTGAACACTCCTGTGTATTTATAGGTTAGTCTCTGTGTTGTGTTT
>NC_091302.1:29983560-30003560 GCF_038502225.1 Cherax quadricarinatus | reverse complement strand
ATCGAGTGGTACTACTGGTGGTTATGGAGTTCTGGAACAGCGACATCGAGTGGTACTACTGGTGGTTATGGAGTTCTGGAACAAGGTCATCGAGTAGTACTACTGGTGGTTATGGAGTTCAGAAACAAGGTCATCGAGTGGTACTACTGGTGGTTATGTAGTTCTGGAACAAGGTCATCGAGTGGTACTACTGGTGGTTATGGAGTTCTGGAACAAGGTCATCGAGTAGTACTACTGGTGGTTATGGAGTTCTGGAACAGCGACATCGAGTGGTACTACTGGTGGTTATGGACTTCTGGAACAGCGACATCGAGTGGTACTACTGGTGGTTATGGAGTTCTGGAACAGCGACATCGAGTGGTACTACTGGTAGTTATGGAGTTCTGGAACAAAGTCACCGTGTAAAATTGCTGAGTACTGAGAGAAGGAAAATAACCACAATGTTACACTACTGATGAGTACTGAGAGAAGGACAAGAGCCGCTGTGTGGCGTTACTGATGATACTGAAAGAACACCTTCAACATCTGATACAACTGATGAGTGTTGAATGAACAGATCAACCGTACGACACAGCTGATGGATACTGAATGAACAGAGCCACTGTGTGACATAGCTGATGGGTACTGAAAGAACATATCCACCGTGTGACACTAATAGTGAGTACAGAGGAAAAATTGAGCCACCGTGTGACACTATTGAAAAGTACTGCGAGAAGGAACAAAGCCATCTACAATTCCCTCTACATTTTAACAATGACCGTAGAAAGCGTGCTTTCTGTATTGTCATCAACAGCTAGCAAGAGAAAGCAGTCACAAGATATAAACTTGATGAAATTAAGACACATGTGCAACATCTGGGCATCTTAATTGTAAACGTTTCGCCATCCAGTGGCTTTATCAATACAAATTCCAGGTAATCAGCCCCTCAGCCTTGGAGTTGGTGCAAAGAGCATAGTAGTCGTGGATGTTCTGGAGCAGAGGCAAGGAGCCTGGCGCTTATATACTAACGTCAGGTGGAAAGGGGACATATAGCAGACGAGAGCATAGTCACTGGTATTTGCGATTGAGTTTGATTTGAGTTTGATAGTCACTGGTAGGCGGGATTCCCCAGTGAAAGTAGGTCCTACGCAAAGAGATGGGTTAGTTGTAGTAGTAGTAGTTGTAGCCATGAAGAAGGTTATGTACATGTCCTCAGAATCAAGATTCCATGATGTTGCAGTGTCTGACAAGTTGTACAAGGATGGTATACAATACCGAATTTGTAATGATAAAGTCACTGGATGGCAAAACGTCTACAATAAAGATACTCAGATGTTGCACATGTGTCTTAATTTCATCTTTTCGGTATTGTATACCATTCTTGTACAACTACAGATATAAATTTATTCCCGTCAGCAACGTTTCTAGAGCCATCAAAGGCAGCAGATTAGCCATAACAGCTAGCTCCATAGCCACGATCAAGGCCCTAATGAAGAAGACCAGCAACACTGAATCTGGAGACGGAGTACATAATATCCCATGCGAGGAGAGAAAGGGTGAGGTGTACACAAGATAAACGGCCAGGACCACGGAAAAGCGAGTTTGAAAACACAAATATGCTTGTAGCCACGAAGATCTAAGCAACTCTTAGATCGGAGCTCGCACGGTCACTTCATGAGATGGGATGGAGTGGAGCTGGTGATCAAGAACATACACTGGCGTCATTGTTTAGAGGCAGCTATGATTCCAATTTCGAACACTGGCATTACAAACTGTATGTCAATAGTAAAACATACTGAGAAGTATGTATATAAGACAAAATGTGCAGTTTATTGCACCAGGACGGAACCAGGTCTTTTCTGACCGTTTCCAAATCCCAAATGCTTGTGTATCTTCATTTTGAAGAAAATATATTTTGGTTGTACAGGTATCAATTTACCATTCTTAATGAAGAAACTGTGTAAACTGCATTTTCGTCTTTCATGTAATAATTAGCGAATTACTTAGCGGAAGCTTTGTATTGTTAGTGAATTCTGTAGGTGCCAGTTTGCTAAATGTTATTTCACTCCTTCAGTTTTCTTTGTCTTATTGTTCACAGAAGGAATTCAGATTCCAGCTTTCAAAATATATTTTATATAGGATTACAGAGACTTTTAAATGGAATAAAACTGAGAAAAGATAACTGAGAAATATTGAAAACTCGTGACTGCGTTTTTAACTTATGTTTGGCAAGTTTAGTGAGCAGTATATCAGTCTAATTCACGGTTTTATTCTAGAGTCAGCAAACACTCAGCTTTGTTGTTCTAGGCAGATGCTTTATGGCCATTTTTATATAGACGCTTCCTGATTATGGTTTCTGTAGAAAAGCTTGTGAAAGCTTTTTTTGAATGTTTCAAATTTTTAACACAGGTGTTTCCTATTTAGAAAAACCTACGATGCTTACTGGACTGTGTAGGTGCCAAGTCGTCAATTTTCTTAGATATCTCCGAAAAGGGACCTTTTAAGAGGTTGCCTGAGTTTTTCCTTTTTCTTCCTTTTTCTTCATCCTCCAGTTTTCCGATTTTATTTCACTGATAACTCGAGAACGCCTCATCCACACTTACGTAAAGTAACGAAGACGAAATTCTTGGAGCAGCTGGTATGTTCAAGTGCATCTTTCTGAACGGTTCGGATACTTTACAAGAACTTCAGTGACGTACCAGACCGCGGGTTCAATCCCGCCCGTGGTATGATTTGTTTGCAATCGTGTCATTACGATTTCGTGATTTCAGTGACGTAGCTTCAAACAAAGTCGGTGGAGAGTGAAATTCATTTGTGTAGGCACAGGTTTGACCATTTATGTGGAAGATAGTGAAACATTTATATTCTCGTTAAACAACGTTAAATAATTTACAGTTTACCTCATCAACATTTCATTGGTAGTATATCATAGGGCCAGAACAGTACCAATTAATTTTCGATTGCATGTAGGCAGATTGATGTAGTAAAATAGAAAAAAAAGAAATCTTTGGAGTCTGTTCTCTAACTCGAGAATGATTCATCTGATCGGCTTCAAATTTACACTACTGATGTGATTTACTGAACACAAGGCTCAAGATAAGATAAGATAAGATTTCGTTCGGATTTTTAACCCCGGAGGGTGAGCCACCCAGGATAACCCAAGAAAGTCAGTGCGTCATCGAGGACTGTCTAACTTATTTCCATTGGGGTCCTTAATCTTGTCCCCCAGGATGCGACCCACACCAGTCGACTAACACCCAGGTACCTATTTGCTGCTAGGTGCACAGGACAATAGGTGTAAAGAAACGTGTCGAAATGTTTCCACCCGCCGGGAATCGAACCCGGGCCCTCCGTGTGTGAAGCGGGAGCTTTAGCCACCAGGCCACCGGGCCACATGTGGCCATTAAGTGGCATTAGTCCCAATTTGCAAGTTTTATTATTGAATAAATCATGCAATTCACTTCATATTCAAGAACTAAAGAGCTTCTTCTGACTGCCTTCAAAATATTACTGAGAATACATGCTGTAAAAAGGATAATATCCCATAAGTTTAGTCTGAATAGATGCAAATCTGAAATTTTACTGAAATAGTTAAAGAAACGTGGAACTGTTGGGATGAGATCAGTTACTGGAGAATGGCTTCAAGCTTATAAAATTGGTTGGTTTTATTAAAACACAGCGTGTCAATTAATGTCTCAATTTGTCAGTTTTAATAACCAAATTGTTTCTCATGTAATAACTAGGAAATGCCGTTTCTGATCGGCTTGAAACCCTAAATGCTGGAATATCTTAATAGGAAGCTGTGTGGTGTTAATTTGCCATTTTTATGCTAATTTTGCCGAACTGGATTGAATAAATAATCAAAGAAATTTTTTTTTCTAACAGGATTGTGGCGAATTTTAAACAGAATGTCAATTAGAAGGAAAACTGGAAAGCATCGCTGTTTTGATGATGATTTTAAGTTTAACGAAAGAAAACTTTTCTACTTTTCGAAAAATTCTCAGCAACATTTTCGTTAGTTTTCTCACAAGGCAAGATTCATGAGACTATTTTCATGCGTGAGTGCGCTGTACACAATGTTACATAGGCCATTCCTAGACTTTCGTTTCCATGTGATTGCTGTTACAGTGTGTGATGAACCCAGTAGCATATCTGACGTCTTCCTCGTTGTTACATTGTGTGATGAACCCAGTAGCATATCTGACGTCTTCCTCGTTGTTATATTGTGTGATGAACCCAGTAGCATGTCTGACGTCTTCCTCGTTGTTATATTCTGTGATGAACCCAGTAGCATATCTGACGTCATCCTCGTTGTTATATTGTGTGATGAACCCAGTAGCATGTCTGACGTCTTCCTCGTTGTTATATTTTGTGATGAACCTAGTAGTATGTCTGACGTCTTCCTCGTTATTATATTGTGTGATGAACCCAGTAGCATATCTGACGTCTTCCTCGTTATTATATTGTGTGATGAACCCAGTAGCATGTCTGACGTCTTCCTCGTTGTTATATTTTGTGATGAACCAAGTAGCATGTTTGACGTCTTCCTCGTTGTTATATTGTTTGATGAACCTAGTAGTATGTCTGACGTCTCCCTCGTTGTTACAGTGTGTGATGGACCCAGAACGATGTGATGAGCTTGAAACTCCCTCAGGATGAGCCAGAATTGGATTTTGACTCCAGATGAGAGGGGGAAAGATATGGTGCAGATTGGAGCAGTGGAGCACGAGGAATTGATGGAATGGGGTAGTATACCGCAGATGAGGAAAGCATGGAAGTGAGAGAAAAACTGAAGGTAATAAGAAAGGAAAGAATGACTGAAGGACATTATGAAACACATGAGCAAAGCAAATTAGCGAGAACAAGTGATTACCTTAAAATGTACATGTGAAAACCTTGATGAATTATGACTCGTGGAAATCTTTATTTGAATGGGGTTGTGTCTGCCACTAGGCTTCATTAAGCTAATACAGAGACATGAGAAAGGAGGCTTCCAAGGTAGTGGAGCAATGGAGTAGAATTAGTAGCGGTGTTCACATAAGAGCACGTAGGGTTTGCTACTGGAAATGTAATGGTCTTGTGCGTCAAACCTAATCACTATTTCCTCGACCACTGAAAGTAGTTAAATCTAGTATTTCGAAAATGCTTGTTAATTCGGTTCTCAAAGAAAGAAAGGAAAGAAGAAAAGACAAAAGGAAGGAAGATATGAGATTTGAAGAGCGCTTTGTCTTTGGTAACAAACAGGAACTAGATGTATATCGGTCACTGCGCTGTCCCAGAAAGGTATTTTCCGTATTACATACTCTCAGCCATCTGTACCTCAACGCACGCGATAAGAACAGCGCTTTGTTGCTCTCAAAGCCAACAGAATACTTTCAGCATTTATTTTTTACACCGCATATTCCACTACAAAACACTCGGGTCTCTGAACGATTTTCGTTGTTGCGTGATACAACACTATAAACATACACAATGATCTGCCACCTGAATAATAATAAATGTAAGCGTATATTCAGAAATTTAATCTGTGTGGGAAATTGCATTTATCTGAATGTATCATTATGTACATAACAGTAAATGAACAAAGATAATTATTATTTATCAGTTAGACAAGTAGGAATTTGGGACACCTAGGTCGCAAAAAATATCCCCCTTCGATACCTACAACTGTCATATCCACAAGTTGCTCTGGACCTATTAATTATAAATAAAAGATACACCATCAGGAATTCTGGTAAATATATAAATTTGTGGACGGTATATTAAAAATAATAAAGGATTATATATACATATATATATATATATATATATATATATATATATATATATATATATATATATATATATATATATATATATTATATTATATTATTATTATTATTATTACCACACTGGCCGATTCCCACCAAGGCAGGGTGGCCCGAAAAAGAAAACTTTCACCATCATTCACTCCATCACTGTCTTGCCAGAAGGGTGCTTTACACTACAGTTTTTAAACTGCAACATTAACACCCCTCCTTCAGAGTGCAGGCACTGTACTTCCCATCTCCAGGACTCAAGTCCGGCCTGCCGGTTTCCCTGAACCCCTTCATAAATGTTACTTTGCTCACACTCCAACAGCACGTCAAGTATTAAAAACCATTTGTCTCCATTCACTCCTATCAAACACGCTCACGTATGCCTGCTGGAAGTCCAAGCCCCTCGCACACAAAACCTCCTTTACCCCCTCTCTCCAACCTTTCCTAGGCCGACCCCTACTACGCCTTCTTTCCACTACAAACTGATACACTCTTGAAGTCATTCTGTTTCGCTCCATTCTCTCTACATGTCCGAACCACCTCAACAACCCTTCCTCAGCCCTCTGGACAACAGTTTTGGTAATCCCGCACCTCCTCCTAACTTCCAAACTACGAATTCTCTGCATTATATTCACACCACACATTGCCCTCAGACATGACATCTCCACTGCCTCCAGCCTTCTCCTCGCTGCAACATTCATCACCCATGCTTCACACCCATATAAGAACGTTGGTAAAACTATACTCTCATACATTCCCCTCTTTGCCTCCAAGGACAAAGTTCTTTGTCTCCACAGACTCCTAAGTGCACCACTCACTCTTTTCCCCTCATCAATTCTATGATTCACCTCATCTTTCATAGACCCATCCGCTGACACGTCCACTCCCAAATATCTGAATACATTCACCTCCTCCATACTCTCTCCCTCCAATCTGATATTCAATCTTTCATCACCTAATCTTTTTGTTATCCTCATAACCTTACTCTTTCCTGTATTCACCTTTAATTTTCTTCTTTTGCACACCCTACCAAATTCATCCACCAATCTCTGCAACTTCTCTTCAGAATCTCCCAAGAGCACAGTGTCATCAGCAAAGAGCAGCTGTGACAACTCCCACTTTGTGTGTGATTCTTTATCTTTTAACTCCACGCCTCTTGTCAAGACCCTCGCATTTACTTCTCTTACAACCCCATCTATAAATATATTAAACAACCACGGTGACATCACACATCCTTGTCTAAGGCCTACGTTTACTGGGAAAAAATTTCCCTCTTTCCTACATACTCTAACTTGAGCCTCACTATCCTCGTAAAAACTCTTCACTGCTTTCAGTAACCTACCTCCTACACCATACACGTGCAACGTCTGCCACATTGCCCCCCTATCCACCCTGTCATACGCCTTTTCCAAATCCATAAATGCCACAAAGACCTCTTTAGCCTTATCTAAATACTGTTCACTTATATATTTCACTGTAAACACCTGGTCCACGCACCCCCTACCTTTCCTAAAGACTCCTTGTTCATCTGCTATCCTATTCTCCGTCTTACTCTTAATTCTTTCAATAATAACTCTACCATACACTTTACCAGGTATACTCAGCAGACTTATCCCCCTATAATTTTTGCACTCTCTTTTATCCCCTCAGCAGACTTTGCCTTTATACAAAGGAACTATGCATGCTCTCTGCCAATCCCTAGGTACCTTACCCTCTTCCATACATTTATTAAATAATTGCACCAACCACTCCAAAACTATATCCCCACCTGCTTTTAACATTTCTATCTTTATCCCATCAATCCCGGCTGCCTTACCCCCTTTCATTTTACCTACTGCCTCACGAACTTCCCCCACACTCACAACTGGCTCTTCCTCACTCCTACAAGATGTTATTCCTCCTTGTCCTATACACGAAATCACAGCTTCCCTATCTTCATCAACATTTAACAATTCCTCAAAATATTCCCTCCATCTTCCCAATACCTCTAACTCTCCATTTAATAACTCTCCTCTCCTATTTTTAACTGACAAATCCATTTGTTCTCTAGGCTTTCTTAACTTGTTAATCTCACTCCAAAACTTTTTCTTATTTTCAACAAAATTTGTTGATAACATCTCACCCACTCTCTCATTTGCTCTCTTTTTACATTGCTTCACCACTCTCTTAACCTCTCTCTTTTTCTCCATATACTCTTCCCTCCTTGCATCACTTCTACTTTGTAAAAACTTCTCATATGCTAACTTTTTCTCCCTTACTACTCTCTTCACATCATCATTCCACCAATCGCTCCTCTTCCCTCCCGCACCCACTTTCCTGTAACCACAAACTTCTGCTGAACACTCTAACACTACATTTTTAAACCTACCCCATACCTCATCAACCCCATTGCCTATGCTCTCATTAGCCCATCTATCCTCCAATAGCTGTTTATATCTTACCCTAAGTGCCTCCTCTTTTAGTTTATAAACCTTCACCTCTCTCTTCCCTGATACTTCTATTCTCCTTGTATCCCATCTACCTTTTACTCTCAGTGTAGCTACAACTAGAAAGTGATCTGATATATCTGTGACCCCTTTATAAACATGTACATCCTGAAGTCTACTCAACAGTCTTTTATCTACCAATACATAATCCAACAAACTACTGTCATTTCGCCCTACATCATATCTTGTATACTTATTTATCCTCTCTTTCTTAAAATATGTATTACCTATAACTAAACCCCTTTCTATACAAAGTTCAATCAAAGGGCTCCCATTATCATTTACACCTGGCACCCCAAACTTACCTACCACACCCTCTCTAAAAGTTTCTCCTACTTTAGCATTCAGGTCCCCTACCACAATTACTCTCTCACTTGGTTCAAAGGCTCCTATACATTCACTTAACATCTCCCAAAATCTCTCTCTCCCCTCTGCATTCCTCTCTTCTCCAGGTGCATACACGCTTATAATGACCCACTTCTCGCATCCAACCTTTACTTTAATCCACATAATTCTTGAATTTACACATTCATATTCTCTTTTCTCCTTCCATAACTGATCATTCAACATTACTGCTACCCCTTCCTTTGCTCTAACTCTCTCAGATACTCCAGATTTAATCCCATTTATTTCCCCCCACTGAAACTCCCCTACCCCCTTCAGCTTTGTTTCGCTTAGGGCCAGGACATCCAACTTCTTTTCATTCATAACATCAGCAATCATCTGTTTCTTGTCATCCTCACTACATCCACGCACATTTAAGCATCCCAGTTTTTTAAAGTTTTTCTTCTTCTCTTTTTTAGTAAATGTCTACAGGAGAAGGGGTTACTAGCCCATTGCTCCCGGCATTTTAGTCGCCTCATACGACACGCATGGCTTACGGAGGAAAGATTCTTTTCCACTTCCCCATGGACAATAGAAGAAATAAAAAAGAACAAGAACTATTTAGAAAAAGGAGAAAAACCTAGATGTATGTATATATATATATATATGCATGTGCGTGTCTGTGAAGTGTGACCGAAGTGTAAGTAGGAGTAGCAAGATATCCCTGTTATCTAGCGTGTTTATGAGACAGAAAAAGAAAACAGCAATCCTACCATCATGCAAAACAGTTACAGGTTTCTGTTTCACAGTCATCTGGCAGGACGGTAGTACCTCCCTGGGTGGTTGCTGTCTACCAACCTACTACGTATATATATATATACATTTATACAACAGAAGGAGAATATATCTTAATCATAACACTCACCAATTTGACTGGAGATTAATGTGTATCATACTCAGAAAACCTCACTCTAACTAAATCTATGAAAATAATGCTGGCCAGAATTATACACAAATCTAGAGAGCTTATCTGAGGTTCCTGGAGAGGTCTTGTCCAGTCGCCTGATATCTCAAGTTATGCAGGAATGCATATCCACCAATTTCGTCTCCTATTTGAGAGGTGTCAGCCCAATTTTAGCCTCTAGAGCACGAAAAATTTTTCCCATTTCACCTACGTTCTAATACAAATTCAAACAAAATGGCGACTAACCTCCCCAGCCGCAGGTTTCCCATTTTCGATAACATACTTCTTTTAAAAATACAATATATGGCATCTATTTACCTATAAATTACCGTATTTCCGGAAAATATATACAGTATTTTCCACAATCTGGTTATATTAAATATTGTGACCCGCACGATGGTCAGCTAGGCTGCATTTAACTTAGATATTACCATATTATTTTATCCAGTAGCAATACTTCTCTTACGAATACAGCAGCCCTTGGAAAGTGAACTGAGGTGATAACAGTGACCTGTAAAACTATGAAGAACATTACACACCTGTGGCTTCCCAACACTTGTGTTTGCACAGCTGGAGTTTACTGTGTGCCTTTTTTTACGGTTGTGATGAGTCTTGTGTAGGTCAGACGGCCCATGATCTCAATGTGAATGTAGAATTGACAGTTAAAGAGAGCTTGAAAAATACATCGAAACTGGCACTCACAACTCGTTACTAAGAGATGACATGAACAGTTGCTTTGACACCGCTGCCATCCGGGCCTCAGACACCACTGAACAAAACCATGGTGCCATTACCGTTACAAAATCTCTGTCCCAACACCATTCTAGACTATCGTATTTCGCGGAATCCTACCCACGTAAATACCTAGACCCACTTACTCCTCGCATGCATCATTTTTTTAATACTTGTCACCCATTCGGAAACTGAGATATGACCTCTAACCCTCCTGTCATCTGACCAGTCCTTACTCTTAGCACCTGACTATAAAGATGGCTGCATAAAGAAGTGCACGGTTATTTACGTAACATGATGAAACCGCCACTAAGAAAAATGTCGTTTAATTAAAGGCTTGCTCTGCTAGTGCTTTATTGCCTCCAGTTGTTCCTGTGTTTGTTGAAGAATCATACGTTTCAGGACTCGTTGAATATGTATGCTTATGTCCTCTATACTTCCACACACTCTCGGCACTCTTTGATAATGATAATAATGTGTTTAAATATACTGTACACCGTTACACGCTCTCAGCACTCATTAATAATCAGAGATAATTACTGTTATATTATTACTCTCACAAACTTACCTGGCTCTGGTAATATGTGATAATATGGTCAGCACTCCCAAATACTCAAGGCACTCTGTTAATGTAAACACTCCTGTACTCCTGTGAATTCTAGAGACTCTTTGATAATGTGATTTTCACTTTTACATCAAAAGAAAAATAAACGGAAAATACGTTTAAACTTGAGGGGAACGTTGAGAGCTGTGAACCACAAACACAGCATTTTCTCTGAGAGGGAATGAACTTTTCAAGAGTGACCTCTCTACGGATCACTGCCCATATATGATATTAGAAAACAAGTTTTATATCAATATAGACAGGAAAATATAGCCACAGGAAAGGACACACAGAAAATTATACCCTTTAAGAACAATGGCCTAGGCATGCTCGAGGGGTATGAAAAAATAATTTTGGGTGTGATATATAGGGCCCCTAACCTTGATAGGGAGTGCAGTAAGCTGCTATGGGACGAAATTCAAAAGGCGTCCAGATATGAAAATGTTGTGTTAATGGGGAATTTTAACTTTAGACAAATTGATTGGAACAATTTGACAGGAAATCTTGAGTCTAGTGACTTTCTTGATGCAGTTCAGGATAGCTTTTTGAAATAGTTTGTGACAGAACCAACTAGAGGAAACAATCTGCTTGATTTGGTTCTTGCCAACTAAGATTCACTAATTAATAATCTTGAGATTAATGATGAGCTTGGGGAAAGTGATCACAAATTACTTAGTTTCAATATATTATAGAATTATCCATAAACTGCAATCAAGTCTCTGTCCCAGACTTCCGACTGGCTGATTTCATGGGACTGAAAAATTACCTGGGTGGGATAAATTGGGATGACCTGTCTATGGGTCAGGTAGCTGGTGGTGGTTGCCAATATAACGTTTTTCAGAGCATAGTTCTAGCTGCTCAGTCAACTTTTGTTCCGAGTAGGGAAATTAGATCTAACAAAAATGATCCCAAATGGAAGAACAATAGATTAAAACATCTTATTGGTCAAAAGAGAGGCATTTATAGGCGTATCAAAAGAGGGGATGAGCAGTTAAGAAGTCAGTATATTCAATTAAAGAGAGAATTAAAAAAAAGAATAAGAAAAGCGAAAGGGGATTATGAGGCTAAGGTCGCAAGGTATTCGAAGATTAACTCAAAAGGGTTCATTTAGGTATACAGAAGTAAGATTAAAGACAAGATAGGCCCACTTAAGAGTAGCTCAGGTCAGATCACTGACAGTGATAGGGGTATGTGTGAAATTTTCAATTCTTACTTCCTCTCAGTTTTTACTCAGGAAGATACTAGCGAAATTCCAGAAATAAACTATGTAGAACAGGACGATAATAAACTATGCACGATTGCAATAACTAGTGACATGGTCCTCAGGCAAATAGAGAAATTAAAACCTCACAAATCCCTAGACCCTGATAAATTATTTGCAAGGGTTTTAAAGGAATGTAAAGAGAAACTTTGCAAACCTTCGGCTAATCTTTTCAACATATCACTGTAAACTGGCATAGTGCCTGATAAGTAGAAAATGGCAAATGTAATACCTATTTACAAGGCAAGTGATAGGTCTTTAGCTTCGAACTATAGACCAATAGGCCTTACCTCCATAGTGGAAAAAATTATGGAATCAATAATTACCGAGGCAATTCGTAGCCATCTTGATAGGCATAAATTGATAAATGAATCTCAACACGGTTTTACTAAGGGGCGTTCCTGTCTTACGAATTTACTAACATTTTTTGCTAAGGTGTTTAAGGAGGTAGATCATGGTAATGAATATGATATTGTGTATATGGACTTCAGTAAGGCTTTCGATAGAGTTCCACATCAGAGACTTTTGAGGAAACTTAAGGCACACGGAATAGGACGAGAAATTTTTTCCTGGGTAGAGGCATGGCTGACAAATAGGCAGCAAAGAGTTTGCATAAATGGGGAGAAATCAGAATGGGGCCATGTCACACGCGGTGTTCCACAGGGGTCAGTGTTGGGCCCCTTGTTGTTCACAATTTACATAAACGATATAGATGAGAGAATAAATAGCGACATAAGCAAATTTGCTAATGACACCAAAATAGGCCGTCCAATTCATTCTATTGAGGACATTAGTGCACTCCAGGATGATTTGAATAGACTGATGCAGTGGTCGGAAAAGAGGCAGATGCAGTTTAATATAGACAAATGCAAAGTTCTAAATGTTGGACAGGACAAGAACCATGCCACTTATAAACTGAATAATGTAGATCTTAATATTACTGATTGCGAAAAGGATTTAGGAGTTCTGGTTATCAGTAATCTGAAACCAAGACAACAGTGCATAAGTCTTCTCAATAAAGCTAACAGAATCCTTGGCTTCATATCAAGAAGTATAATTAATAGAAGTCCTCGAGTTGTTCTTCAACTCTATATCCTTGGTTAGGCCTCATTTAGATTATGCTGCTCAGTTCTGGTCACCATATTACAGAATGGATATGTAGATGAATGGTTCAGAGAACCGACACGTTGATAAATTAGACACATGTGCAACTCTTGGGTATCTTTATTGAGGAAACGTTTCGCCACACAGTGGCTTCATCAGTCCATACAAAGGAGAATCTTGAAGAACAGGAGGAGAATGAGGTAATCAGTCCCTCAACCTTGAGTCGATGTGATCAGTCCATCAATCTTGAATAGAATACGGCATATGCGCGGAGAAGCAGCTTATAAACCGTAGGCAGGAGAGGTGCAACAGTCGTAGGTGGTGTCAAATTTGTTCAGTGTGGAAGTAGGTCGTGCCCAAGGGTTAGGCAAGCGAAGAATTCCCAAGTATTAAGATCCCAAGAAGTTGCAGTGTCTGACAGGATTGTAGATGATACCCAAGAGTTGCACATGTGTCTAATTTACCACAGAATGGATATAAATGCACTGGAAAACTGTTACGAAAGACAGCTCACTTTAATGGAATCGGCACTTACTTCCTAGGGCTGATATTTCCTCCAGTACCTTGGATCAGAGAGCAAATCCCGGACGGGCCCCCACTTTGTTACGAACATAGTTGGTCCCTGGGTTATAGTGCTTTTCGTAACAAACTAACAAACTTAACACGTCTAAGGGTCTTCATTCGTGGAGGAAAAGGAATTTCCTTGGTTTCTATTTAATTTATTAATAACCAAAACCACTTAAATCCACTTTCTCATATTTTGCACTATGAGAAGAACACTTATTAAAACATCACAGTACTAGGATATGTGTTTACAAATGGCTCTGAGTGAGTCAGAAAATATCAGTATATGTACAGGCACTGGCGTTGCTTTAAAATCTTGAGCACCACATTGATAGAGCTCTTACATAGGGTTCACTCTGCAGTAAGCCCTCTACACCACAGAGGCTTGATCACTTGGCTTCACTTTCTCTAAGAGCTTCCCAACCGCCTTCTCCAACCGAGATATGTCTTAGCAATGAGTTTCCGAAAATTTCTGATATTTTCTAGGGAGGTAAATGTTGGTTTAGAGGTGGACACTTCCCGAGACCCTTCCTGGTCCAGAGGAAGGTATGAACTGAACTCAGTGAGGCTTTACCAGACCACTTTGTCTCGGTCGGAGCAGGGGTTGAGCAGCTCAAATCACCTACTGGTGCTTGGCCAGGTCGCACCAGCAGTTGACACTAATTAAACAACCTACCTATATACAAAACTAAGTAATACGACCAGATAATATTATAAAGTCGAGTAAATCCATTTTAGCTACTAATGGAATTACTCCTGAATATAATATTAAGTGAAATAGCAAAAATAACATGTAAAAAGTATACCATTGTGATAGTAACAAGTAGAAACAGTCTACTTAAAATGAACAAAAGGGTGTAACAAAAACGTACAGAGGAGGATGACAAAGATGATCCCATGTATCAGATAGGATAGACTGAGGGCCCTGAATCTGCACTCTCTGGAAAGGCGTAGAATTAGAGGGGATGTGACTGAGATGTATAAATGGAAAACAGGAAAAAATAAAGAGGATGTAAATAGCGTGCCGAAAATATCCAGCCAAGACAGGACTCGCAGCAATGATTTCAAGTTGGAAATGTTCAGATTCAGGAAGGACATAGTAAAGCACTGGTTTGGTAATAGAGTTGTGGATGAGTGGAACAAACTCCCGAGTACCGTCATAGAAGCTAAGACCTTGTGTAGTTTTAAAAATAGGTTGAATAAATACAAGAGTGGGTGTGGGTGGGTGTGAGTTGGACCTGACTAGCTTGTGCTGCTGGGTCTGGTGCCGTGCTCCTTCCTTAAGTGGAAGTGACCTGACTAGGTGGTCATTGTTCTAGGCCGGGGGCTGGCATGGACCTGCTTCGCATGGGTCAGTGTTACAGTGTTCCTTCTTTCTTATGCTCTTATGTTCTTATGAAACGACGTCCAACCAAAAGAGAGTAAATTTCATCTAGGCAGACATCCATGTAGAGCAGTGGTTCCCAAACTGGGGGTAAATTACCCCCTGGGGGTAATTTAACCATTTTTGGGGGATAATGGAGGGGTGACAGAAAAAAAGTTATGAATTCTGAAAATCAAGAAAACAATGCGGTACCCGGTATGAGGATTATTGTTAACTTTGTCTTAGTATATAAAGTTGTAAAGTAAACCTATTATAAGTAAGTAATAAAGTTAAACCAAATAACAATAAACATCAAAAACTAATATACAGTATTAGAAAAGAAGAAATATATAGCTAAGTGTGTGGAAACCCAAAAGTATTTTGACAAGTATGCTTCAAGACAAAAGTCACTCAGTAGCCCAGATCGACCTGTCCAGTACGCGTCACTCACTTCCTGAGGCTGCCTCTATTTCACACTGTCAGTTTATCTGTGAGCATCAGCCGAGGTAGACATAAGCTGGTATGTATGTGTACTGCCCTGTGTAGTATATAGTTAGTATTTACCCACTGTTACTGTGAATTTGTAGCTATTATTAATTTTATATATAATGTATGTGTGGTTCTTACGTTTTCAATGGTTTTGCTAGGATTAGCAGAGTATGCGAGGCTGTATACGTTCACGTTTAGCCATATATATTAATAATAACAACATTTTGTGAAAGGGGTAACATGCTTTATGTGGCATGTTAAATTGGGTAACAAGCTGAAAAACTTTGGGAACCACTGATGTAGAGGGTATTTAATAGTTTTTGATTCGATTCTTCTGTTTATATTTCACAGGTTTTCAATTTTCAAGTTAAGCTTTCTGGAAAGTTTACGAATACATAGTACAGAGTGATCTATGTATCTTTTACGTTACTATTCTTATCAGCATAATGCTCGTGTCTTGCATGTTAGTCATTCAGAATAGGGTATTGTTTATATTACAGGGCAAAATACTATAATAGGCGAGTGAACATGATGAGTTAGGAAATATGTGAATTGAAGTGTGAGTTGGAACGACCATATAAACACATTATACAACCAAGGTGATATCACTCTACAAGATGACATCACTTTACAAGGCGACATCACTCTAGAAGGTGGCATCACTCTACAAGGTGATATTACTCTACAAGGTGACATCACTTTGCAAGGTGACATCACTCTAGAAGGTGGCATCACTCTACAAGGTGACATCACTTTACAAGGTGACATCACTCTATAAGGTGGCATCACTCAACAAGGTGACATCACTCCACAAGGTGACATCACTCTTCTAAAATTACTTTTATTGGTGAATATTATCAATATTTTATACATAGTCTCACTGGAGTCTCACTCTCCCGTACTGCCTCACCAGAGCTTCACTAATACAAAAGCTTCACCAGAACCTCAATCTCCAACAACAACCTCAATAGAGCCTCAGTCTCCTACACACCCTCACCAGAGCCTCGATCTCCTACAACAGCCTCACCAGAGCATCAGTCTTCTACACGTCCTTACCAGACCCTCAGTCTCCTACACACCCTCACCAGAGCCTCAGTCTCCTACAAACTCACTAGAGACCTTAATCTCCTACAACAGTCTCACCAAGGCCTCAGTCTCCTACACGCTCTTACCAGAGCCTCAGTCTCCTAAAGCAACCTCACCACAGCCTCAGTCTCCAGGACAAACTCACCAAATCTTCAGTCTCCTACACGCCCTTTCCAGAGCCTCAGTCTCCTACAACAGCCTCACCAGAGCGTCGGTCTCCTACAACAGCCTCACCAGAGCCTCAGTCTCCTACAACAGCCTCACCAGAGCGTCGGTCTCCTACAACAACCTCACCAGAGCCTTAGCCTCCAACAACAGCCTCACCAGAGCCTCAGTCTCCTATAACAGCCTCATCAGAGCCTCAGTCTCCTACAACAGCCTCACCAGAGCCTCAGTCTCCTACACAACCTCACCAGAGCCTCAGTCTCCTACACAACCTCACCAGAGCCTCAGTCTCCTACAACAGCCTCATCAGAGCCTCAGTCTCCTACACACCCTCACCAGAGCCTCAGTCTCCTACACAACCTCACCAGAGCCTCAGTCTCCTACAACAGCCTCACCAGAGCCTCAGTCTCCTACACAATCTCACCAGAGCCTCAGTCTCCTACAACAGCCTCACCAGAGCCTCAGTCTCCTACACAACCTCACCAGAGCCTCAGTCTCCTACACACCCTCACCAGAGCCTCAGTCTCCTACAACAGCCTCACCAGAGCCTCAGTCTTCTACACAACCTCACCAGAGCCTCAGTCTCCTACAACAGCCTCACCAGAGCTTCAGTCTCCTACACAACCTCACCAGAGCCTCAGTCTCCTACACACCCTCACCAGAGACTCAGTCTCCTACACAACCTCACCAGAGCCTCAAGTCTCCTACAACAGCTTCACCAGAGCCTCAGTCTTCTACACACCCTCACCAGAGCCTCAGTCTCCTACACACCCTCAGCAGAGCCTCTGCCTCCTTCAACAGCCTCACTAGAGCTTCAGTCTCCTACACGCCGTTACCAGAGCCTCAGTCTCCTACAACAGCTTCACTAGAGCCTCAGTCTCTTACAACAGCCTCACTAGAGCTTCAGTCTCCTACACGCCCTTACCAGAGCCTCAGTCTCTTACAACAGCCTCACTAGAGCTTCAGTCTGCTACGCGCCCTTACCAGAGCCTCAGTCTCCTACAACAGCTTCACAAAAGGCTAAGTCTCCTACACACTCTCACCAGACCCTCAGTCTCCTACAACAGCCTCACCAGCGCTTCAGTCTCCTATACACCCTCACCAAAGTCTCAGTCTCCTAGAGCAGCCTCAGCAGAGCCTCAGTCTCCTACACACCCTTACCAGAGCCTCAGTCTCCTACAACAGCCTCACCAGAGCCGCAGTCTCCTACAACAGCCTCACCAGAGCCTCAGTCTCCTACAACAGCCTCACCAGAGCCTCAGGATCCTACAACAAGAACTTCACAGTAATTCCAATACACTTACACCACCAGCTACGTTACTGTCACAACATCCCTCTCACTTGAATATACTAAATCAATAAATATTAGACATCACTCCATTTCTACATACAAGTTTCTCAAATAACTCTCATGTCTGAGTTGAAAACTTTCTCTACGTGTCGGTTCGTCCTAAACCTTTATCAAATAGAGTAAAATTGTTTAGCATATAAAGAATTGTCGTCTAAGGTTTCCCCTCAACTTAATAGGTTATTTATGAATTCTTCTCGGCAATTTTCAACTACGATCCTCATTGTAAACATTAGATCCTTCTAGTAATCACGTTTCTGCCCTAAACACTGTATGAACTGCATAAGAGATTTATTATCCCGTAAATTTGACGCTTGTTTATCCCTAGTTGCCTTATACAAAGGAACCACTCACACACTGTCTCCGACAAGCCATTTACTGCTTTATACAATTGGTAATAAAGTAGGCAAGGTGCACAACGGGTGATTGTCTAATATTCGCAACAAATGGAGGTATTACAAACACAGGTGGTAGTCTGATGGTCTTTTGCACGTGGTCGGATTTAAGTCAATAAGAAGAAAAAGAATTCAGCAGAACAGAAACGGCAAGGCAAACAAGCAGTGGTAGATTTCTTTACTCGTGTATTCCTTCACTAATATATACAAAATTAACAATGTTAATATGAGAATGAGTCAAATTGAAATAGTACAAATCAGAGCCACTCAAAGCATCAGTGGTCATGACCAGTGAAAGTGGATGTCTGCTACTCAACCAGGGAAGCTGAAGTGACATCACTTCGGCTGAAGTAGAGAGCTTCCACGTCATTGGAGGGTTGAACTGGACTATAAGCGGAGCAGTGGGGCCTCAGAATTGCTACACTCTGAATTGCCAGTTCATTGGTTGAGAGGGCAAACGTCGAAACATAATATACTCAACGCACGCCACAGGGTTGAGATGCACCACATATGAAGGTGTAAAGCGCACAACAGATAAAAGGGTAAAGAATAACATTCAAAATATATATTGTAAATCATGTTAACTAACAAGTATAGCTCTGTGGTGCAGGAGTCAGTCAACATGTGTTCCTCTGAAGAGCTGGACTTATTTTTCATTGATGGTGGTGATATTTTCTATATTTTTCACCGAGATATTTTATTTTATTTCGATGATGTACCCCAATGTACCCTAGTATGTTGGGGTACATCAGTGTAGTAGGGTACATTGGGGTACATCATCAAATCGAAATATATATATTTATATATATATATAATATATATGTCGTGCCGAATATGTAAAACTGGTCAATTAGGAAGAACTCATTTAAAATTAAGTCCTTTCTGAAATTTTCTCTTATACGTTTAAAGATATATTTTTCTCATTAATGTTGATGTAAAAATTTATAATTATGCACCAAAAGCATCTTAGAAAACTTAGATAACCTTATTATAATAAGAAAATTTTATTTTAGCCTAACCCAACTAAATATATTTTAGATTTGTTTACAATAATTTAATACTAAACAAACACAGTGAAATATATTTTTTTCGTTAGGTTCAGAATGATTTTGGCGAAATTATTGCATACACAAATATTCGCTTGTCCTATATGGCAAGATGAGCGTTGCTATTTAAGCCAAGATCGCAAGTTCTGCCTATTCGGCACGACATTATATATATATATATATATATATAATGTACTACCGTCCTGCCAGATGACTGTGAAACAAAAACCTGTAACTGTTTTGCATGATGGTAGGATTGCTGGTTTCTTTTTCTGTCTCATAAACACGCTAA
>NC_091302.1:29911060-29978560 GCF_038502225.1 Cherax quadricarinatus | reverse complement strand
ACAAGACCCCATAGCCAGTACCTCTATGAATGTGAGTGTTTTTCCAGCATCTAGGAGGAGCAGACATCTTTATCAAAATTAAATAAATATTGCATCATTAATATTATTTTTTAAATTAACGTTAATAATGAATGTCCTAAAATTATGAAAGTTTTGACGGACATTTTCTGGTTTTTACGATTGTTTTATAATCTTATAATTCTTAGAGGATATTTGTTTTGATGAATTAATTTGATTATTATGGTATATTTGTTTACCGTATAAATATCTCCAACGAGTGGGGTAAATATACAGTCAATTATTTAAAAAAAATCTAATAATTATTTAAGTGAAGAGTTGAAAATCTTATGTTCACAAATTCACTTAAACAGTTACTTAACTGAGCAAAATAATAATTAATATATTATTTATGCAGTACGAAACATAAAGAGCTATCTCAAATTTTCATTGAGTAGTCGCTTCTTGGTACAGTAGCTGGATGGGATATCTCCCTTGTCAAGGGTAGTCGCTTCTTGGTACAGTAGCTGGGTGGGATATCTCGCTTGTCTAGGGTAGTCGCTTCTTGGTACAGTAGTTGGTTGAGAGATCTCGCTTGTCTAGGGTAGTCGCTTCTTGGTACAGTAGCTGGGTGGGATATCTCGCTTGTCAAGGGTAGTCGCTTCTTGGTACAGTAGTTGGTTGAGAGATCTCGCTTGTCTAGGGTAGTCGCTTCTTGGTACAGTAGCTGGGTGGGATATCTCGCTTGTCAAGGGTAGTCGCTTCTTGGTACAGTAGTTGGTTGAGAGATCTCGCTTGTCTAGGGTAGTCGCTTCTTGGTACAGTAGCTGGGTGGGATATCTCGCTTGTCAAGGGTAGTCGCTTCTTGGTACAGTAGCTGGGTGGGATATCTCGCTTGTCTAGGGTAGTCGCTTCTTGGTACAGTAGCTGGGTGGGATATCTCGCTTGTCAAGGGTAGTCGCTTCTTGGTACAGTAGTTGGTTGAGAGATCTCGCTTGTCTAGGGTAGTCGCTTCTTGGTACAGTAGCTGGGTGGGATATCTCGCTTGTCAAGGGTAGTCGCTTCTTGGTACAGTAGTTGGTTGAGAGATCTCGCTTGTCAAGGGTAGTCGCTTCTTGGTACAGTAGCTGGGTGGGATATCTCGCTTGTCAAGGGTAGTCGCTTCTTGGTACAGTAGTTGGTTGAGAGATCTCGCTTGTCTAGGGTAGTCTCTTCTTGGTACAGTAGCTGGGTGGGATATCTCGCTTGTCAAGGGTAGTCGCTTCTTGGTACAGTAGTTGGTTGAGAGATCTCGCTTGTCTAGGGTAGTCGCTTCTTGGTACAGTAGCTGGTTGAGAGATCTCGCTTGTCTAGGGTAGTCGCTTCTTGGTACAGTAGTTGGTTGAGAGATCTCGCTTGTCTAGGGTAGTCGCTTCTTGGTACAGTAGTTGGTTGAGAGATCTCGCTTGTCTAGGGTAGTCGCTTCTTGGTACAGTAGCTGGGTGGGAGATCTCGCTTGTCTAGGGTAGTCGCTTCTTGGTACAGTAGTTGGTTGAGAGATCTCGCTTGTCTAGGGTAGTCGCTTCTTGGTACAGTAGTTGGTTGAGAGATCTCGCTTGTCTAGGGTAGTCGCTTCTTGGTACAGTAGCTGGGTGGGAGATCTCGCTTGTCTAGGGTAGTCGCTTCTTGGTACAGTAGTTGGTTGAGAGATCTCGCTTGTCTAGGGTAGTCGCTTCTTGGTACAGTAGTTGGTTGGGAGATCTCGCTTGTCAAGGGTAGTCGCTTCTTGGTACAGTAGTTGGTTGGGAGATCTCGCTTGTCAAGGGTAGTCGCTTCTTGGTACAGTAGTTGGTTGGGAGATCTCGCTTGTGTAGGGTAGTCGCTTCTTGGTACAGTAGTTGGTTGAGAGATCTCGCTTGTCAAGGGTAGTCGCTTCTTGGTACAGTAGTTGGTTGAGAGATCTCGCTTGTCAAGGGTAGTCGCTTCTTGGTACAGTAGTTGGTTGGGAGATCTCGCTTGTGTAGGGTAGTCGCTTCTTGGTACAGTAGTTGGTTGAGAGATCTCGCTTGTCTAGAGTAGTCGCTTCTTGGTACAGTAGCTGCTTGAGAGATCTCGCTTGTCTAGGGTAGTCGCTTCTTGGTACAGTAGTTGGTTGGGAGATCTCGCTTGTGTAGGGTAGTCGCTTCTTGGTACAGTAGTTGGTTGAGAGATCTCGCTTGTCTAGGGTAGTCGCTTCTTGGTACAGTAGCTGGGTGGGAGATCTCGCTTGTCAAGGGTAGTCGCTTCTTGGTACAGTAGTTGGTTGAGAGATCTCGCTTGTCAAGGGTAGTCGCTTCTTGGTACAGTAGTTGGTTGAGAGATCTCGCTTGTCAAGGGTAGTCGCTTCTTGGTACAGTAGTTGGTTGGGAGATCTCGCTTGTCTAGGGTAGTCGCTTCTGGTACAGTAGTTGGTTGAGAGATCTCGCTTGTCAAGGGTAGTCGCTTCTTGGTACAGTAGTTGGTTGAGAGATCTCGCTTGTCTAGGGTAGTCGCTTCTTGGTACAGTAGCTGGGTGGGAGATCTCGCTTGTCAAGGGTAGTCGCTTCTTGGTACAGTAGTTGGTTGAGAGATCTCGCTTGTGTAGGGTAGTCGCTTCTTGGTACAGTAGGTGGATGGGAGATCTCGCTTGTGTAGGGTAGTCGCTTCTTGGTACAGTAGTTGGTTGAGAGATCTCGCTTGTGTAGGGTAGTCGCTTCTTGGTACAGTAGTTGGTTGGGAGATCTCGCATGTGTAGGGTAATCGCTTCTTGGTACAGTAGGTGGATGGGGGATCTCGCTTGTCTAGGGTAGTCGCTTCTTGGTACAGTAGCTGGATGGGAGATCTCGCTTGCCTAGGGTAGTCGCTTCTTGGTACAGTAGGTGTATGGGAGATCTCGCTTGTCTAGGGTGGTCGCTGGTCACGGTTGTCCAGGTGGAGAAGAACAGTATTTCATGGGTGGCGAAAATGCTGTCCTTGGGAAAGTGTGGTTGGAAGAATACCTGGAATCACTTTCCTGGGGTGGGACTTCCTGAATTTGGGGAAGACGGAAATTCAAATTCAGATTCAAAAATTTATTTTTTGCTTTGTTTAAGTAGTTGTGTGGTTTACATGTAGTAAAATATTGTTAAGCACAGAGAAAACCAGTAACATGCATGATCATTTCGGGGAGACTAATACTAATACTTAAACACTACTTAAAACTGGACACAGGTTATGAATATTAATTATACATTATTACAAAAGAGGGGTAGCAAAAAATTTATAATTAATAAAATTTATAGCAAAGGAGTTACAATAGTACAATTCTAAGTATGCATTATTAATACTTAAATTGATTTAGTGTTCTTGAGTTAATTGGGATTTCTTGAGTAGTATCAAACCGGTTCAATGATTTCAGGCACATTATAGTGTTGGTATAGTTAAGGTTAGGAGTCGAGGTGATTTTTGATTGTAGCCCTAAATTAATTGGCAGACAATGAAGGGTGTTTGGAAGAACAATTGGAACCACATACCTGGGGAAACTAGCTGACCTTAGGAAAGTGGAGAAGACAAGAAAACACATCCGGTGTTCAGACGGATGGATTCCTGGACACATGAACCTAAAAGGTAGGAGGCTGGAAGTCAGAAGTGAAGCTACTGAGAGAGGCAAGGCTGACCTTAGGAAGTGAGGAAAGGAAGACAATCAGAAATCCCTCAGTGGTTTCCTGGACGAATTAATCTGGGAAAAGCAAGAATATTAGTGATTGAGGTTGGCCTTGGAAGAGTGGGGGAAGGTAGAATAACTGATGGGACACACATGGACTCCTGGACACATTAACCTGGGAAAAGCATTAAAAAGATGCAGTGATGCCGAATATCCACTCCATCATTAGTCAAACGCACTTAGCTGCCGGTGAGCCAACCTGGCCACAGATACGTACATAGTCAGTTTTAGTGTGATGAGTAAGTGAACTGCCCCAGATCAAGTTCCGGTGTAGACAAACACTTCACATTTTCAAGAGATGTGATACAGCCCTCGAGACCAGAATTCAAAAAAACCGGTAGGTAAGAAGTTCGAGTAGAACACACGGGACAGGAGAGATAAGAGGGCTATGATGACGACATACAAAATACTGAGAGGTATCGACAAGGTGGACATAGACAGGATATTTCAGAGATGGGACACAGCGACAACGGATCACAATTGGAAGTTAAAGTCTCAGATGAATCACGGGGATGTTAGGAAGTATTTCTTCAGTCACAGAACTGTCAGAAAGTAGAATAGTCTGGGAAGTGATGTAGTGGAGGCAGGATCCATACATAGCTTTAAAAAGAGGTATGATAAAGCTCATGGAGCAGGAAGAGTAACCTAGTAGCGACTCGCGAAGAGACGGGGCCAGGAGTTGTGACTCGACCCCTGCAACCACAACTAGGCGAGTACACACACATTCAAAGTCATGTAGAAAGGAATGAGCTTATAAACGACACACAGCACGGATTCAGAGACGGAAAATTCTGTATCATGATCCTACTGGAGTTCTATGACATGGTGACAGCAGTAAGACAAGTGAGAGAGGAGTGGGTAGATTGCATTTTGTTGGACTGCAAGAAAGCTTTTGACTCAGTTCCACACAAGAGATTAGTTCAAAAGCTGGAGGACCAGGCAGGTACAACAGGGAAGGCACTGCAATCGATCAGAGAATATCTGAAGGGAAGGCATCAGCGAGTCATGGTAGGTGATGAGGTGACAGAGTGGGCGCCTGTGACGAGCAGGGTTCTACGAAGGTCAGTCCTAGGACCAGTGCTGTTTCTGGAATTTGTGAACGACATGACGGAAGGAAAAGACACAGAAGTGTCCCTGTTTGCAGATGATGTGAAGCTGATGAGAAGAATTCAATCGGAGGAGAACCAGGCAGAACTACAAAAGGATCTGGACAGGCTGCAAGCCTGGTCCAGGAACTGGCTCCTGGAGTTCAACAGATCGGGGAAGAGCAAAGAAGACAGCAGACAGAGTACAATCTAGGGGGCAAACTCTACAAACCTCACTCAAGGAAGCGGATCTTGGAGTGTATATATTACCGATCACATCTCCTGAGACGCACATCAACGAAATAACTGCTGCATCATATGGGCGACTGGTAAACCTAAGAATAGCATTCCGGCATCTCAATAAGGAGTCGTTCCGGACCCTGTACACCGTGTACGTCAGGCCCATATTATTGGAATATGTAGCTTCAGTTTGGAACCCACACCTGGCCAAGCACGTCAAGAAACTAGAGAAAGTTTGCAGCGAGACTAGACCCGGAGCTAAGGGGCATGTCCTACGAGGACAGGTTAAGGGAACTCGACCTGACGACATTGGACGACAAGAGAGACAGGGGGAGGGAATGATAACGACATCTACAATGCTGAGAGGAATCGACAAGGTGGACAGAGACAGGATGTTCCAGAGATGGACATAGCAACAAGGGGTCACAATTGGAAGTTGAAGACTCAGATGAGCCACAGGGATGTTAGGAAGTATTTCTTTAGTCACAGAGTTGTTAGGAAGTGAAATAGTCTTGAAAGTGAGGTAGTGGAGGCAGGTACAATACATAGCTTTAAGAAGAGGTACGATAAAACTCATGGAGCAGGGAGAGAGCGGATCTAGTAGTGATCAGTGAAGAGGAGTGGCAAGAGCTATGAATCGACCCCTGCAACCACAATTAGGTGAGTACACACATATACACACACGCCCGCGCGCGCGCGCGCGCATTTACTCACTGAGTGAATTATATGCTTCACCCTTCCACACTCAGCGCTCTTTGTCAATGTATGATAATATTATGAACACTCAGGCGCACACTCGGCTACCAAAGTTGTCTCACATGAAAAAAAATGGAAAAAGAAACGCAAATCCTTACACTTGATATGATACTGAGAGCTGTGAACCACAAACACAAAAATTCCTCAGAGAGAAACTTAACTTTACAGGGGCTGCCTACCCACGGCATGTATGATATTAGAATCCAATTGTTCGGCAGTCTCCCACCGAGGCAGGGTGACCCAAAAAGAAAGAAAATCCCCAAAAAGAATATACTTTCATTATCATTCAACACTTTCACCTCACTCACTCATAATCACGGAAATATATGCCGTTTAAATTCGTTTTCGTAGGCATGCTCGAAATGCGGTCCAGCCAAATAAGACCAGTCACCATCTACCCATACTACCTTGAAGAGGTCGCTCATTGCCTGTTTCATTCATTTATTTAAGATACCCAGATTTTTACTTTTGAATTTAAGGTTTCTGCCTGTTATTTTTTTATGTTATTTTCATATCTAGGTGTCATTATAACAGAAAAAAATAAGGAACCTGTTAAAGGTCCTCCCCTTCAGGCTACCTAATTACGAACCTTCATAAGAACTTCAAGAAAACTATTTGACAAAAACAATGCTGCTAAGGCGAACAAACACACAACACAAATAATAGTACTGGTTGCTTCTACCAGAATTAAGGTGCCGACATAGTACAGAGAACAGAATCATAGTGAGGCAGAAAAATTAGTTGCAGTTCCGACTATATCCAGCATCTGATTAAAGGTAAAGACAATTCACAAAATGGAGAAATCATTGACTGCAACTTCAGCAGTGAACAACGGCGGCATCAGTGAAGGTGGCAGTTTCAACAACGGTGGCAGCTAAAGCAGCGGTTGCAACTACAGCAGCGGTGGCATCTACACAAGCAGAAAGGTGGGAAAGGCAACGGTACTTACATCAGTACGGAACAAGGCAGTCCAAGCCATTTAAAAAGTAATTTTAAGTCAGAAGTCATAAATCATGTCATGTCATTGGCGTCATCATCAGCAGTAGTATTGTCAACATTAGAGGTGATGGCGTTACCGGCAGCAGCATCAGGTGATCCATAATCCTTCCACGCCATGGGTGATATACCACAACAAATTTTGACAATACTAGGCATTTCCTGCTAGTTATGCAAGAAATAGGAAGAGCCGCCACCATGGTAAGGTGACCCAGCACAAGCAGAAACTCATCACCTCGCCACCATGGTAAGGTGACCCAGCACAAGCAGAAACTCATCACCTCGCCACCATGGTAAGGTGACCCAGCCGAGGAAGAACCTCGCCACCATGGAAAGGTGACCCAGCACAGGAAGAACGTCACCACCATGGTAAGGTGACCCAGCCCAGGAAGAACCTCGCCACCATGGAAAGGTGACCCAGCACAGGAAGAACCTCGCCACCATGGTAAGGTGACGTAGCTAGGAAGATCCTCACCACCATGGTAAGGTGACCCAGCCCTGGAAAATCCTCGCCACCATGGTAACGTGAGCCAGTTCAGGAAGATCCTCGCCACCATGATAAGGTGACCCAGCCCAGGAAGATCCTCGCCACCATGGTAAGGTGACCCAGCCCAGGAAGATCCTCGCCACCATGGTAATGTGACCCAGCTAGGAAGAACCTCGCCACCATGGTAAGGTGACCCAGCCCAGGAAGATCCTCGCCACCATGGTAAGGTGACCCAGCCCAGGAAAAACCTCGCCTCCATGGTAAGGTGACACAGCCCAGGAAGAATCTCGCCACCATGGTAAGGTGACCCAGCCCAGGAAGAACCTCGCCACCATGGTAAGGTGACCCAGCCCTGGAAGATCCTCGCCACCATGGTAAGGTGACCCAGCCCAGGAAGAACCTCGCCACCATGGGTAGGTGACCCAGCACAGGAAAAACCTCGTCACCATGGTAAGGTGACCCAGCCCTGCAAGAACCTCGCCACCATGGTAAGGTGACCCAGCCCAGGAAGAATCTCGCCACCATGGTAAGGTGACCCAGCCCAGGAAGAATCTCGCCACCATGGTAAGGTGACCCAGCCCAGGAAGATCATCACCACCATCGTAATGTAACCCAGCCCAGGAAGAATATCGCCACCATGGTAATGTGACCCAGCCCAGGAAGAATCTCGCCAACATGGTAAGGTGACCCAGCCCAGGAAGAATCTCGCCACCATGGTAAGGTGACCCAGCCCAGGAAGAATTTCACCACCATGGTAAGGTGACCCAGCTAGGAAGATCCTCGCCACCATGGTAAGGTGACCCAGCCCAGGAAGAACCTCGCCACCATGGAAAGGTGATCCAGCCCAGGAAGATCCTCGCCACCATGGTAAGGTGACCCAGCCCAGGAAGAATCTCGCCACCATGGTAAGGTGACCCAGCACAGGAAGAATCTTGCCACCATGGTAAGGTGACCCAGCCCAGGAAGAATATCGCCACCATGGTAAGGTGACCCGGCTAGGAAGATCCTCTCCACCATGGTAAGGTGACTCAGCCCAGGAAGAATCTCGCCACCATGGTAAGGTGACCCAGCCCAGGAAGATCCTCGCCACTATGGTAAGGTGACCCAGCCCTGGACGATCCTCGCCACCATGGTAAGGTGATCCAGCCCAGGAAGATCCTCGCCACTACGGTAAGGTGACCCTGCCCAGGAAGAACCTCGCCACCATGGTAAGGTGACCCAGCCCAGGAAGATCCTCGCCACTATGGTAAGGTGACCCAGCCCTGGGCGATCCTCGCCACCATGGTAAGGTGATCCAGCCCAGGAAGATCCTCGCCACCATGGTAAGGTGACCCAGCCCAGGAAGATCCTCGCCACCATGGTAATGTGACCCAGCTAGGAAGATCCTCGCCACCATGGTAAGGTGATCCACCCCAAGAAGAACCTCGCCACCATGGTAAAGTGACCCAGCCCAGGAAGATCCTCGCCACCATGGTAAGGTGACCCAGCCCAGGAAGATCCTCGCCACCATGGTAAGGTGACCCAGCCCAGGAAGATCCTCGCCACCATGGTAAGGTGACCCAGCCCAGGAAGATCCTCGCCACCATGGTAAGGTGACCCAGCCCAGGAAGATCCTCGCCACCATGGTAAGGTGACCCAGCCCAGGAAGATCCTCGCCACCATGGTAAGGTGACTCAGCCCAGGAAGAACCTTGTCACTATGGTAAGGTGACCCAGCCCAGAAATATCCTCGCCACCATGGTAAGGTGACCCAGCCCAGGAAGAACCTTGTCACTATGGTAAGGTGACCCAGCCCAGAAATATCCTCGCCACCATGGTAAGGTGACCCAGCCCAGGAAGAACCTTGTCACTATGGTAAGGTGACCCAGCAAAGGTAGAACCTCGTCACCACAGTAAGGTGACCCAGCCCAGGAAGGCTCTTTAAACAATGTATTAATTTAGCACTAATAATTTCATAAGTAGGCTGTTCCAGTGTTATATACACAGCAAAAATATCATTGCTCTTTCCTCATAGTTTAATGAAATTATTTGGCAATATTAAATTACTTTGAACTTTAAATAGTTCTTAATGTTTCGAGTCTGTCAGACTTGCTTAGAATGTTGATCTCGTAGATTCTGTTGCATAAGGAAGTTTTCTTTGTAACTGATGTCTCTTAATAATGTGTAGGAAATTTCTTGCCCCTATGTAATTTATGTAATTTAGGAGTGAAGAAGAGCAGCATGTTAAGTGTGGGGGAGGTACGTGAGGCATTACGTAGAATGAAAGGGGGTAAAGCATCTGGAACTGATGGGATCATGACAGAAATGTTAAAAGCAGGGGGGGATATAGTGTTGGAGTGGTTGGTACTTTTGTTTAATAAATGTATGAAAGAGGGAGAGGTACCTAGGGATTGGCGGAGAGCATGTATAGTCCCTTTATATAAAGGGAAGGGGGACAAAAGAGATTGTAAAAATTATAGAGGAATAAGTTTACTGAGTATACCAGGAAAAGTGTACGGTAGGGTTATTATTGAAAGAATTAGAGGTAAGACAGAATGTAGGATTGCGGATGAGTAAGGAGGTTTTAGAGTGGGTAAGGGATGTGTAGATCAAGTGTTTACATTGAAGCATATATGTGAACAGTATTTAGATAAAGGTAGGGAAGTTTTTAGTGCATTTATAGATTTAGAAAAGGCATAAGATAGAGTGGATAGGGAAGTAATGTGGTAGCTGTTGCAAGTATATGGAATAGGTGGTAAGTTACTAAATGCTGTAAAGAGTTTTTATGAGGATAGTGAGGCTCAGGTTAGGGTGTGTAGAAGAGAGGGAGACTACTTCCCGGTAAAAGTAGGTCTTAGACAGGGATGTGTAATGTCACCATGGTTGTTTATAGATGGGGTTGTAAAAGAAGTAAATGCTAGGGTGTTAGAGAGAGGGGTGGGATTAAATTATGGGGAATCAAATACAAAATGGGAATTAACACAGTTACTTTTTGCTGATGATACTGTGCTTATGGGAGATTCTAAAGAAAAATTGCAAAGGTTAATGGATGAGTTTGGGGAATGTGTGTAAAGGTAGAAAGTTGAAAGTGAACATAGAAAAGAGTAAGGTGATGAGGGTATCAAATTATTTAAATAAAGAAAAATTGGATATCAAATTGGGGAGGAGGAGTATGGAAGAAGTGAATGTTTTCAGATACTTGGGAGTTGACGTGTCGGCGGATGGATTTATGAAGGATGAGGTTAATCATAGAATTGATGAGGGAGAAAAGGTGAGTTGTGAGTTGAGGTATTTGTGGAGTCAAAAAACGTTATCTATGGAGGCAAAGAAGGGAATGTATGAAAGTATAGTAATACCAACACTCTTATATGGGTGTGAAGCTTGGGTTGTGACTGCAGCAGCGAGGAGGCGGTTGGAGGCAGTGGCGATGTCCTGTCTAAGGGCAATGTGTGGTGTAAATATTATGCAGAAAATTCGGAGTGTGGAAATTAGGAGAAGGTATGGAGTTAGTAAAAGTATTAGTCAGAGGGCTTAAGAGAGGTTGTTGAGGTGGTTTGGTCATTTAGAGAGAATGGATCAAAGTAGAATGACATGGAGAGCATTTAAATCTGTAGGAGAAGGAAGGCGGGGTAGGTGTCGTCCTCGAAAAGGTTGGAAGGAAGGGGTAAGGGAGGTTTTGTGGGCGAGGAGCTTGGACTTCCAGCAGGCGTGCATGAGCGTGTTCGATAGGAGTGAATGGAGACGAATGGTATTTGGGACCTGACAATCTGTTGGAGTGTGAACAGGGTAATATTTAGTGAAGGGATTCAGGGAAACCGGTTATTTTTATATAGCCGGACTTGAGTCCTGGAAATGGGAAGTACAATGCCCGCACTCTAAAAGAGGGGTTCGGGATATTAGCAGTTTGGAGGGATATGTTGTGTATCTTTATACGTAAATGCTTCTAAACTGTTGTGTTCTGAGCACCTCTACAAAAACAGTGATTATGTGTGAGTGAGGTGAAAGTGTTGAATGATGAAAGTATTTTCTTTTTGGGGATTTTCTTTCTTTTTGGGTCACCCTGCCTCGGTGGGAGACGGCCGACTTGTTGAAAAAAAAATATTGTCAATGTTTTTTTATGATACTTACTATTTAAAATTTCTTGTTATGCATCTAAACTTGTGGGCGGCTTTGTTTCTCCCATCTAAATGTAATATATTCTGTGTTAATGCTTTTAGTAATAATTTATTCAAGGTCTGATTCTTCGTTTGTCTCTCCTAATAATAATAATAATAATTATTATTATTATTATTATTATTATTATTATTATTATTATTATTATTATTTAGTATCCTAGGTGATATCAGTGACATACTACCATACAGAAAGACCCTTGTTATGCAGAGCATTTCGGGCAAATTAGGTTTAATTGATCCCAAGTTGCAACCCACACCAGTCAACTAACCCCCAGTTATCTGTTTTAGTGATAGGTGAACGTGGACAGCAGGTACCTTAAGAAAACATATCCTAATGCTTCCAGCCATACAGGGTGTCAACCCCCCGGACTACAGTGTGTGAGAACGTCAGTGTTTGTGTAGGTTCCTAAACATTCTAAACATTTTTGGGAATTGTTGTATTTAACAAAAAAAAAAAAGACAATACTTTGCACTTGTTAATTTTTAAACCTATTTTCCACTTATTTAACCAATATATTGGCCTGGCTCCTATACATTCAGCCACGACAGTGGTGATTTTTTTTTTTTTTTTTCTTGAGAATTTTAAGATGATTTATTTAAATTGTTAAAAGGTCGAGCCAAGGACGAGCCCTTGAGGAACTGGCCACGTTGCGTCCAGCCACTTAAATACATCTTTCTTTAATACCACTCGTTGTTTCCTATTAGTTAATAAATCATTAATCCAGTCCCTGAAGGTCGTCTTGTAAACCAAGTACCTTTATTTTGGCTAGCAATTACCGGTATGGTACTTTTCTGGATACTTTCCAGAAAGCCACGTATAATACTTCAGCTGGGTCTTTATCGTTCTAGTTATTCTGTTTGTAACAAAAGATGTCTAGATTATTTTTTTTTTATTCGCCGGTATTCTCCCGGCCCGGGTCTTTTCCAAGTAGTGGTGGCCCGGCCTTGGCTCCCTATCTGGGGAGCGTCTCGAGACTTAAGTCTCCCATGGGAGGAGGTACAAGTACCTCCTCATCTTTGGGACCAAGTGGTCCCAGGCCTAGCCACATTCCCCGCCCTCACGGGGCTCGTAGGGAGAAGCTAGGCCTCTGGTCTACCATCTGCCCCGCCCCAAAGGGGCTCGTGGGGATGGCAGTCTTATGAGCTGCAGATAGTAGCAAGCTCCCTCTAGATTATTATCATTATAATCAAAAAGAAGCGCTAAGCCACAAGGGCTATACAGCAAAGATGTCTAGTGAATTCAAGAAGTATGATCTCATTTTTTTAAAAAATAGTGTTAATATCAGTTATTAATATTTTATCTTGAAGGAATTTTGCAGTCGTGTTTCTAATAATGACGTCCATTTATTTACTTAAAACTGATGTTAAGAGAATCGGACGATTACTTAAGTCACGCGCCCTGTTTACAATTAAAAATATTTTTTAAATATTTGTCAATTTTCAGTCGTTGTGCACCTTGCGTTCTAATCATTTATTTAATATTACTGTGAGTTGTTATGCATGTCGTTATGTAAATTCATTTATAATTCTAGCAGGCAATTCGTCTGCTCCGCTTTATTTATGTTTAACTTTATGCATCTCGACCTGATAAGGCTAAAAATTTTGCTGCCTGAAAGCTGCATTGAGTACTGAAGCCGTATATCTTTGTTGTTTGTCTGATATTCTTTCGATATAGCTTGTTAAAAGGTCTATTGCTATTCTGATTTTTTTTTCTTGACATATTTAACGAATTTTAAAAAATTACAAATCATTTTTTTTGCAATTCTAATTTCAAACAACCATTTTGCCGCTTTATATATTTTCTTGTTCTTAGTGACAGGAAAATCTTCGGGTTACCAATTAATTTAAACTTCTTGTGTACGTTATGGTTTTGGCGTCCATTTCGTTAACTTTTATTTACCAATTTGCTATCATATTTGGTTTGGCCTTAACTTTCTTTTTTCATCTTGGTGAAGAGAAATGGTGAAGAGAAGTGACAGAGGGAGAGCGATAGAAAGATATGATGAGTTTTTTTTTTTTTTTTTTTTTATATTTTTATTTAAAACAACACAATACATTAAATAAATAAAAGAACACAGTATCAGTTCTTACTCAAAATTATAAATCTCATTGTCTAAATGAACACAGACGATTAACGTTGTGTTGTCACACCTGTCCCTCATCCCATATACATTACATCCAATGTAACTATGTTAAGTAAGATTACATCATTATTATTATAACCAAGGAAAACCCAAACCTACAATCTGCATTATTTTTTCCACTTTGTTATTTATATATTATTAATCCACATAATCTTCAAACTCCTTTACAATACTCATTATTGCCAGTGCCGACACAGCTGACACTTCTACCCCCCCCCCACTCATTATTGTCAGTGCCGACACAGCTGACACTTCTACCCCCCCCCCCCGTATGTACAGTCCCCATTCTAAATAACATACATTAATTTCCTAATGAATGGTCATTGAAAACAATATCTACTAAAATAACAGGGTCATTATAAGACATGTAGGAACGAGTCCTGCAATCATATATGTATACATATACGCATGCATATACACATACGTGTATGTGCACTTATTCATAAGAACAAACTAAATCATACATAGAAATAAATCGCTAAATGACTTGTCTGCAAATAAACTAAATATTACAATCTATGATAGAACTATACAAAGACATTGGTTCCCCCAAACACACCTACATACACAAAGTTAATGTTACTGATTAACACTCAATATATAATAGGACCTTCCATACAAAATAAGGGGATATATAAACCCCATCAAATACTTATATATTTTCGTACATAGTGCATAATGTACATATTCAATACAATAATAAAAAAAAGAGGTGTATGACAAGGCTAAATCTATCTTCAGATTAAAGATATATAAGACATAACCTCACATTATACATATAAATATAAACCTTCCTATATAAAAAGATTCTTATAACAATAAGGGAAAACCGAAAATCACATACAACTTTTGACTCTGTGATTTTACAAAAATTCATAAGGTCTACATACTCCTACAATAAACTTTACCCACATCAACCACCGTGCAAACTAATCAACCATACCTCATCAGGCTTCCAATCACACCAAGAGGGCACACCACTGAAGAGACCAACCCCTTGCCTCTCACCCCATACTCAAACGGAGATATGATGAGTGATGGCAGAAGGGAGGTGAGAGGGAAGGAAGTAGGAAGCATTGAGTGGGAAGAAGAGAGAAGGATCAGAGGGGAGTTGACTGAAGGAAGATGAGAAAGAAGATTGAAGATAAATGAAGGGACATAAGAGGAAGATGAGAGGGAAGGTGACTGAAGGAAGATAAGACGTAAATAGCTGGTCAGGTGACAAAGAGATGATTGAAATAAAGAGAGAAGTGGAAGAAAAAGAGCAACCACAACAATTACAAAAATATCAATCACACCTAAAATAAATGCAGTAGCGACACTAAGAGTAAGAACAAAAACAATAGCATCAAAAGCAAAAATAATAATAACAGCAAGAGAAACAATGACGCGCATCACCGATAACAATATCAACAACAAAATTAACATATTAACATGAATAAATGAAAGACACAGCAATAACAAGAAAAAACAGAAACAACAATAACATCAGTACTGCAAACTAACACAAGAAGAAGGACAACAACAATAAAACAACAGTATTCTTAACAAACACAATTTCTCACAATAAACCAGGAGAATTAACAGTAACAAAAACATCAACAACAGTGCTAAAACTCCCTACCATTACTACTATACAAAAGGCCAGAACAAAAGCAACAAAGACAAAAAACAAGAACAGTATACCTGGAGCCCACCTTGCCTCTTTCGACGAAGGTGTTGAAAAGGTGTTCATATGCAAATTAGCGCTGGCAATAACGTTAATTTACGGCCTCTAAAGGCGGACACTTAACAAACTCGTTCCAAGTGACCTCTTAGTCACTTGAGGAGACTCTTCTCTCCACTTATAAGTGGGGGAAATTAGGCACTTAGAGACAGGCTCAAGAGGGTTTATCCTTTCACTGCTATGTACACTTATATAGTAATGACTTCACTACTTTGTTACTTTTGAGAGATAGAGTGAGAAAGACAGGCAAAGAGAGAAAGGGAGAGAGAGAGAAAGAAAGAGAAAGAGAAAGAGAGAGAGAGGAGAGATGAAGGGTACATGGGGGAAAATATTCAGAAAGGAGGATTGGGAAGCCCACATGGTACTTTAGTGTATTATTTATATGTATGAGTTAAGGATAGAAAATCAGAAGACTCGACTGTATTCGGCCACTGCCGGACTGAAAACAAGGAGAAAAATAGGTCATTCATGTTAACATATGGCCTGGGATTTACAGGAGAAATGGAAATAGATGGAAGGCAAAGGCTACTGCAACATGTACGTAATTACTATACTGTTTCTTACTGAACTACTCCTGTTGCTACATTGCCACTACAGAGCTGTGTGTACCAGTGCTTCTGCTTCTGGCTACCATCAGTTCTACTATGGTTAATATAACCACCTACATCTACCACTAGTATTACTCTTACTAACTAGGTTGCCTCGTTGCCAACTATTCAGCCTGATGCAGTTGCTGAGTAACATCAGGAATCCGTTGACCTCAGGTTGTCCCAGGGTAATATTCGCTTACAAGTACAGGTCCAGCTGGTTCTAAATGGTTACAACTTCAGTGGGTCGTTTATAATATGCTTTCTTAATTCTAACTGCAAAAAAAAAAAAAAAAAAAATCACGTGTTCATGTTGCATCTTCTGCCTTTCATGTTCACTCCATTGTCTGGAGTTAAGAGCTCATTCAGTACTTCAAACAGTTCTTCATGTCTGAATGCATCAAAGTCATTCAATATCTTGAAGGTTGTGATAAGATCTCGTACTCTCCGCTTCTTAGAAAAAACTGTTTTCAGTCTTCGTTTACATACTTTGTTTTCGAGAGATGGTACATGTTTTGTAGCTCTTCTTTGTATCTTATCCATTATATATCCCTTTTTAAGTAATTTGGAGACCAAAACTGGGCTGTATATTCAAGATGTGATCTAGCAAGTGCATTAAACAGTAGAGTCAATATTGTGTCTGGTGTTTTGAGCTCAGAGTTTCTAGCTAAGAAACTTAGCGTTCTGTGAGCTTTGCTGCTTGCAGATAGGCATTGATGTTTTTTGAGGTCGTTTCTTATGATTACTCCAAGGTCTTTGTCTTCTCTTGTTTTGGTTAGTTTGTTGCCAAGCAATTTAGAGAAATGTTAAAGATTACTATACCTAAACAACATTATTTGCACTTGTTTACGTTGAAACTCATCTCTCACATTTCCAACTACAGCCTCAACATGTCAGATCATTCTAAATATTCAGTCTTCCTCGGATGCTGGTTTTCTCCACAATTTGGTGTCATCTGTAAATTTTGCTATATTACATGTCAGCCCTACTTCGACAGCATTTATGTATATTGGAAACAAGACTGGTCCCAGAACCGTTCTCTGGGGAACTCCGCTCTCAACTTCTAGTCAGTTATTTCTAAGCTAAGTACTACTTTCTCCTTCCTGTTAGTGAAACAGTCACTTATCTAGGCATGAAGTTTGTATATATAAACGAAAATATTCAAGTTAGTCTGACTTTATCTTTTGTTACGGTATCCACACTGGTTTCCGGTCACTAGATTATTATTTTCTTGAAAATTCACTATCTAGTCCTTTATAATGCTTGGTAAAAGGACACATGTGTAACTAATGCAACATTTTATTGTGGCAACGTTTCGCTCCCCAGGAGCTTAATCAAGCCTTATAATAGTCTCCATTTTTTTTACTAAAAATTAACATTAAGGTGATGGAATGAGTTAAAGCCACAAGCATTGCCTCACTTTCTAACTCCCTGGGGAAGAGAGGGCACCATTTGCTAGTTTCCAGTCTACTGTCTATTGGTGCCTTATTTTTCGTAACGTTTTGTTAAATATTACAGTTAGTTGTTAAGAACGTAAGAAAGAAGAAACACTGCAGCACGCTTATTGGCCCATGCGTTAAGCCAACGCCCTAACCTAGTCAGGTCAGGAAGAAGCACAGCATCTGACCTATTAGCACAAGCTAGTCAGGTCCAGCTCACACTCACCCACACCCATTCATGTATTTATCTAACCTATTTTTAAAACTACACAACGTCTTAGCGTCTATGACGGTACTCGGGAGTTTGTTCCACTCATCCACAACTTCATTACCAAACCAGTGTTTTCCTATATCCTTCCTGAATCTGAATTTTTCCAACTTGCTGCGAGTCCTGTCTAGGCTAGATATTTTTAGCATGCTATTTACATCCCTACTATTTATTCTTGTGAACACTGAAATGGTATAAAATACCGACAGGTTGTTTTCCATTTATACACCTCAATCATATCCCCCCTAAATCTCCGCCTTTCAAACTCTGTTAGATAGTTCATCTGATTCATTTGATATGTTAATATTTATCTTCTAGTATTTTATTTCAAGGATGTTATTTTGGTCAGTACTAAGTGAGTGTCACGTCCTGGAAATTAATTTTGCTGTGAACACGAACCCGAAGACTACGTTAAGTATGGAATCCATTTATTTGTTATTATTTGTCGTTCTGCCGTTATCTCTTAACTAAAGTCAAATTTTTCTTTTAAATCTTTTCCTCTTACTCTGACATTTTGGAAAATTTTCTGGAATTAACTTTGACGTTTTGCGCAAATTGTCTTTCATATTCTTATTCAACTTTTCCCATTTTTCTCTAGTTTTTCCTCTGTAAAATTAGGTAGTTAATGTGGTCTTGGAGATTACCAATTAGCTTAAAATTTCTCAAGCGTCTTAGGTTTTGTTGTTTATTATCTTAACTAGTTGTCTGGTCGTCCAGCTGGACTTTATATCATCCTTCTCAAGTTTCTTCATTCTTCCTAAGTTATTCTTTTCGATACTTAGAATTTTTTGTTTGAAGTCTGCTTCAAATTTCCTCTTCGTTATCTGCGTTTAGTAGGTCGATCAAGTTAACGTACTGATATGTAGGCACAACTAGAGAGAGAGAGAGAGAGAGAGAGAGAGAGAGAGATAGAGAGAGAGAGAGAGAGAGAGAGAGGGAGAGAGAGAGAGTCAACACAACTAGGTATCACATTACTAAGTCATTCATCTGTGTCTCCGTTTTCAGTATGATTGAATATTTGTTGCCTTATGACGTCACTGAAAGATTTTTCCTCCAGGCAAGTTGGATGATAGTGACTGGCTGACTGGCTGACTGGCTGACTGGCTGGGTGGCAGGATGGCTGGCTGGCTGGCTGGCTGGCTGGCTTGCTGGTTTGCTATGGATAATTGACTAGATGATTGGATGACTGGCTAGCTGGCTGACTGGAGGAATTCATGGCTGGCTGGCTGCCTGTCTAACAGCCTGCCTGGCTGACTGGCTGGCTTGTTTGCTGTAGATGACTGGCGGGATGACTGGGTAATTATATGGCTGGCTATGTGACTGGCTGACTGAATAACGTTGTCGTGGTGGAGGGATCACATCCGTGGTCGTGGTGGAAGGATCACATCCATGTTCGTGGTGGAGGGATCACATCAATGGTCGTGGTGGAGAAATCACATCAGTGGTCGTGGTGGAGAGATCACATCAGTGGTCGTGGTGGAGAGATCACATCCATGGTCGTGGTGGAGAGATCACATCAGTGGTAGTGGTGGAGAGATCACATCAGTGGTCGTGGTGGAGAGATCACATCAGTGGTCGTGGTGGAGAGATCACATCAATCACGTGGTGGACACATCACATCAGTGGTCGTGGTGGAGAGATCACATCCATGGTCGTGATGGAGGGATCATATCTGTGGTCGTGGTGGAGGGATCACATCCGTAGTCGTGATGGAGGGATCATATCTGTGGTCGTGGTGGAGGGATCACATCAGTGGTCGTGGTGGAGGGATCACATCAGTGGTCGTGTGGTGGAGGGATCACATGCGTGGTCGTGGTGGAGGGATCACATCCGTGGTCGTGGTGGAAGGATCACATCCATGTTCGTGGTGGAGGGATCACATCAATGGTCGTGGTGGAGAGATCACATCAGTGGTCGTGGTGGAGAGATCACATCAGTGGTCGTGGTGGAGAGATCACATCAGTGGTCGTGGTGGAGAGATCACATCAGTGGTCGTGGTGGAGAGATCACATCCATGGTCGTGGTGGAGAGATCACATCAGTGGTCGTGGTGGAGGGATCACATCAATGGTCGTGGTGGAGAGATCACATCAGTGGTCGTGGTGGAGAGATCACATCCATGGTCGTGATGGAGGGATCATATCTGTGGTCGTGGTGGAGGGATCACATCCGTAGTCGTGATGGAGGGATCATATCTGTGGTCGTGGTGGAGGGATCACATCAGTGGTCGTGGTGGAGGGATCACATCAGTGGTCGTGTGGTGGAGGGATCACATGCGTGGTCGTGGTGGAGGGATCACATCCGTGGTCGTGGTGGAGGGATCACATCCATGGTCGTGGTGGAGGGATCACACCCATGGTCGTGGTGGAAAGATCACATTCGTAGTCATGGTGGAGGGATCACATCCGTGGTCGTGGTGGAGCGATCACATTCGTAGTCGTGGTGGAGGGATCATGTACGTGGTAATGGTGGAGAGATCAGGTCTGTGGTCGTGTGTACGTGTGTATACCTGGAGAGAGTTTCTGGAGCCAACGCCCCCGCGGCCCGGTCCGTGAGCAGGCCTCATGGTGGATCAGGGCCTGATCAACCAGGCTGTTACTATTGGCCGCACGTAACCCGACGTACCAACCACAGCCCGGTTGGTCAAGTAGTGACTTTAGGTTGTAGATGAATGGTTCAGAGAACCGACACTTTGATAAACTAGACACATGTGCAACTCTTGGGTATCTTTATTAAGGAATCGTTTCGCCACACAGTGGCTTCATCAGTCCATACAAATGAGAATCATGAAGAACAGGAGGAGAATGAGGTAATCAGTCCCTCAACCTTGAGTCGATGTGGTCAGTCCATCAATCTTGAATAGAATACAGCATAAGTGCGGAGAAGTAGCTTATATACCGTAGGCAGGAGAGGTGCAGCAGACGTAGGTGGTGTCACATTTGTTCAATGTGGAAGTAGGTCGTGCCCAAAGGTTAGGCAAGCGAAGAATTCCCAAGTATTAAGATCCCAAGAAGTTGCAGTGTCTGACAGGATTGTAGATGAATGGTTCAGAGAACCATTCATCTACAACCATTCACGATTCTCCTTTGTATGGACTGATGAAGCCACTGTGTGGCGCAACGTTTCCTCAATAAAGATACCCAAGAGTTGCCCATGTGTCTAATTTATCAAAGTGACTTTAAGTGCCTGTCCAGAGAATTCCAGCCAGGGTCTATTGGTAATCCCCCTTATGTATGCTGGGAGGCAGTTGAACAGTCTTGGGCCCCTGACACTTATTGTGTTGTCTCTTATCGTGCTAGTGACACCCCTGCTTTTCATTGGGGGGATGTTGCATCGCCTGAGTCTTATGCTTTCATAGGGAGTGATTTTCGTGTGTAAGTTTGGCACTAATCCCTCTAGGAGTTTTACAAGTGTATATAATCATGTGTCTGTCCCACCTGCGTTCTAGAGAACACAGGTTGGGGAACTTCAAGTGTTCCCAGTAACTGAGGTGTTTTAACGCAGTTAAGTGTGCCATGAAGGTTCTCTGTACATTTTCTAATTCAGCAATTGCACCTGCCTTGAAAGGTGCTGTAAATATGCAGCAATATTCCAGCCTAGATAGAACAAGCACCTGAAGAGTGTTATCATGGGCTTTGCATCCCTAGTTTTGAAGGTTCTCATTATCCATCCTGGCATTTTGCTAGCAGTTGCAATTGATATAATGTTATGGTCTTTGAAGGTGAGATCCTCTGACATGATCACTCCCAGGTCTTTTACATTAGTTTTTCGCTCAATTGTGGGGTTGGAATTTGCTTTATACTCCCATATAGTTTTAATTTCCTCACGTTTTCCATATCGGAGTAATTGAAATTTCTCATCATTGAACTTCATATTGTAGTCTGCGGCCCATTGAAGATTTGGTTGATGTCCGCCTGGAATCTTGCGGTGTCTTCAATGGAGGACAATGCCATGTAAATTCGGGCGTCATCTACAAAGGAAGACACGGTGCTGTGGCTTACATCTCTGTCTATTCCAGATATGAGGACACGGAAGAAGATGGGAGCAAGTACTGTGCCTTGTGGAACAGAGCTTTTCACCGTAGCCGCCTCAGACTTTACTCTGTTTACTACTACTCTTTGTGTTCTATTAGTTAGGAAATTATAGATCCATCTACCAACTTTTCCTGTTATTCCTTTATCACGCATTTTATGCGCCATGTATTTGTGTGGGCATACATGTGTATGAGTACACGTATGTGCATACACTTGTACATATGTGTGTGTAAATGAGACACTTTTGCAACATCTAGGTATCTTTCTTCTGGAAACGTTTTGCCAAACACTGGCTTCTTCAGTCCAGTGCAGAAAAAAAGTGGAATAAAAGGAGTTAAAGGAAATAATCAGTCCCTCAGCCTCCTCTTATTTCACCTTTTGCTGCACTGGACTGAAGAAGCCACTGTGTGGCGAAACGTTTCCAGAAGAAAGATACACAAATGTTGCAAAAGTGTCTCATTAATCAACGTGTCTGGTCTGTAGACCATTTATTCACATATGTGTGTGTTTGAGTATGTGTGCGTGCATAGATGTATGTGAGTAGGTGTGAATGTGTAGATGTGTGTGAATAGGTTAGTGTGTTTACGTGTGTGTATCTCCCTCTTCATGTGCATATGTCCATCTTTCTGTGTACATTCTGCTAATGTACTTTGTTAGTGCATTTGCATATGCTATTATGTATTTTCCTGAACTTACGTGTGAATGTCGGTGATGAGCATGGGAACATGCTAGAATGAATGAGTGAATGCTTTTCACTATTTCAGGATTAATGTTCTACAGTGATCCACAAAGGTGAAGGTGCCATTAAAAACCCTACTAATAAATGTACTGATATTCGCATTGCTGTGGAGCTCACAAACTAGAAACTGCACTTGGAACGGTCATTCTACAAAACGGATAGAAAGGTGAGACAGAGGGTGTTTCCCCAAAGGTTAGAATGAGTGACTTAATATTATAGTGGCTAATTTCAAGAACCCCATTTATCTTCCTTAGTGTTGGGGTAAATGATATTGCAGGAGGCAGGGGTAACTAGTACAGGTCTGCTGTAGATTTAATTAGATCAAAGGGAAGGATCCTGATTATTACGTAGCAATTTGTCTAGAAAAAGAATAGGCAGTGAATGAATTTCTTGGGCAAGTGTTGTAACTTACAGACTGGATGAATACTGCAAGGAACTTACAGCTCAATCATCAACAACTGGGATAATTTCTATGGAAAACATGATATCTGTGCTGCGGATAGGGTGCATCTCTCACTAGGGCAGGATGATAGCATTGACCAGCTCAGTCGACGGGACCATTGCTGAGTTGCTTAACACTGTTAAATGATGGAAGGTAGTGGTATGAGTGTGTGTGGAAAACCAAAAGCTTGTGTTACTAGGGACGGAAGGAACAAAACTCACAAAGGTGTTTCAGGAAAGCATCCAGTAAACATGATTGCTCAAAAAATAGCTAACTGGTAAACAAAGAAACTAGTGTAAACATATGAGTGGCAGTGGAGAGAAGCGAGGGAATAACTCCCTCAACATCTACTATACAAATTGTCGGAGAGCAAGAAATAATATAGATAAGCTAAAATCAATTTCATCTGTAGGAAATATAGATGTAATACAGAAAGTTGATTCATTCTGAATAGGGATTTTCTTGCTGAATGTCAGATACAGGAGAATAAATTATTTCACACTGGTGGAGTCAACGGTACAGGGGCGGAGTGGCGATGTATGTTAGGGGAAAATTTAAATTGTTGAATCAGAAATTATATGAAGGTGGAAGGATCGGACACTGAATCAACATGGCGGCAGTTTCTCGATGGGCGGGAAAGGATAATGTGGGAGTTACCAGTGGACCTCCCTACCTATAGACTATACAGTGACCACGGTAAACATCTACGGGACGAATGCTTTAAAGAAATTTTACCTTTAATCAAATTGATTGAAGAAATATTCCAGGAAGTCTAGTGTCTAGCAACTTTCAAGAAGAGGTTCATGACTGTTTTTTAAAACAATTTGTAATGGAACCATCTTGGGGTAAATGACCTGCTTGATTTGCTTCTGGCAACAAAAAATATCTGATAAATAATCTTAAGATTAATGAAGAACTTGGATAAAGTGATCACAAATCACCCAACTTCACTATCTCATGGAATTTCCTTCATAACAACAATGAAGCTGAGATGTCAAATTTCTGCTCAGCAGAGAGACCAGACAGACATCTTCAAATATCTTTGGTAACAAATTTTTAGTCTGTAGACCAGTGTTATAGACCAATCAGCTTAGCCTTAATTGTAGGGAAAGTTGATGAATCAATAACTGCAGATGCAATTCGAAGGCACCTAGAGTGATAATTTGATCAGTGAATCTCCGTAAGGTTTTACAAAGGGAGGTTCTTGACAGACGAATCTACTAACACTTTTCAGTAAGGTATTTGACGCGGTAAATCATGCTAATGAATACGGTATTTGAATATGGGCCTCAGTAAAACTTTTGATAGAGTTTCGCACAGGATAAGTTAAAGAAAGTAGCGGCACACGGTTGACTCACAGGCAACAGAGAGTTTGCGTAAATGGAGACAAATCAGAATGGAGTCCCGTTACAAGTGGTGTTTCACAGGGTTCAGTGCTGATCCTCTTGTTTACAATATGCATCAACGACTTAGATGAGGGATTAAATAGTGTTATAAGCAAATATACCGATAAAACTAAAATAGGACGCTAGAGAGCTACAGATCTGGATAATTTTATCCTAAGGTCTAATCCCAGGAAAAAAAAATAGATATTGCACTTATAAATCACTGTAAATAATGTAGATCTCAAACAAACTGAATGCGAGAAAGACTTAGGAGTTGTGATTAGCATTAATCTTAAGTCTAGGCAACAATACATACCTATTTACAACAGGACTAATAGAATTATTGGCTTCATATTAAGAAGCATAAATAATAGAAATCCTCAGGTTATACTAAAATCTTATATATCTTAGATTATGCTGCTCAGTCTTGGTCTACATGTTACACGATATATGTAAATGTGCTGCAAAACGCTCAGAAAAGGATGACGAAGCTGATCCAGTGTATAAAAAATTTCTCCTATGAAATTAGGTTAATGGCACTTAATTTGAACTCTGGAAAGGCATAGATTTAGGGACGATATGACTGAAGTGTACAAACGGAAAACTGGAATTAATAATGGTGACGGGCTGGAAATATCCTAAGAGAGGACTCGCAATGATGGATTCATGTTGGACTTATTTCTACTTATAAAGGATATAGGAAAGCGCTGGTGTGGCACGAGGGATGTAGATGAGTGGAATAAACTCTTAGGTAGCGTCAGTGAAGAAATAATCTTGGGTAACTTTAAAAATAGGCTGGATAGATCCATGAGTGTGTGTGGATGGATATAAGTTCGACCTGTCTAGCATGGATCAGTAGGCCTACTACAGTGCGCCACTTTTATATTATGCCAGTAAATGTACGTACTAGTGAATGTGGAACAAAAAATTTATGAGCAGTTCAGGACATTTATTATAGGAAACGCTTACTACTGAATGTCTGGGTGTAACTGAGAGTATATGTTCTTGAGTGCTCGTGTTCTGAACAGCGGACGTAACACAGCAAGGAGAGGACCAATAACAGACTCCTGACCCTTCAGAAGAGAAATCTGCCTTCAGCTCCCAAACGCAAATCCCTTCAGAATGCATCTTCATATTCTTTTCAGGGAATCCAATATCCCTCTTGATGCTCTCCCGCCTCTCGTACACTATTTGATCCTTTTGTGTCTCGTCCCTGACGCCGAACGCGATGCTCTTTTGTTTTCATGGTCGTAGTCCGAGAATTTCGTCAATTCACTCTTGTATCTTGGTCTAATTTACAACTTTCTGTGTTTCCTATTCTTTCCCCTGGCTGTCTTTATCCCTCACTCGGTCACTCTGTCTTCCTATCTCTTTCTCTCTGTCGGACTGTTTCTTTGTCTTTCTCTGTCCGCCAGTCTTAATCTATGCATCCATTTCTTTCAATCTTCAAGTCTCTCTGTCATTAATCTCACACTCATATGAAGATTAGTGTTGCCTCGAAGCGGCTGATTTCTGTGCACCTCATATTAACCATATTGTGGACATGCGGATTCGTAAAAGGCCTAGGAACTAAACCCTAAAATCGGTTAACTAATTAAAAGGAATACATCTGGGTATATATTTACAATTTATTTTTTATCAATTGCAAGCATATGTAGGATATTTCTTCAGTATGTCTAGAAATCATATTTTCATCAGCAAGATACCTTAACATATCACAATGTTTATTGTATTATATCTATATTCCTCATCAATAAGTTGTCGGTCAAAGACTTTATGCTTAAATTAAACCTGGCTACTTCATCATTAGTCTGCTTACACTTCAAGTTGCTGTGTGAATGTACTTGTCTACGCTCCTGTTATCATATTTGAATAAATTTCTGCTCAGGCTCTCTACTGCATTCCCATTATACTCAAATTCATCGACACCATGCCCAGCTCTTCTAGGGTAGGGTAGATGCCTGAGCTAGAGCTTGCAGCTCACAAGACTGCCAGTCCCATTAGCCCCCTTGAGGCGGGGATGGCAGACCAGAGAGGCCTAGCTTCTCCCTAAGAGCCCCGTGAGGGCGGGGAATGTGGCTAGGCTTGGGGACAGTTGGTCCCAACGATGAGGGGGTATTTGTACCTCCTCCCATGGCAGACATTAGTCTGAGATACTCCCGAGAAAGGGAGACCAGGCCGGGCAAATCAAGAAGAAGAATACTCAAATTCATTAATTACTTCTCTTCTAATATTATTTTTGAAGGTTAACATAAACAAGCCATGATTAGAGAGAAATGGTATATTTTGAGGATGATTTTTGCTAATGCTTCAGAGATGATGAAGCTGACTTTATTTTGCTTGACTGTATTAGAAACAGCGATTAATGATGATTCAAGGCCAATGTATTGGTTGCAACGACTTGATAAAGCTCCTGGAGAGCGAAACGTTGCCACAATAAAATGTCACATTAGTTGCACTTGTGTCCTTTTACTTTACTTTACTTTATGTTCTTATGACATTCCTAAGGTCACGTGCGTCACACCTCACTCTCCGCCTATATATATATAATGTCTTTCTACCTCTGTATGTTAGAAGTGATCAAGGTCCCAGGACCGAAACGTTTTCTAATAAATATGTCATAGTGTTTGCTTACGTGTCTTTCTAAACCAACTTGTCGGTATTTATTACCAAGGTTTATACCACTTTACAATATACCGACTCGATGGATAAAGAATTGGCTTATGTTACATTTGTGTCTTATCCACCAGGACAAGGTTATATTTCAGTTACTTCCTGAAAATGCTTTCCTTAGCTAATTTATCAATTTGTTCTCTGATTTTGTGAAATCTTCACTTGGTATTTTAAATGACTATGTCCTTACAGTCATTATGTCAAGCTAGTGAACTCACTGATAATACAAATTCACTAATGATCAAGGAGTCAAGGCCATTTTCTAAAGGTTAATTTTAGTTGCACTGTGATAACAAATAATTCAGTTCTATAGATAAAGCTAAGGTTTAATTAATATATCTAACTCAATATAGTTGCTATAATTCTTTTCTATGGCTGTAGCAACACAAGTAGACGCAGCCCTGCCAGTGGACTCCTGTTTAGATCCATTAGTTTATATAATTTATGATATCTTCTTACTAACAGTTAGGAGAGAGATTTTTTTTCTAGAGAAGTTGCTGTTGCGATTTAATTAAGCGATTCTTGGTGAAGAGCTTCTTAAGATGGCCTTTAAGAAACGTCATATTTAATGAAAACTGCTTCCATAGAGGGATCTACAGTGTTACAGTACGTGACGGTTGTTGAATTTAATACATCTGTAGGTCTTCTCTTTCTATATGCATTTGTAATTGACATTAATGGTATACAGTCCTGACAAATGGAAGAGTAAGACACACGTGCAGTTTGGAATACTATTGATGAGACTTTAGCAGGTGAAATACAGAGGAGATAGCGGAAGTCTTGGAGATGTAGGTATGCGAGTATTTCAACCTGTAAAAGTAGTATGAAGTGGTCAGTCCCTTACCTTTGTCAGTATTCAGCTCCATAGTTTCGATGAACGTGAAATTATGGAGTTGAACAAACACCTAGACTGTGGGACTGACCACCTCAAGCTTACTATTTCTTCAGTCTTAAGGAGTGCTTGCCTCATGTCTATATTTTCCAGATCTCTGCTATCCTCTTAACATTTCAACTGAACAAACTTGCTGGGCAGGTGTAAGATTTCTTCAAAAAAGTCACCAAAGTGTTGCACGCCGTCTTATTCATTTGCCTTTGTGTTTGCTTCCAGACATTTAACAAGATGAATGTTGACAATATCTGATTCATTTCATAATGTTTTAATGCTAAGAACTGTTTAGTCGTAAGAAAAAATATACATATTAATTTTAACATGTCTAGATTCATCTTATGTTTTTGTATAAGATGCTTCAGCTATTATTATTATTATTACTATTATTATTATTATTATTATTGTTATTATTATTACTATTATTATTACTATTATTATTACTATTATTATTATTATTATTATTATTATTATTATTACTATTATTTTATTATTATTATAAACCTTGGTAATAAATACCTATAATAAAAATATTATTTAGATAAATAGTTCAGAGAACCGACAAACTGATAAATTAGTGTTTCATTTGTGTCTAATTTATCAATATTATTATAATTACTATTATTATTTGTATTACTATGACAGAGAAGCGCCGCTAAACACCTAGGGATCACCCAGGTCGAGGGAAATGATAGCTAAACAGGTCTGATCCAAGAGAGTGAAGCTCCAAATCCTTGGATTAAAAACCCTTCACCATTACCGAGAAAAATGCTTCAACACAATAATTGGACGAGGCTTGTAATTTCCCGTTATCTAGCTAGTTCTAAGATTTTCGGTATATAACAATGGAGGAACACTGCAGCAGGCCTACTGGCCCTTATAAGGCAGAACCTTATCAAAACCACCCATGTACTTGTCCAACCTTTCTCCAAAGCTAGGCAAGAATTTACTTCCGAATCCCAGATACCAATCAAACCCAGCCACCTTGGTTGGTAGCGCGCTCGACTCATATGTCGAGTGTCCGGGGTTCGATTCCCGTCAGGGTGGAAACGCTGGGCTTGTTTCCTTAACACCTGCTACCCCTGTTCACCTTGCAGTAAGCTGGTACCTGGGTGGTAAGTCGACTGTTGTGGGTGGCATCCTGAGCTGAGGTAAGATAATAGCTCTTAGCCTGTAAAACTGATCTGCGTTAAAAAACAAAGAAAACTACCCAAGGAAGAGATAGGTAAAAAAAAAAAAAGTTAAATGGCCTAACCACATTAGATAAAGCAGTTTTTGTGACATAGCGAGGAGCTGCTGTGTGGTTCATACTGACCAAGTTGATGACTGGGACACATGGGCAACACCTGGGTATCTTTACTGAGGAAACGCTTCACCATACAGCGGCTTCATTAGTCCTTACAAACAAGAATTGTTTAGATCAGAAGGAGTGTAGATCAGTGGAGTCCCTGAGTGACTGATTACCTCAAACTCCTTCTGATCTTCACCATTCTCCTTCGTATGGACTGATAAAAACCACTGTGTGGCCAAACGTTTCCTCATTAAAGATACACAAATGTCGCACGTGTGTCTAATTTATCAACAACATGTGTATCTTTGTTGTCGAAACATTTCGCCTGCACAACAGGATTCTTCAGCCGAATACAGATGAATACAACTCTGGGGATAATAGAAACAGACTTGATGTGATCAGTCCGTCACTCTTGTTTCGGGTCACAAACTGATCACTTTACAATAATTTCTGTCTCCAGTGTTGTATTCACCTGTAAATAACTGAAAAAATATGTTGCGCAGGAGAAACATTTTGGCAATATTGATGCCCAGGTTTTGCCCATGCGTCTTATTCATCAATTTCTCAGTTCTGTATACCGTCAATATGGTACTGTCAAAGCACTGATCCGTCCCAATAGATAAAATGATGCCTTCGGCTTAATTAATCTTAGTGTCCCTCAAGAAGGGCGAGAGGAGGAAGTCTACACAAATGCTGGTGAAGAGCTCTTGATTCAGGTTATTATTGTTAGTATTATATAATTCTTGATTCAGAGCAATGGAGCTACCCCTCTCCTTCCTTGGATCAAACCTAATAACCTCAAATTCCCCAGGCACTGTATCAATATGAGGAGTTTAATACTTCTCCGTGAATATATTAATTATTATTATTATTGTACTAATAAAAGCTCCCAGAAATCATGTCCAGCAGAGCTTTCTCTTCTTTATTTTCTAATTGTATTGGATTATCTTACATATCTTCCTTCGTCATGTAAATTGAAGTTGAATATATGAAGTAATTTCATCGATCTGTTTTACATTTCAGAAGCTGTCAAGGAGCGTTGAGAGTAACAAAAGGTAATTAAGCGTTGTCTTTTCTTTCTCTCCTCAAAGAGTTACATTTACACTAGTAATAGGAAAAAAGTGTTCTTTGAGCCTGTTATAAAAGTAGACGAAAATGTAACGTAGAGAGAACCCACTGTTTTGTTTGGCCAGCCTGTGACGCCACGGTGCGCATTTGTTTACAAAGGATTTTGTTACAAAGGCTATTAGCAATGGTGACGATACGGACATTATCAGACATTATTGTTGTTGTTGTTGTTATTGTTGCGTTCACATATATTCACAAAAAAATCTCTGACCTAACGTGTTTAGGTCAGAGATTCTGTACTGGAATTTGTTTTTTCTAGAAACAACAGCGGTGGTTATGGTAGTCGTGGCAGCGCTGGTAGTGGTTGTGCTGAAAGCTGTAGACGTGGTTGTGGTAGTCACGTAGTAGTGGTAGTGATTTTAGCAGCAATAGTGGTGGTGGTTACAATGCTAGCAGTGGCTCTTTGTGGAAATAGTGGTACATGTGGTGATAGCGCCAGCAGCAGTAATGGTGGTGCTGATAGTTGTATATAGCTGGTAATACCAATAGTGGTAGTAGCGGCAATGGGAGTACCCGAATTATTAGTAGCAATTATTTATAGCATTACCAATCACAGCATTAGCAGTAACTGCAGTACCACCAGCAGCACTAACAGCAGTACCATTACCAGAACAAGTGGTAGCAGCAGTACCAACACCAGAGCTAGTGGTAGTAGCAGTACGAACACCAGAACTAGTGGTAGTAGCAGTACCAACACCAGAACTAGTGGTAGCAGCATTACCAACACCAGCACAAGTGGAAGCACCAATACCAATACCACTAATGGTGGCCGCAGTACTAACAACAGCACTAACGGTATCAACACTACCAACAACAGCAATAACGGTCTAACGGTTGCAGTAGTTCTAACATCACTAACGGTATCAGCAGTACCAACAACAGCAATAACGGTAGCAGCAGTACCTACAACACTAATGGTTGCAGTAGTACCAACATCACTAACGGAAGCAGCACTACCAACATCACTAACGGTAGCAGCACTACCAACATCACTAACGGTAGCAGCACTACTAACATCACTAACGGTAGCAGTACTACCAACATCACTAACGGTAACAGCAGTACTAACATCACTAACAGTAGCAGCACTACTAACATCACTAGCGGTAGCAGCACTACCAACATCACTAACGGTAGCGGCAGTACAAACATCACTAACCGTAGCAGCACTACCAACATCACTAACGGTAGCGGCACTACTAACATCCCTAACGGAAGCAGCACTACTAACATCACTAGCGGTAGCAGCACTACCAACATCACCTAACGGTAGCAGCACTACCAACATCGCTAACGGTAGCGGCACTACTAACATCACTAGCGGTAGCAGCACTACCAATATCACTAACGGTAGCAGTACGATTAACATCACTAGCGGTAGCAGCATTACCAACATCACTAACGGTAGCGGCACTACCAACATCACTAACGGTAGCGGCACTATAACAATAGCAGCACTACTAACATCACTAGCGGTAGCGGCACTACTAACATCACTAACGGTAGCAGCACTACCAACATCACTAACGGTAGCAGCACTACTAACATCACTAACGGTAGCAGCACTACCAACATCACTAACTGTAGCAGCACTACTAACATCACCAGCGGTAGCAGCACTACCAACATCACTAACGATAGCAGCACTACCAACATCACTAACGGTAGCTGCATTACTAACATCCCTAACGGTAGCGGCACTACTAACATCACTAGGGGTAGCAGCACTACCAATATCACTAACGGTAGCAGTACTATTAACATCACTAGCGGTAGCAGCAGTACCAACATCACTAACGGTAGCGGCACTACCAACATCACTAACGGTAGCGGCACTATAACAATAGCAGCACTACTAACATCACTAGCGGTAGCGGCACTACTAACGTCACAAACTGTAGCAGCACGACCAACATCACTAACGATAGCAGCACTACCAACATCATTAACGGTAGCAGCACTACCAACATCACTAACTGTAGCAGCACTACTAACATCACTAGCGGTAGCAGCACTACCAACATCACTAACGATAGCAGCACTACCAACATCACTAACGGTAGCAGCACTACCACATCACTAACGGTAGCAGCACAACTAACATCACTAACGGTAGCAGCACTACCACATCACTAACGATAGCAGCACTACCAACATCACTAACGGTAGCAGCACTACCACATCACTAACGGTAGCAGCATTACCACATCACTAACGGTAGCATCACTACCACATCACTAACGGTAGCAGCACTACCACATCACTAACTGTAGCAGCACTACCACATCACTAACGGTAGCAGCACTACCACATCACTAACGATAGCAGCACTACCACATCACTAACGGTAGCAGGACTACCAACATCACTAACGGTAGCAGCACTACCACATCACTAACGATAGCAGCACTACCACATCACTAACGGTAGCAGCACTACCACATCACTAACGGTAGCAGCACTACCAACATCACTAACGATAGCAGCACTACCACATCACTAACGATAGCAGCACTACCACATCACTAACGGTAGCAGCACTACCACATCACTAACGGTAGCAGCACTACCACATCACTAACGGTAGCAGCACTACCACATCACTAACGGTAGCAACACTACCACATCACTAACGGTAGCAGCACTACTAACATCACTAACGGTAGCAGCACTACCACATCACTAACGGTAGCAGCACTACCAGCATCACTAACGGTAGCAGCACTACCAACATCACTAACGGTAGCAACACTACCACATCACTAACGGTAGCAGCACTACCAGCATCACTAACGGTAGCAGCACTACCACATCACTAACGGTAGCAGCACTACCACATCACTAACGGTAGCAGCACTACCAACATCACTAACGGTAGCAGCACTACCAACATCTCTAACGGTAGCAGCACTACCAGTATCACTAACGGTAGCAGCACTACCACATCACTAACGGTAGCAGCACTACCAACATCACTAACGGTAGCAGCACTACCAACATCACTAACGGTAGCAGCACTACCAACATCACTAACGGTAGCAGCACTACCAACATCACTAACGATAGCAGCACTACCACATCACTAACGATAGCAACACTACCACATCACTAACGGTAGCAGCACTACCACATCACTAACGGTAGCAGCACTACCACATCACTAACGGTAGCAGCTCTACCACATCACTAACGGTAGCAGCACTACCAACATCACTAACGGTAGCAGCACTACCAACATCACTAACGGTAGCAGCACTACCAGCATCACTAACGGTAGCAGCACTACCACATCACTAACGGTAGCAGCACTACCAACATCACTAACGGTAGCAACACTACCACATCACTAACGGTAGCAGCACTACCAACATCACTAACGGTAGCAGCACTACCAGCATCACTAACGTTAGCAGCACTATCACATCACTAACGGTAGCAGCACTACCAACATCACTAACGGTAGCAGCACTACCAACATCACTAACGGTAGCAGCACTACCAACATCACTAACGGTAGCAGCACTACCAACATCACTAACGGTAGCAGCACTACCAGCATCACTAACGGTAGCAGCACTACCAGCATCACTAACGGTAGCAGCACTACCACATCACTAACGGTAGCAGCACTACCAACATCACTAACGGTAGCAGCACTACCACATCACTAACGGTAGCAGCACTAACAACATCACTAACGATAGCAGCACTACCACATCACTAACGGTAGCAGCACTACCACATCACTAACGGTAGCAGCACTACCAACATCACTAACGATAGCAGCACTTCCACATCACTAACGATAGCAGCACTACCACATCACTAACGGTAGCAGCACTACCACATCACTAACGGTAGCAGCACTACCACATCACTAACGGTAGCAGCACTACCACATCACTAACGGTAGCAGCACTACCACATCACTAACGGTAGCAGCACTACCAACATCACTAACGGTAGCAGCACTACCACATCACTAACGGTAGCAGCACTACCAGCATCACTAACGGTAGCAGCACTGCCACATCACTAACGGTAGCAGCACTACCAACATCACTAACGGTAGCAACACTACCACATCACTAACGGTAGCAGCACTACCAACATCACTAACGGTAGCAGCACTACCAGCATCACTAACGGTAGCAGCACTACCACATCACTAACGGTAGCAGCACTACCAACATCACTAACGGTAGCAGCACTACCAACATCACTAACGGTAGCAGCACTACCAACATCACTAACGGTAGCAGCACTACCAACATCACTAACGGTAGCAGCACTACCAACATCACTAACGGTAGCAGCACTACCAACATCACTAACGGTAGCAGCACTACCAACATCACTAACGGTAGCAGCACTACCAACATCACTAACGGCAGCAGCACTACCAACATCACTAACGATAGCAGCACTACCAACATCACTAACGGTAGCAGCACTACCAACATCACTAACGGTAGCAGCACTACCAACATCCCTAACGGTAGCAGCACTACCAACATCACTAACGGTAGCAGCACTACCAACATCACTAACGGTAGCAGCACTACTAACATCAGTATTACATTTTACCCGAGCTATTAAAAAGAAACGTCTCTCCCCTCGTAAAACTAAACGTTACACTGACTAATATGACATTTGTAACAACTCTATCGGAACTGCTAAACTGAGAGTTTAATTCAAAGCAGAGTTATTAAGAATTCCGCGATGAATGAAATTCAAGGATAATATTGATCATTTTAGCGCCATTTTAGCCACATACTTTTCATATTTCTGAATATTCATGAGTCAGAAAATATTTTAAAATTATATTTAAAAATATAAAAATATGTACAACTATATAGTTGTCCTACTTACCAAAACAGAACATGTTTAATCTCTGCTCCTGGAAGACTGAGTTTTTATTTTTGAAGTTAATTGTTAAAAATCTGGCTGGTCAAGTGTCAAAAGTTGCTTTAAGTAGATGTGTGAGGTGACTGTTAGTGAGGATTGCACGATATTTTGGCTTTATAAATTTCATTTCAGAAGAGAGATTCACAGCAGGAAGTTGTCCCAAACAGAGAGAATAGTTGGATGTCAGTTTCCTGAAGATTTGGATACTTTGCTTCTGGGATTTGTTTCCAAAAGTCAGTTAGAGATGAGCTTTTATGTACTAGCTTCAAACTCACATCTTCCTGCAGCTCAATAAGCTGTTTCTATTGAAGCAACATCCGAGGAAAAAGATGCAACAGGACATCCATCGTTGTTGACATCAATCACTAAAAAATTCACGAGTAATTCAAAACATGGTTTAACTTTCTTAGTTTCTCAAACCTGTTCTCAAAATCATAAGTTTTCCTGATATTGTTTCAGTTTACTGTTTTCAGAACACCAGGAAAAGCAGTTATTCTTACTTTATAAATGAGAAAGTTTTCAAATTTCTTTGCTGTCAGATCTCTTTGAAAAACTTTATTTTATTCTGAAAACTGATTGGGCAAGTTCTATAATAACTTTGTTCCTTCCTTGAAGTGCCAGATTTAAATATTGGATGTGTTGCATTACATCTGTAAATAATATCAGATCTCGTACCCTAACGTTATCGTCTAGCTGATTATTATTATAATCAAAAAGAAGCGCTAAACCACAAGGGCTCTTCTAGCTGGAGTTTTTTTTTTATGGAAGCAATAATTGGTTCAAACAGAGCAATAAACTTATTCAAAAGATTGGTAGTCAATAGGCATATTAGAAGACAGTAGAATAAAAGGTCACTTGGCCTATCTTCAAGCTCCAGCTCCTCAATAATATTTCTAAATTCACGGTGTGTTTATGCAATTGTCCGAAGGAAATTCGGAGTTTCTGAAACGCAATTTATGACACTGCTGAAACTGAAGTGTTTGCGTAGTAAATACTCAGGGTGGAAGATAGTGGATAAGACATTCAGGATAGTTGAGATCATGTATCAATTGCCCAGCGAGATCAGTATTTTGATCTAATATATCTAGTTCATCGTCTTTTGCAATGGTAACAAGTTTATGCAATGGTAGTTGAGAGTTTAATTAAGCTTCATTAAGCGCATTTTTTATGTCAGTTCCCTTTGCGGTTTCCTTTAAGCTTGTCAGGTATAAGAATTCTTTAGAACTTTTATAGAATATAAAACACTTAATCATGAAATTAATCTTACCTGAAGCAAAGAAATGAAAAATGAAATATAAAAATTATTAGGGACTCGAAACTAATATGTACACAATGAATATGTAACTGATATAACGGTACCGTGACGATGTTCTGGGCACGTAGCTTTGAATCGTGGTTTGGACCACTGAGCCGTTGTTGATGGGGGGGGGGGTCATAGGTGGACGTGAGTAGAGATTCTGAAGAACCGAGGTACTGGGATCCTCTGATAACCACAACCTTTCCAAAGCAATAGAATCGCCAGTCGTGAACCACAAAACTTTAGTGGGATGATAACTGGAGAACGGCTGTAGGATGGTGTGTAGCTGACTGCCTGTCAGGTACGAGTGGAAGGGGACCAGTTTAGGTACAAATGCCAAATTAAGTCTCACATCTGTGCAAGATCTTTGCTGCCCTTCTTGTCTGTGTCGGATGGCCCAAGCCAACAATCAAGGCTAAAATAAGCAGAAAATCACTCACAGGAAACGGCTTTTAGGGGACTTGAGCTAGAGTTCGTCACGGCCAGGCTAGCTGGAGATCCGTCTGTAAAAACTTGAATTTGTGGTCACAGTGGTTCCTATGCTAACCTTCCTATGGTGTAGAAATATACCTAGTTGGATGAATCTTATTGTGGCTAGCTGGTCCAGTGGCTAACGCGACAGTCTTAAGTTTTGACTCTCTGACCGCGGGATCAAACCCCACCCGTGGTATGGTTTGTTTGCAATCGTGCCATTACGATTTCGTGAGTCATAGGCGTACTGCCTATCATATGATATGATAGGCGTACTGCCTATTATATCAGGTCAGAATTAGCAGAATGAAAACCTAAACAAGAGTGAAGCTCTTGTTTAAACCAAATTAAATAAAACACAGTGCATACTATTAAACAGGAGTGGATTGAATACTTACAGATTTGATGGGAGCCGAAAGTCAAGTAACTGTCAACTGGTCGGAGGTACACAAGTCAACTCTCACCGGGTGGAGAATGAGGGGGTGAGGAAATAGCGGAAACGATGCACACACCTAACAAAACAAACATACCGCCCAACAAACTGTCATTACCACTCATTCATACTTCCACTCCTCTCTAATTAATTTTTTTCTCACATATAGCCTGCTTAAGTTTTGAGTTCTGTGGAGCGAGAATTGCCACCACATCACTAATATTCTTTTTTACAAATTCTCCTTGACCGAGCAATATTCCAAGCTATAACAAAACTAGCTTCAGTAGCCAAATCACTTTGCTAATAGAGCAAAAAGAGACAGTTTTGTTGAGTGACTAAATTAGATTTCAAAATTTTTATCTCTATTTTTTTCGCAGTTCTGATTCAGGAAGAAATTTAGATGCAAATTTTTTATGGTTACATTTGTGGTGGCGCTTTAAATTACTTGATTTAAAGTGACTGACGTTTTTATGACACTCTCTTGTTAATATTTCCGTTTTATACTCTTCTGTTGCTCGATCATTTTAAACAAGGGTTTTTACAACTTTAACTAAAATAAATCTTAAGTATTAATTAATCAGAAAACTTCTTACCTACACTACACTGCACTAGTAATGTTCCGCTACCGTCGTAAGCGAGTAATTAGTGTGTACTGCATGAAGAGTGATGGCACAGAGTCCAGTTCCACCATCCGTACTTGTTTAACACATGTTTTAATTATGTTCAGCGAGTTTAAGCAGCAGTTTGGACACACAATGAATATAGATGTTTGAAAAGATAATGTGAATTACCCGTAAATATAACTAGCTTCTGGAGCCACATGCGGCTCAAGAGCCACAGTTTGCCCAAAGTTGCTATATACAATCAAAACATTAAGTAAACTCAGAAACCAGAGGTCTACTCTGACTCGAGAATACAGTTTAATGGCATTTATTGGACATTAACTGTACTCTGTACAGAGATCATAGAGAATTTCGTAATTACTTACCGGTACAATTAAATATCACATCTATGGTATCCTAAATTCCATGGGAGAGCACTAGTGGTAACAACACCAGCCATAGCACTAGCGGTAGTAGCAGTACTAACCATAGCACTAGCGGAAGTAGCAGTACTAACCATAGCACTAGCGGTAATAGCATTACTAACAGTAGCAATACCGGTAGTAGCAGTACTAACCATAGCACTAGCTGTAACAGTATCACCAACCACAGCACTAATGGTAACAGCAGCACCAACCACAGCACTAATGGCAACAGCAGCACCAACCACAGCACTAGTGGTAACAAGGGCACAAACAGCAGAAGTATAAACAGCACTAACCACAGCACTAGCAGTAACGAGAGTACCAATCATAGCAAAAGTGGTAAAAGCAGAACTAACAACAGCACTAGAAGTAACAAGAGTACTATCTACAGCACTAGTGGTAACAGCCGTATCACTAGCAGTTCTAGGAATAACAGCAGTACCAACAGCACTGTTAGTAACAGCAGTACTAAGCACAGCATTAGCGGTACCAGTAATACCATCCACAGCACTAGCGGTAATAGTCTACAATCTACAACTCTAGCAGTAAAAGCGACTTAATTCACTGCACTAGTAGTAAGAGCATTAATATTAACAGCGCTAGCAGAAACGACGATGCCAGCAACATTTGTGATACCAGTGATACCACCAAACACAGCACTAGCAGCACCAGTGATGCAAACAGCACCAGCGGTACCAGTGGCACGAACAACAGCACTAGCGGTACCAGTGATACCGACAACAGAACTAGTGGTACCAGTGACACCAACAACAGCACTAGCGATACCAGTGACACCAACAACAGCACTAGCGGTACCAGTGATGCCAACAACAGAACTAGTGGTACCAGTGACACCAACAACAGCACTAGCGATACCAGTGATACCAACAACAGCAGTAGCGGTACCAGTGATACATGAATGGTATACAATACCGACAAGATGAATTAGACACATGTACAACATCAGGGCATCTTCATTTGTAGATGTTTCGCCAAGTAATGGAGAACCGTACCAGTGATACCAACAACACTAGCGGCACCAATGATACCGGTAGCAGCACCAGCGGCACCAGTGATACCAACAATAACACCCGCGATACAAGTAACAGCATGAGCGGCACCAATGATACCAATAGCAGCACTAGCAGTACCGGTGATACCAACAACAACACTAGCAAAACCAGCAATACTAACAGCACTAGCGGTACCAGTGATACCAACAAAAGCACTAGCGGTACCAGAGACACCAACAACAGGACTAGAGGTAACACCAAAACCAGCCTTACTGAACAACACACACACAAACACTGCACCTCACCAAATTAATTGAACACACTAGCTAGTGGTTGGCCCAAGCCAAATATGGCCGAAATATTCCTTTTGTTGTCTTGGACAATTACCTATATGTAAATGAGAGCAAGGTGAGACAGAGGCACACAGAACTTACACGGCCGGGTGATTCTGCATTGTGCTTGATACAAAGACGATTTGCGGTCGCTTGTTTGATGCACCGAGCAACTTGACGATGACAAACAGAAGAATGGTGAAGAAAAAAGATAATAAGAATTTTTGATAATTAAGACAATTTATTTTCCTGTAATAATAATAATAATAATAATAATAATAATAATAATAATAATAATAATTATTATTATTATTATTATTATTATTATTATTATTATTATTATTATTATTATTATGATGATGATGATGTTGATGGTGATGATGATGATGATGATGATGATGATGTTGTACTTTTTATTTTTTATTATCACACTGGCCGATTCCCACCAAGGCAGGGTGGCCCGAAAAAGAAAAACTTTCACCATCATTCACTCAATCACTGTCTTGCCAGAAGGGTGCTTTACACTACAGTTTTTAAACTGCAACATTAACACCCCTCCTTCAGAGTGCAGGCACTGTACTTCCCATCTCCAGGACTCAAGTCCGGCCTGCCGGTTTCCCTGAATCCCTTCATAAATGTTACTTTGCTCACACTCCAACAGCACGTCAAGTATTAAAAACCATTTGTCTCCATTCACTCCTATCAAACACGCTCACGCATACCTGCTGGAAGTCCAAGCCCCTCGCACACAAAACCTCCTTTACCCCCTCTCTCCAACCTTTCCTAGGCCGACCCCTACCCCGCCTTCCTTCCACTACAGACTGATACACTCTTGAAGTCATTCTGTTTCGCTCCATTCTCTCTACATGTCCGAACCACCTCAACAACCCTTCCTCAGCCCTCTGGACAACAGTTTTGGTAATCCCGCACCTCCTCCTAACTTCCAAACTACGACATCTCCACTGCCTCCAGCCTTCTCCTCGCTGCAACATTCATCACCCATGCTTCACACCCATACAAGAGCGTTGGTAAAACTATACTCTCATACATTCCCCTCTTTGCCTCCAAGGACAAAGTACTTTGTCTCCACAGACTCCTAAGTGCACCACTCACTCTTTTTCCCTCATCAATTCTATGATTCACCTCATCTTTCATAGACCCATCCGCTGACACGTCCACTCCCAAATATCTGAATACATTCACCTCCTCCATACTCTCTCCCTCCAATCTGATATTCAATCTTTCATCACCTAATCTTTTTGTTATCCTCATAACCTTACTCTTTCCTGTATTCACCTTTAATTTTCTTCTTTTGCACAGCCTACCAAATTCATCCACCAATCTCTGCAACTTCTCTTCAGAATCTCCCAAGAGCACAGTGTCATCAGCAAAGAGCAGCTGTGACAACTCCCACTTTGTGTGTGATTCTTTATCTTTTAACTCCACGCCTCTTGTCAAGACCCTCGCATTTACTTCTCTTACAACCCCATCTATAAATATTTTAAACAACCACGGTGACATCACACATCCTTGTCTAAGGCCTACTTTTACTGGGAAATAATTTCCCTCTTTCCTACATACTCTAACTTGAGCCTCACTATCCTCGTAAAAACTCTTCACTGCTTTCAGTAACCTACCTCCTACACCATACACTTGCAACATCTGCCACATTGCCCCCCTATCCACCCTGTCATACGCCTTTTCCAAATCCATAAATGCCACAAAGACCTCTTTAGCCTTATCTAAATACTGTTCACTTATATGTTTCACTGTAAACACCTGGTCCACACACCCCCTACCTTTCCTAAAGCCTCCTTGTTCATCTGCTATCCTATTCTCCGTCTTACTCTTAATTCTTTCAATAATAACTCTACCATACACTTTACCAGGTATACTCAGCAGACTTATCCCCCTATAATTTTTGCACTCTCTTTTATCCCCTTTGCCTTTATACAAAGGAACTATGCATGCTCTCTGCCAATCCCTAGGTACCTTACCCTCTTCCATACATTTATTAAATAATTGCACCAACCCCTCCAAAACTATATCCCCACCTGCTTTTAACATTTCTATCTTTATCCCATCAATCCCGGCTGCCTTACCCCCTTTCATTTTACCTACTGCCTCACGAACTTCCCCCACACTCACAACTGGCTCTTCCTCACTCCTACAAGATGTTGTTCCTCCTTGTCCTATACACGAAATCACAGCTTCCCTATCTTCATCAACATTTAACAATTCCTCAAAATATTCCCTCCATCTTCCCAATACCTCTGACTCTCCATTTAATAACTCTCCTCTCCTATTTTTAACTGACAAATCCATTTGTTCTCTAGGCTTTCTTAACTTGTTAATCTCACTCCAAAACTTTTTCTTATTTTCAACAAAATTTGTTGATAACATCTCACCCACTCTCTCATTTGCTCTCTTTTTACATTGCTTCACCACTCTCTTAACCTCTCTCTTTTTCTCCATATACTCTTCCCTCCTTGCATCACTTCTACTTTGTAAAAACTTCTCATATGCTAACTTTTTCTCCCTTACTACTCTCTTTACATCATCATTCCACCAATCGCTCCTTTTCCCTCCCGCACCCACTTTCCTGTAACCACAAACTTCTGCTGAACACTCTAAAACTACATTTTTAAACCTACCCCATACCTCATCAACCCCATTGCCTATGCTCTCATTAGCCCATCTATCCTCCAATAGCTGTTTATATCTTACCCTAACTGCCTCCTCTTTTAGTTTATAAACCTTCACCTCTCTCTTCCCTGATGCTTCTATTCTCCTTGTATCCCATCTACCTTTTACTCTCAGTGTAGCTACAACTAGAAAGTGATCTGATATATCTGTGGCCCCTCTATAAACATGTACATCCTGAAGTCTACTCAACAGTCTTTTATCTACCAATACATAATCCAACAAACTACTGTCATTTCGCCCTACATCATATCTTGTATACTTATTTATCCTCTTTTTCCTAAAATATGTATTACCTATAACTAAACCCCTTTCTATACAAAGTTCAATCAAAGAGCTCCCATTATCATTTACACCTGGCACCCCAAACTTACCTACCACACCCTCTCTAAAAGTTTCTCCTACTTTAGCATTCAGGTCCCCAACCACAATTACTCTCTCACTTGGTTCAAAGGCTCCTATACATTCACTTAACATCTCCCAAAATCTCTCTCTCTCCTCTGCATTCCTCTCTTCTCCAGGTGCATACACGCTTATTATGACCCACTTCTCGCATCCAACCTTTACTTGTTGTACTTGTTTTCATTATTATCCTATTCTTTTCTTATTTTCACTATTATCAGTATTATCTATATACCAAGATCCCATAATTTTTTGACCCAGACAAGTGTCTTTGGATCAAAGCTATATAATACCCACAAGTTAAATAATAAAAAACATGTGCGTCACTTGGGTATCTTTACTGTGAGATGTTTCGCCCACCACGGTCTTTATCAATCTAATACTGAGTCATGAGAACGCAGGGAAGCAATGCAACAGTAACTTAGAGGCGGTCTCATTTGGGCTGGACCGGTTAATGGAAGGTCAGGCCTGCAAGATGGGTTCCTGCCCAATTGTGACCATTGTCCACATCGCTCTCGGGCCGTGCAGACAGGCTGCGCAGTAGCTCCTGATTCAACTGATTTCTGCGCAGTTTTCACAGACCACTACAAGTCACAAGATGGCAGACCGACAAGGCAGGAGAGTTAACACGGTCTGTGTTGCATTCACAAAAGGCTCCCTCAGTGTTTCTACAATGCACACATTAATGCGAAGCATTATACGAAACGTCTACGGCATCCCCAATGAAGAATTATATGGCGTAGCTTTGAATGGGATGTCAAGGATATTTATAAAATTCGTGAATGTCGGCTTCTACAACAAGACTGGAAACTTTTCAAGAAAGGAGAATGGTAGTGAATTCGGCTGTGGAAGTGTGTCTACATGACGTATCGACGTATGTCACCTGGGTCAAGGTGAGAAATGTGCCTTTCGAGGCGGAGGAGTACGATCTGCGGGATGTTTTCGGCAGATACTGAACGGTGCATGCAGCGACCAAGGGAGTGTGGAGAGAGGGCCCATACGAGGGGTTCCCGGAGGGCTCCTTCACCATCAAGATGACGCTCCGCCAGTCGATTCCCTCTTACGTACGTCTGGAGAAATATAGGACCCAGGTGTTTGTTCATTACACGGGCCAAAGGAAGACTTGCAGACTATGCAACTCTTTTGAGCATATGGCTGCCCAGTGCCCCCGTCGACTGGTTGGCCACTCCCGGGACCATTCGCCTGTGGGTCTACGGGCTGAGGCTTTCGTGACTGAGCCTGGTACCTCAGCTGGGCAAGTTCCCAAGCTTTGGAGTGACGAGATGCAACAGGTGGACACGCAGTCTACGATGTGTGCCACCCTGTCTGTGGATGCATCGACCGTGCCCACGCTTACAGTGGATCCTGTGGGGCCTGAGGTTTTGCCACAGGATAAGTTGCTGGAAGACGTGTTGCAGGACCTTCTAGATGGAACAGAACACGGTCCTGTTGTTTCGACGGCATGTCGTGAGTTAACGACTGAGGAATCCCCTAACATGGAAATGCAGGATAAAACCACGTTCGTACGGACGCATGAGGTGGGGGTGGAAGTTCACCAGGAGGCTTCGTCTAGCGAGGAGATGCATGTGGATGGCAGCTCCCGCAAACGTTCGGCGGGAGGGTCGGATATGGACGACGTCTTGACACCAGGACAGCGCCCCGGGAGGAAATCGTGGGCGAAAGTGGCTGAGCCGCCTGTCACAAAAGGGATAGTTTCAAGGTCCCAGCATAAGGGTAGAGTACGGGGGGAGGGTTGGGGGTCTCGAGAAGCCGAATGACAAAGACGGGCAGTCTAATGTACGAGTGGGAACAGGAAAGACCCAAAAACATAGAGGTAAACCACCTTTTTTGTAAATTCAAGTGTGTTACTATCAATGCCAATGGCTTAAGGACTGAAGTTAAAAAAGTGTGGATGGAGTGGTTTTTGCGTCGTTACGATGTGGATGTGTTTTATGCAAGAACATAATTATAAATTTGGTAGAGAGTTACGGTTGAAAGGCTACCGAATGTATGTGAGTAATTCTTTAAAATTAAAGGGTGGGGTGGCTATAGCGGTGAAGGAGTCCAGCCCTTGGAGCGTCTTGGGATGGGAGGAGGGGGGAGATGGAAGGGTGGTAAGGGTGGATGGGTATTGGGGTGGGGTTAGAGTTTGTTTTATCGGAGTTTATATACCAGCAGACAGTTACTCTAAAGTTAAAATAGACTTTGTGAGGGAGGCTTAATATTAACGTTTCACATTCGGGGTTTACCTTTAATTTTGGTCTTAGGTGGGGATTGGAATTGCATTATTCGCCATGGGGATGTTGAGCCGAGGGGGGCGGGGTGCGTTCTACCTGTCCTAAGAAATCTGCTGGGGGATGCAGGGGTTTATGATGTAGTGGGGAGGGGTGGGTGGGGGGTGGAACATACGTTTGTGCACAGAGGTTACGCGGCCCGACTGGACAGGATTTATGCAACACAAGGAATTCTAGTTGGGCGCGTACAGACCCTTGATCTGGGGTTTTCCAATCACCGTGCAGTGCTAGCGGACTTGGACTGGGATGGAATGATCAGGGTTTATTCAGGGTATTGGAAACTGAATGGGCGGCTCTTGGAGGGGGAAGGGGATGGGTCCGCTTTTCAGGATTGGTGGAAGAATATCTGGGAAACACGGAGGGCAGATGAATGTTTGTTGGTATGGTGGGAAACACGTGCCAAACCCGGAGTAGCGCGTTATTATAAGAAGCTGGGAAAGGAGGAGGCAAGGTGGAGGTTTGGGCTGCAAAACTATTTGGAGGGGCAGCTAAATGATTACTATGTGGAGGGTGGATGTAGTAGGTATGACGACATTGAACATCTTCGTAGTCGACTTGCAGAAATTCACAATGAACGTTTTAATGCGGTTCGAGTCAGAGCAGGTACGGAAGAAGTGCTCTGGGGTGACAAACCTTCCGGCTGTGTATTGCGCAAGTTCAGGATCAGACAACAGGCAACGTCCCTCGTGCAATTGGAAGTATGCACGGGTTTGGGTGGTTACCTGCCGGTTCAAGTACTCATAACCACGGACAGCATGAGTTTTTATGTTGATCTATGGTTTGGGGAAAAGCTACGTCGGGGAGTAGGGGGGGCCCATGCGGGTGGCCTGGTGGGGAGGGATTTCAGAAAAGTTATTAGTGACAGGGATAGAAGGGTACTAGAAGGTAGAATTCGAGTGGAGGACTTAGAGGAGGCGATTTTTAGTATGAGTAAATGAAAGGCACCAGATATAGATGGCATTTCGAATGATTTTTATAGGGCGCATTGGGGAAGTATAAAGCATTGTTTGGTTGATGTATTGAATTGCATGCTCACGGAGGGGAGGTTAGGTATGTCGCAAAGTACGGGGGTAGTTGTGTTGGTGCCCAAAAAGGGAGGGGGGAGGGGTCTGAGTGCATATAGAGCAATATCTCTTATGTGCTCGGACTATAAAATCTTTGCAAAAGTTTTAGGAAATAGAATGAGGAAGGTTATGGGGTCGGTTATTCACGAGGGACAGCTAGGCATACCAGGTAGGAGCATGAGGGACGGGCATGTACGTATTAGGGAATTTTTGGAGGAATGTCAAGGGGGATGTGTCCTCGGGCTTGACTGGCAAAATGCTTATGACTGTGTTGATAGAGATTTATTGAGGCTTATTTTATTGAAGCAGGGTTTTGGAGAGGAGATTGTAAGATGGGTTGATACCTTGTATGTCTCGGCTATGATACGCGCACAGGTAAACGGTAAATTGGGGCAGCCGGTCCGTATGGAAAGGGGTTTGAGGCAAGGGTGCCCCCTCTCCCAGCTGCTTTTTGCTTGTATGCAAAACCCCTTTTATGAGCTGGTGGATGGTGGTTTGAGGCGTGGAACGCTGAGCAGTGACCATGCAGCGCGTGTAGTCGGGTACGTAGATGATACCACGATTTTGTTAAAAGGGGAGGAGGATTTGCGGATCGCGGGATGGATTGTTGAGTTTTTTGGGACAGAGTCTGGCATGTGCGTCAATAAAGCAAAATCGAAATTATTGGAGGTGGGTACATGGGTGGGGAGGATGGTTGGGCGAAAAATGTGGGTGGTCAGTCAGTCGAGCTGGGGATGTATCTTTGCAACAGAGGACAGTAGTGGTTAATACACTTGTTTATAGTAAAGTATGGGGTGTGGCTGAGGTGTACCCTTGAAGAGATGTGGATATTCAGGAACTGCAGAGAAGGGTCTTACGTTATGTTTGGGGTTTCGGGAGGGCTTGGTTAAGCCGGGAGGTTGTCATGACCCATGTTCGTCGTGGGGGTTTAGGTCTCCTGGCTTTGGGGCCACGGGTGAAGGCCCTCTGTGTTAAGCAGCGGTTCCTCAGGGCGGGCGGTGAGAAGGGCATCCGGGTGGGTCGGGTAATGATCGACATGCGTAAATGGTGGAGCGGCAGGGGATTAATCGAGTGTGAGGACATGCTGCGTTTGTTATTAAAGTTGAGAAATGCGCAACGGATCCGGGTGGGGCAAATGGTCAGCATATGTTGTCGTGGGGAAATTGTACAGGGATTGTCTGTTTTTCCGCTGTATAATTGGGGGGACATATGGGACGGATTTTGTAAACTTAAGTTGGCACCAAGGGTTCGTGAATTGGTGTACAGATTTGTCATGGGGATTTTAGCATCAAAATCGGTCTTAAATAGGATGGGTTTGGTAAGGGAGGCGGATTGCTTACTTTGCGGTCTCGAAGAAACAGCTTTTCATGCTGTCTACTTTTGTGATACCTTGGACAAAGTTCGTTCGTGGTTGGGGCGGGTTTTCGATTTTCTTAGTGGGGGAACTATCTCAACCTTATGAGCCTTAACATTAGACGTTAGCGGAGCATCAAATGAGGTACGAAGAGCAATAATGTACGTGGTGGCTGATTTTCTTTATATATCGTGGGGTATGCGGGAAACCGGGGGATCAGTTAGGATCAGGGCAATTGCGGCAGGTATCTACAGAACGTATTGCAGAAATAAACTCATATATGGTAGAAGTTGGGATAATAGTTTTCCTTCAAACTATCGAAGTCTTACTGTTCAAAGGTTGCTGCAACTGGGGGTGGGGAGAGGCAACGGGGGGCTGGACTCCCCCCCCGTGGTAGCACCGAACGGTATGTTCGGGACTCCAGGGTAGAGGGCGGGTTTTGGGGAGTGACGTGTATGTATTATGAATGGTACCGTGTGTCTGTGTGTGTATGGTTGTGGCGCTGTGTGGAACTGAGATCTTGGATTAATCCTAATATGGTCATGCATCTTGACAATACAGATAAAAAGCAATATTTCAGTATATGTTCCAGCCTCTGCAAGACTGAACCGGTTCCCGGCCGGGGCTTGGTGAAGTTTGTTGGGTCTTTCCTGGGATTCCCGTTAGGTTTTGTTTAGTCAATTGTAAGCGGAAGCCTCGCTGATATCACCACTAAAAGTACACGTTATACTGCCCTTTAAGGGGAATGTTCATAAGCAGACCTTTGGTGGTGGTTGTAAACTTTTGATGAAGGGCAAAAAGTTTCATTGGCCTAAGATTGTTTTCGAATATGTAGTAGAGGTCACCTATGTGAGGGGGATGGGGTTGAGATGTATAATGTCCTATACTGTAATCTTTGGGCATTTAAGTTCCTTGGGCAGCACTCTTTTATGGGATATATTGTTCTGACACCCAGTGATATCACATGTATTTTTTTTATCATTTATGGTGCATATAGTCAGCTGATGTTCAATTAAGCACCTTTACTAATATCATTGTATACAAGTAAGTTTTTTTTTTTTTGGGGGGGGGGGTTATAATTAGTTTGAGAAACTAAATATGGGGTTGGTCGGGGTATTAGGTGTCTTAGTGTTTCCTCATATGTAATCATGCATGCTAGATCTGTAAAAGTCTTATGTTAATTATTAAAGGCGTTTTGCATATTTTGATTCCTTTTTCGATATATGCAAAACCAAAAATAAAGAACACCAGGTTTCAATTTCAAGAGTCAGGTAGGTTTCTGATAGAAATATAAACACAAATGCAGTATAATGTGATCCAGTCAAGCCCGAGGACACATCCCCCTTGACATTCCTCCAAAAATTCCCTAATACGTACATGCCCGTCCCTCATGCTCCTACCTGGTATGCCTAGCTGTCCCTCGTGAATAACCGACCCCATAACCTTCCTCATTCTATTTCCTAAAACTTTTGCAAAGATTTTATAGTCCGAGCACATAAGAGATATAGCTCTATATGCACTCAGACCCCTCCCCCCTCCCTTTTTGGGCACCAACACAACTACCCCCGTACTTTGCGATATACCTAACCTCCCCTCCGTGAGCATGCAATTCAATACATCAACCAAACAATGCTTTATACTTCCCCAATGCGCCCTATAAAAGTCATTCGAAATGCCATCTATACCTGGTGCCTTTCCTTTACTCATACTAAAAATCGCCTCCTCTACCTCCTCCACTCGAATTCTAACTTCTAGTACCGTTCTATCCGTCACTTATAACTTTTCTGAAATCCCTCCCAACCAGGCCACCCGCATGGATCCTCCCTACTCCCCGACGTAGCTTTTCCCCAAACCATAGATCAACATAAAAACTCATGCTGTCTGTGGTGAGGAGTACTTGACCCGGCAGGTAACCACCCAAACCCGTGCATACTTCCAATTGCACGAGGGACGTTGCCTGTTGTCTGATCCTGAACTTGCGCTATACACAGCCGGAAGGTTTGTCACCCCAGAGCACTTCTTCCATACCTGCTCTGACTCGAACCGCATTAAAGCGTTCATTGTGAATTTCTGCAAGTCGACTACGAAGATGTTCAATGTCGTCATACCTACTACTTCCACCCTACACATAGTAATCATTTAGCTGCCCCTCCAAATAGTTTTGCAGCCCAAACCTCCACCTTGCCTCCTCCTTTCCCAGCTTCTTATAATAACGCGCTACTCCGGGTTTGGCACGCGTTTCCCACCATACCAACAAACATTCATCTGCCCTCCGTGTTTCCCAGATATTCTTCCACCAATCCTGAAAAGCGGGCTAATCCCCTTCCCCCTCCAAGAGCCGCCCATTCAGTTTCCAATACCCTGAATAAACCCTGATCATTCCATCCCAGTCCAAGTCCGCGAGCACTGCACGGTGATTGGGAAACCCCAGATCAAGAGTCTGTACGCGCCCAACTCGAATTCCTTGTGTTGCATAAATCCTGTCCAGTCGGGCCGCGTAACCTCTGCGCACAAACGTATGTTCCACCCCCCACCCCCCCCTCCCCACTACATCATAAACCCCTGCATCCCCCAGCAGATTTCTTAGGACAGGTAGAACGCACCCCGCCCCCCTCGGCTCAACATCCCCATGGCGGATAATGCAATTCCAATCCCAACCTAAGACCAAAATTAAAGGTAAACCCCGAATGTGAAACGTTAAAGCCTCCCTCACAAAGTCTATTTTAACTTTAGAGTAACTGTCTGCTGGCATATAAACTCCGATAAAACAAACTCTAACCCCACCCCAATACCCATCCACCCTTACCACCCTTCCATCTCCCCCCTCCTCCCATCCCAAGACGCTCCAAGGGCTGGATTCCTTCACCGCTATAGCCACCCCATCCATTAATTTTAAAGAATTACTCACATACATTCGGTAGCCTTTCAACCGTAACTCTCTACCAAATTTATAATTATGTTCTTGCATAAAACACATCCACATCGTAACGACGCAAAAACCACTCCATCCACACTTTTTTAACTTCAGTCCTTAAGCCATTGGCATTGATAGTAACACACTTGAATTTACAAAAAAGGTGGTTTACCTCTATGTTTTTGGGTCTTTCCTGTTCCCACTCGCACATTAGACTGCCCGTCTTTGTCATTCGGCTTCTCGAGACCCCCAACCCTCCCCCCGTACTCTACCCTTATGCTGGGACCTTGAAACTATCCCTTTTGTGACAGGCGGCTCAGCCACTTTCGCCCACGATTTCCTCCCGGGGCGCTGTCCTGGTGTCAAGACGTCGTCCATATCCGACGCTCCCGCCGAACGTTTGCGGGAGCTGCCATCCACATGCATCTCCTCGCTAGACGAAGCCTCCTGGTGAACTTCCACCACCACCTCATGCGTCCGTACGAACGTGGTTTTATCCTGCATTTCCATGTTAGGGGATTCCTCAGTCGTTAACTCACGACATGCCGTCGAAACAACAGGACCATGTTCTGTTCCATCTAGAAGGTCCTGCAACACGTCTTCCAGCAACTTATCCTGTGGCAAAACCTCAGGCCCAACAGGATCCACTGTAAGCGTGGGCACGGTCGATGCATCCACAGACAGGGTGGCACACATCGTAGACTGCGTGTCCACCTGTTGCATCTCGTCACTTCAAAGCTTGGGAACTTGCCCAGCTGAGGTACCAGGCTCAGTCACGAAAGCCTCAGCCCGTAGACCCACAGGCGAATCGTCCCGGGAGTGGCCAACCAGTCGACGGGGGCACTGGGCAGCCATATGCTCAAAAGAGTTGCATCGTCTGCAAGTCTTCCTTTGGCCCGCGTAATGAACAAACACCTGGGTCCTATATTTCTCCAGACGTACATAAGAGGGAATCGACTGGCGGAGCGTCATCTTGATGGTGAAGGAGCCCTCCGGGAACCCCTCGTATGGGCCCTCTCTCCACACTCCCTTGGTCGCTGCATGCACCGTTCCGTATCTGCCGAAAACATCCCGCAGATCGTACTCCTCCGCCTCGAAAGGCACATTTCTCACCTTGACCCAGGTGACATACGTCGACACGTCATGTAGACACACTTCCACAGCCGAATTCACTACCATTCTCCTTTCTTGAAAAATTTCCACAATCTTGTTGTAGAAGCCGGCATTCACGAATTTTATAAATATCCTTGACATCCCATTCAAAGCTACGCCATATAATTCTTCATTGGGGATGCCGTAGACGTCTCGTATAATGCTTGGCATTAATGTGTGCATTGTAGAAACACTGAGGGAGCCTTTTGTGAATGCAACACAGACCGTGTTAACTCTCCTGCCTTGTCGGTCCGCCATCTTGTGACTTGTAGTGGTCTGTGAAAACTGCGCAGAAATCAGTTGAATCAGGAGCTACTGCGCAGCCTGTCCGCACGGCCCGAGAGCGATGTGGACAATGGTCACAATTGGGCAGGAACCCATCTTGCAGGCCTGACCTTCCATTAACCGGTCCAGCCCAAATGAGACCGCCTCTAAGTTACTGTTCCATTGCTTCCCTGCGTTCTCATGACTCAGTATTAGATTGATAAAGACCGTGGTGGGCGAAACATCTCACAGTAAAGATACCCAAGTGACGCACATGTTTTTTATTATTTAACTTGTGGGTATTATATAGCTTTGATCCAAAGACACTTGTCTGGGTCAAAAAATTATGGGATCTTGGTATATAGATAATACTGATAATAGTGAAAATAAGAAAAGAATAGGATAATAATGAAAACAAGTACAACAACAACAACAACATCATCATCATCATTATAATAATAATAATAATAATAATAATAATAATAATAATAATAATAATAATAATAATAATAATTAATATTATTATTATTATTATTATTATTATTATTATTATTATTATTATTATTATTACAGGAAAATAAATTGTCTTAATTATCAAAAATTCTTATTATCTTTTTTCTTCACCATTCTTCTGTTTGTCATTGTCAAGTTGCTCGGTGCATCAAACAAGCGACCGCAAATCGTCTTTGTATCAAGCACAATGCAGAATCACCCGGCCGTGTAAGTTCTGTGTGCCTCTGTCTCACCTTGCTCTCATTTACATATAGGTAATTGTCCAAGACAACAAAAGGAATATTTCGGCCATATTTGGCTTGGGCCAACCACTAGCTAGTGTGTTCAATTAATTTGGTGAGGTGCAGTGTTTGTGTGTGTGTTGTTCAGTAAGGCTGGTTTTGGTGTTACCTCTAGTCCTGTTGTTGGTGTCTCTGGTACCGCTAGTGCTTTTGTTGGTATCACTGGTACCGCTAGTGCTGTTAGTATTGCTGGTTTTGCTAGTGTTGTTGTTGGTATCACCGGTACTGCTAGTGCTGCTATTGGTATCATTGGTGCCGCTCATGCTGTTACTTGTATCGCGGGTGTTATTGTTGGTATCACTGGTGCCGCTGGTGCTGCTACCGGTATCATTGGTGCCGTTAGTGTTGTTGGTATCACTGGTACGGTTCTCCAATACTTGGCGAAACATCTACAAATGAAGATGCCCTGATGTTGTACATGTGTCTAATTCTTCATCTTGTCTTTATTGTATACCATTCATGTATCACTGGTACAGCTACTGCTGTTGTTGGTATCACTGGTATCGCTAGTGCTGTTGTTGGTGTCACTGGTACAACTAGTTCTGTTGTTGGCATCACTGGTACCGCTAGTGCTGTTGTTGGTGTCACTGGTATCGCTAGTGCTGTTGTTGGTGTCACTGGTACCACTAGTTCTGTTGTCGGTATCACTGGTACCGCTAGTGCTGTTGTTCGTGCCACTGGTACCGCTGGTGCTGTTTGCATCACTGGTGCTGCTAGTGCTGTGTTTGGTGGTATCACTGGTATCACAAATGTTGCTGGCATCGTCGTTTCTGCTAGTGTTGTTAATATTAATGCTCTTACTACTAGTGCAGTGAATTAAGTCGCTTTTACTGCTAGAGTTGTAGATTGTAGACTATTACCGCTAGTGCTGTGGATTTTATTACTGGTACCGCTAATGCTGTGCTTAGTACTGCTGTTACTAACAGTGCTGTTGGTACTGCTGTTATTCCTAGAACTGCTAGTGATACGGCTGTTACCACTAGTGCTGTAGATAGTACTCTTGTTACTTCTAGTGCTGTTGTTAGTTCTGCTTTTACCACTTTTGCTATGATTGGTACTCTCGTTACTGCTAGTGCTGTGGTTAGTGCTGTTTATACTTCTGCTGTTTGTGCCCTTGTTACCACTAGTGCTGTGGTTGGTGCTGCTGTTGCCACTAGTGCTGTGGTTGGTGCTGCTGTTACCATTAGTGCTGTGGTTGGTGATACTGTTACAGCTAGTGCTATGGTTAGTACTGCTACTACCGGTATTGCTACGGTTAGTAATGCTATTACCGCTAGTGCTATGGTTAGTACTGCTACTACCGCTAGTGCTATGGTTAGTACTGCTACTACCGCTAGTGCTATGGCTGGTGTTGTTACCACTAGTGCTCTCCCATGGAATTTAGGATACCATAGATGTGATATTTAATTGTACCGGTAAGTAATTACGAAATTCTCTATGATCTCTGTACAGAGTACAGTTAATGTCCAATAAATGCCATTAAACTGTATTCTCGAGTCAGAGTAGACCTCTGGTTTCTGAGTTTACTTAATGTTTTGATTGTATATAGCAACTTTGGGCAAACTGTGGCTCTTGAGCCGCATGCGGCTCCTGAAGCTGCTCTTGCAGTTCACGAGACAATATTGGGTTTTATTGTCATTTTATCTAAAATTTTATATTAATAATCTATAGTATTATAGCATATACCAATATTAGAATATTTTAGTTATATATACGGGTAATTCACATTATCTTTTCAAACATCTATATTCATTGTGTGTCCAAACTGCTGCTTAAACTCGCTGAACATAATTAAAACATGTGTTAAACAAGTACAGATGGTGGAACTGGACTCTGTGCCATCACTCTTCATGCAGTACACACTAATTACTCGCTTACGACGGTAGCGGAACATTACTAGTGCAGTGTAGTGTAGGTAAGAAGTTTTCTGATTAATTAATACTTAAGATTTATTTTAATTAAAGTTGTAAAAACCCTTGTTTAAAATGATCGAGCAACAGAAGAGTATAAAACGGAAATATTAACAAGAGAGTGTCATAAAAACGTCAGTCACTTTAAATCAAGTAATTTAAAGCGCCACCACAAATGTAACCATAAAAAATTTGCATCTAAATTTCTTCCTGAATCAGAACTGCGAAAAAAATAGAGATAAAAATTTTGAAATCTAATTTAGTCACTCAACAAAACTGTCTCTTTTTGCTCTATTAGCAAAGTGATTTGGCTACTGAAGCTAGTTTTGTTATAGCTTGGAATATTGCTCGGTCAAGGAGAATTTGTAAAAAAGAATATTAGTGATGTGGTGGAAATTCTCGCTCCACAGAATTCAAAACTTAAGCAGGCTATATGTGAGAAAAAAATTAATTAGAGAGGAGTGGAAGTATGAATGAGTGGTAATGACAGTTTGTTGGGCGGTAAGTTTGTTTTGTTAGGTGTGTGCATCGTTTCCGCTATTTCCTCACCCCCTCATTCTCCACACGGTGAGAGCTGACTTGTGTACCTCGGACCAGTTGACAGTTACTTGACTTTCGGCTCCCATCAAATCTGTAAGTATTCAATCCACTCCTGTTTAATAGTATGCACTGTTTTGTTTAATTTGGTTTAAACAAGAGCTTCACTCTTGTTTAGGTTTTTATTCTGCTAATTCTGACCTGAATAGGCAGTACGCCTATCATATCATGTGATAGGCAGTACGCCTATGACTCACGAAATCGTAATGACACGATTGCAAACAAACCATACCACGGGTGGGGTTTGATCCCGCGGTCAGAGAGTCTCAAAACTTAAGACCGTCGCGTTAGCCACTGGACCAGCTAGCCACAATAAGATTCATCCAACTAAGTATATTTCTACACCATAGGAAGGTTAGCATAGGCACCACTGTGACCACAAATGCAAGTTTTTATTGAACCTTCAGTATCCTCATATTGTTCACCAGTAGTCATGGTTAAGAAGGAGGATAATTCATATAGACTTGTTATTGACTTCAGAGGCCTTAATGCTATAACTCGGTGGGATGCTGAGCCTATGCCCTTAATAGATAGCGATCTACACAAATTTTATGACGCTTCCTTCTTTTCAGAGATTGATATTGCACAGGCATATCATCAAGTAATGTTAGATCCTTCTTCTAAGCAGTACACCGCTTTTCCTACACACCAAGGACTGATGCAGTATAGAACTATGCCCTTCGGTTTGGTAACTGCCTGTGCTACCTACGTGAGACTGATGAGAAAGGTCTTGGGTAATATGCCAAATGTTTCAGTTTATTTTGATAACATTTACGTAATGACATCCACGTGGGGCGAACATATCCAAACATTAACATCAGTTTTGCGTAGGTTACGCTCACATGGCCTCACTGCCAAGCCGAAGAAATGCTTCCTTGGGTATAACAAGATTAGATATCTTGGACTGATACTTTCTAATAACTCTCTTCAGCCTCTCCCCAGTATGATCAAAGCTTTATTAGAATTTAAATTCCCCAAAACCAAGAAACTCATGCGTAGCTTTCTTGGTTCTGTAAATTTTTATGCACGGTTTATCCCGAATCTTGCTGATCTTACAGGCATCTTATCGGACTTCCTTAAAAAGTCTGTGAAGGAACCTCTTGAACTTTCCGACGTAGCTCGGGAAAAGTTTAATGAGATTAAAAGTATCTTTTCGAAAGACCCTATACTTAAGATTCCAGATATTAATAAAACATTTTGTTTGAGAACTGATGCCTCCAATACTGGCTTAGGTGCAGTGTTACTACAATACCATGATGGTACTCCCTTCCCTGTATGCTTCCTAAGCCGGAAACTCCTTCCCGCAGAAACAAGATACTCCACAATAGAAAAGGAATGTTTAGCCCTTGTGTGGGGTATCTCCAAATTTAAATTTTATTTGCTGGGAAAAGAATTCATTTTAGAAACGGACCACAAACCTTTGATATACCTAGAAACTTTTAAGGGAACCAACAGTCGCCTCTTGAGGTGGACATTGGCACTCCAGGCTTTTAAGTTCCATATTGTGTATATCAATGGTTCATCCAATTATTTCTCTGACTGGTTAAGTCGTGACAGTCAGTAGAAGATTTGTTGCCTTACGCGACTTCCACATGTTAGAACTTTTTCCTCGCCTATTCTTCTTATACTCCTTGACTATAAGTCTTGGTATGGGGGAGTGTGAGGGAAAAGTTCAATAGATAGGAGTAGAGATATAGTAACGATAGTTTCATTGCCGGCTACTAGTTAAGGTAAGGCAACTCAAACTCCCGTTTTTCCCGCCTTTTCTCCCCCTCCCTGAAAGTGATAGTTTGACTGCCGGCTGCTTGTTAACGTAGGATCAGTCTAGCTCCCACTATCCCTTCCCCTCCCTCTTCCACCCCCCCCCTCGAAAGGTGACGTGTGGGGCTCTGGTCAAACAGTAAATCCCTCGACTCACAGCTCCCAACACTACTGTAAGTACATGCCTGCCTTGTATTCTAGTGGATTTATTGGTTAAAAGCTTCACTTTTGACCAATAATAAACTTAGTCCTTTCAGTCTTGCTCTAGGTTGACTGTTGTAATAATCACCACGTCTTTTGAATATTGTACACTACCATGGAGAGTGATTATTTAAGCAGTGGGTAACCTGTCTATCTTTCCAGCTTGGATGTCAGTGAGGGTCACCTGGCAATCAACGAGCAGAACAGGAGAAGGACTAACGTCCAGAGACTTCTCCAGGTTGTATTGAAGTACCTGTGCACCTGTATGAAATTGCAGGACGTAACTACACAGCATTGCAGCGGTAAAGAACCTGCTTTCCTGTCATCGGGATATTATACTCACGGCAATAATCTGTGAAGATCTAGCCAGTGGTGGTCACCAACACCTGCGACCCCCCCCCCCATCATCAGCAACGGCTACGATTTCAACAACAGTGTCACCAACACCAGACACCCACGTTTTATATACATTTAAAGTAGCGTTGAATTCAGTTATCATTTATATTTTTCATTTTTCATTTTCTTTAATGTAGGATTAATATTTCATATTAAAGTGTTTTAAATTTTATATTTTCTATGTAATAAAGTGTGTATGTTTGTCTGTTATTATTTTTTTTTCTATTCACTAATTTTCCTGAGGAGGAGCCAGCCTGAGTAATACTGACTGAAGTTGTTACAGGGCTGAGTAAGCCTTCACATCGCCACAGAAGACAACACTCAATACCGAAGAATCCTGGAATCATCGCTTATCTCTATAACCAACAATTTCAACCAGAACAATGGCTTCTATAACATAGCTGAACCACTCGCCAAGAAACTTCTTCATCTCTATCCCACATAAGAACATAGAACACTGCAGAAGGTCTACTCACAACTTGTCCAATACCCCTGCCAAGCTACCCAAGACTCTATAACTCCACCCGGTAGATCATCAGATGCAGCATTCTCCACCTGACCTCAACATTCTGAACATGACTATAAATACTCCCGTACCTTCCACCCCAGGTAGATCTGTGTGTGACTTGAAAAAGCCCACTGTGTGGGTGAAACGTTGTCAATAAAGGATCACATTATACTGCATATGTGTTTATATTTCCAGCTAACCCAAGTGCTCCTTCCCTCACTCTGACTGGAAGACCTGGTGGCCTGGTGGCTAAAGCTCCCGCTTCACACACGGAGGGCTCGGGTTCGATTCCCGGCGGGTGGAAACATTTCGACACGTTTCTTTACACCTGTTGTCCTGTTCACCTAGCAGCAAATAGGTACCTGGGTGTTAGTCGACTGGTGTGGGTCGCATCCTGGGGGACAAGATTAAGGACCCCAATGGAAATAAGTTAGACAGTCCTCGATGACGCACATACTTTCTTGGGTTATCCTGGGTGGCTAACCCTCCGGGGTTAAAAATCCGAACGAAATCTTATCTCTAACACAAACTAGTAGTCATCTCGTACTCGAATGGTGCACGCATTTGAGCCATCAACGAGCTTCTATACTTTAAAGCGGGCTATATATGGTATATAGGAATATACTTAAGTGTAAGACATTCTAGATGTAATATTGCACTCAATGTATGCCACAATTATGGGGGCAGCATATGCCAAACATGGAGGCTTGTAGATCACACCTAAGATTAGCTTTCCTGTTTTTCAAGAGATTTTAGCCAGATAAATTTCATATGTCTCTTCTACCTTTGTATAGGTTTTAATGGAACAACTTTGAGTTTCATTACGTACATAACAACACGTTCTTGTTGATTCTATCAGTGTAGAATAATATATACCACTGCATGTGGCATTCAACAGGTATGTTCGTATTCTTCTGATGAACTAGGTTTCATGTTATTGCACTCCAGGTATTTGTGTAGTATTTACTATGGAAGCTTTAAATGCACCTTTGTTTTCTATCTCTCATTGTTTGTATAGTAACTCTCCTATTTTATTTTATGAGCACTCCTGTTTTCTGAACGTTTACCTGATATATCTCGGTAATTTATTTTCACTCCATTTCTAGTACTGAAACCCCTTTGTTTCCCCTTACACACCATTACCTCTATCTTTTATTACTCTAAAATATTACACTAACAGTTGCGAGTGAATTAGCCAATGCTGTCACCCCAGCACCAGAGAGATGCACCCCCATTCCTTGCACGCACATCACGTATGCCACCGAAGTGATTCCAGTTGTCAGTGAATGGAATTCCAAGTTCCTTGCAGTGCTTATCAAGTCAGCAATTTATCCCGGTTGTCAGAGACATTAATTAACTGCCCATTCATCTTCAAGGTAAAATACTACGCTTGATAGGGATCCCTTCCTTTTACCTAATTAGGCCAATAGCTGCCTTGTATTAGGGCAGCAGCTCTTCTCTACTGTATTTCCCAAAATCATTACTTCCAGCCCTGAGGCAAATAAAGGGGTTGTTCCCATTACCCAACATGATGCTATCTAACCTGTTAACTACAACACCTATACCGGTTCTAGAAATACACACTTAGACTTTCCTTTTTATCCTTATAACAGAATTTGAGAATACCCAGCAACATTATCCTTTTTTCCCATGGTGAGAGACATTTGTCCTACCTGTTTCCTTGTCCTAACTGCACACTCGTCCTGAAGCACAGTAAAGCTATTTCTTGTCTTCAGTTATGCGTCAACCTTCCTCCCACTTTTGGCGTCATGGACTAATTTGTAATTTGTCGACATTAGTATAAGTCAAATACACATAAATACATTAATTTGCACATAATACTGAAAGACTTTAGTTTTAAATAAAGCATCTACTAGCCAACTCTTGCTTCCGTACAATTACCGGCCATAATTATTTCAAAAAAATTTTGTAGATTTATGTTCTCGGATGAATTTAATACAACCTCAAATCCAAAACTGTATTACATGGAGTGTGAGACATAGGAGGAGGATAAATTAAAGGGAGGGATAGAGGGGATTGAAGAAATTGAAAGTGTAATGTGAATAAGAGAGGGAAAGAGGTAAGGGCAGAGGGATATGTGGGTGGAGAGGATGTGATGGGAATGACAGAGTAAAGTAAATACGAGAGAGGAGGGGTTGAGGAGAATGAGGAAGGGGAGAGTGTGAGGAGAATGAACGAGGGGAGGGTGTGAGGAGAATGAGGAAGGGGTTGAGGAGAATGAGGAAGGGGAGGGTGTGAGGAGAATGAGGGAGGGGAGGGTGTGAGGAGAATGAGGGAGGGAAGGGGTTGAGGAGAATGAGGGAGGGGAGGGTGTGAGGAGAATGAGGGAGAAAAGGGGTTGAGGAGAATGAGGGAGGGGAGGGGTTGAGGATAATGAGAGAGGGGAGGGTGTGAGGAGAATGAGGGAGGGGAGGGAGTGAGGAGAATGAGGGAGGGGAGGGGTTGAAAAGAATGAGTGAGGCTAGGGGTTGAGAAGAAAGAGGGAGGGGAGGGGGTGAGGAGAATGAGGGAGAGGATTGTGTGAGGAGAATGATAGAGGGGTAGGTCTGAGGAGAATGATGGAGGGAAGGGGTTGAGGAAAATGAGGGAGGGGAGGGTGTGAGGAGAATGAGGGATGGGATGGTGTGAGGAGAATGAGGGAGGGGTGGGTGTGAGGAGAATGAGGGAGGGGTGGATGTGAGGAGAATGAGGGAGGGAAGGGTGTGAGGAGAATGAGGGAGGGGTGGATGTGAGGAGAATGAGGGAGGGGTGGGTGTGAGGAGAATGATGGAGGGGAGGGTGTGAGGAGAATGAGGGAGGGGTGGATGTGAGGAGAATGAGAAAGAAGAGGGTGTGAGGAGAATGAGGGAGAGGTGGGTGTGAGGAGAATGAGGGAGGGAAGGGTGTGAGGAGAATGAGAAAGAGGTGGGTGTGAGGAGAATGAGAGAGAGGAGGGTGTGAGGAGAATGAGGGAGGGGAGGGTGTGAGGAGAATGAGGGAGGGGAGGGTGTGAGGAGAATGAGGGAGGGGTTGACGAGAATGAAGGAGGGGAGGGTGTGAGGAGTATGAGGGAGGAGAGGGTGTAAGGAGAATGAGGGAAGGGAGGGGTTGCGGTGAATGAGGGAGGGGAAGGGTTTAGGAGAAAGAGGGAGGGGAGGATGTGAGGAGAATGAGGGAGGAGAGGGTGTGAGGAGAATGAGGGAGGGGAGGGTGTGAGGAGAATGAGAGAGGGGAGGGGTTGAGAAGAATGAAAGAGGCGAGGGGTTGAGAAGAAAGAGGGAGAGGAGGGGGTGAGGAGAAAGAGGGAGGAAATGGTGTGAGGAGAATGAGGGAGGGGAGGGGTTGAGGAGAATGAGAGAGGGGAGGGTGTGAGAAGAATGAGGGTGTGAGGAGAATGAGGGATGGGATGGTGTGAGAAGAATGAGAAAGGGGTGGGTGTGAGGAGAATGAGGGAGGGGTGGGTGTGATGAGAATGAGAGAGGGGAGGGTGTGAGGAGAATGAGGGAGGGGTGGGTGTGAGGAGAATGAGGGAGAGGAGGGTGTGAAAAGAATGAAGGAGGGGAGGGTGTGAGGAGAATGAGGGAGGAGAGGGTGTGAGGAGAATGAGGGAGGGAAGGTGTGAGGAGAATGAGGGAGGGGTGGGTGTGAGGAGAAAGAGTGAGAGGAGGGTGTGAGGAGAATGATGGAGGGGAGGGGTTGAAGAGAATGAGGGAGGGGAGGGTGTGAGGAGAATGAGGAAGGAGAGGGTGTGAGGAGAATGAGGGACGGGAGAGGTTGAGGAGAAAGAGGGAGGGGAGGGTGTGAGTAGAATGAGGGAGGGGAGGATGTGAGGAGAAAGAGAGAGGGGGAGGGGGTGAGGAGAATGAGGGAGGGGAGGGTGTGAGGAGAATGAGGAAGGGTAGAGGCTGAGGAGAATGAGGAAGAAGAGGGTATGAGGAGAATGAGGTAGGGGAAAGGTTGAGGAGAAAGAGGGAGGGGAGGGTGTGAGAAGGAGAGAGGGGAGGGTGTGAGGACAATGAGGGAGGGGAGGGGGTTGAGGAGAATGAGAGAAAGAAGGGTGTGAGGAGAATGAGGGAGGGGAGGGGTTGAAGAGAATGAGGAAGAGGGTATGAGGAGAATGAGGTAGGCGAAAGGTTGAGGAGAAATAGGGAGGGGAGGGTGTGAGAAGGAGAGAGGGGAGGGTGTGAGGACAATGAGGGAGGGGAGGGGGTTGAGGAGAATGAGAAAGGAGAGGGTGTGAGGAGAATGAGGGAGGGGAGGGGTTGAAAAGAAAGAAGGACAGGAGGGTGTGAGGAGAATGAGGGAGGTGAGGGGTTGAGGAGAATGAGGGAATGGAGGGGTTGAGGAGAATGAGGAAGGGGAGGGTGTGAGGAGAATGATGGAGAGGAAGGGTTGAGGAGAATGAGGAAGGGGAAAGTGTGAGGAGAATGAGGGAGGGGAGGGGTTGAGGAGAATGAGGGAGTGGAGGAGTTGAGGAGAATGAGGGAGGGGAAGGGTTGAGGAGAAGAACTGAGGAAAAGGGTTGAGGAGAATGAGGGAGGGGAGGGGTTGAGGAGAATGAGGGAGGGGAAGGTTGAGGAGAATGAGGGAGAGGAGGGGTTGATGAGAATGAGGGAGGGAAGTGGGTGAGGAGAATGAGGGAGGGGAGGGCTTGAGGAGAATGAGAGAGGAGAGGGGTTGAGGAGAATGAGGAAGGGGAGGAGTTGAGGAGAAGGAGGGAGGTGAAGGGTTGAGGAGAATGAGGGAGGGAAAGGGTTGAGAAGAATGAGGGAGGGGAAGGGTTGAGGAGAATGAATGAGGGGAAGGGTTGAGGAGAATGAGGGAGAGGAGGGTGTGAGGAGAATGAGGGAGGGGAGCGGCTGAGGAGAATGAGGAAGGGGAAGGGTTGAGGAGAATGAGAGAGGGGAGGGGGTGAAGAGAATGAGGGAAGGGAGAGGTTGAGGAGAATGAGGGAAGGGAGAGGTTGAGGAGAATGAGGGAGGGGAAGGGTTGAGGAGAATGAGGAAGGGGAGGGGTTGAGGAGAATGAGGGAGCGGAAGGGTTGAGGAGAATGAGAGAGGGGTGGGGTTGAGGAGAATGAGGGAGGGAAGGGGTTGAAGAGATTGAGGGAAGGGAGGGATTGAGGGGAATGAGGGAGGGGAAGGGTTGAGAAGAATGAGGAAGGGGAAGAGTTGAGGAGAATGAGGGAGGAGAGGGGTTGAGGAGAATGAGGGAGGGGTTGAGAAGAATGAGGGAGGGGAGGGGTTGAGGAGGATGAGGGAGGTGAGGGGTTGAGGAGAATTAGGTAGGGGAGGGGTTGAGGAGAATGAGGGAGGGGAGGGGTTGAGGAGAATGAGGGAGAGGAGGGGTTGAGGAGAATGAGGGAGGGGAGGGGTTGAGGAGAATGAGGGAGGGGTTGAGAAGAATGAGGGAGGGGAGGGGTGGAGGAGGATGAGGGAGGGGAGGGGTTGAGGAGAATTAGGTAGGGGAGGGATTGAGGAGAATGAGGGAGGGGAGGGGTTGAGGAGAATGAGGGAGGGGAGGGGTTGAGGAGAATGAGGGAGGGGAAGGGTTAAGGAGAATGAGGGATGGGAAGGGTTAAGGAGAATGAGGGAGGGGAGGGGTTGAGGAGAATGAGGGAGGGGAGAGGTTGGGGAGAATGAGGGAGGGGAGGGGTTGAGGAGAATGAGGGAGGGGAGGGGTTGAGGAGAACGAGGGAGGTGAATGGTTGAGGAGAATGAGGGAGGGAAGGATTGAGGAGAATGAGGGAGGGGAAGGGCTGAGGAGAATGAGGGAGGAGAGGGGTTGAGGAGAATGAGGGAGCAGAAGGTTTGAGGAGAATGAGGAAAGGGAAGGGTTAAGGAGAATGAGGGAGAGGAGGGGTTGAGGAGAATGAGGACGGGAAGGGGTTGAGGAGAATGAGGGAGGGGAGGGGTTGAGGAGAATGAGGGAGGAGAAGGGTTGAAAAGAATGAATGAGAGGAGGGGTTAAGGAAAATGAGGGAAGGGAGGGGTTGAGGAGAATGAGGGAGGGGAAGGGTTGAAATGAATGAATGAGAGAAGGAGTTGAGAAGAATGAGGGAGGGGAAGGGTTGAAAAGAATGAGGGAGGGGAGGGGTTGAGGAGAATGAGGGAGGAGAAAGGTTGAAAAGAATGAGGGAGTGGAGGGTTTGAAGATAATGAGGGAGGGTAAGGGTTGAAAAAATGAGGGAGAGGAGGGGTTGAGGAGAATGAGGGAGGGGAGGAGTTGAGGAGAATAAGGGAGGGGAAGGGTTGAAAAGAATGAGGGAGATGAGGGGTTGAGGAGAATGAGGGAGGGGAAGGGTTGAAAGAATGAGGGATGGGGGTGAGGAGAATGAGGGAGGGGAAGGGTTGAGGAGAAAGAGGGAGGGGAGGGGTTGAGGAAAAAGAGGGAGAGAATTGGTTGAGGAGAATGCGGGAGGGGCGGGGTTGAGGAAAATGAGGGAGGGGAGGGATTGAGGAGAATGAGGGAGGGGAGGGGTTGAGGAGAATGAGGGAGGGGAGGGGTTGAGGAGAATGACGGAGGGGAGGGGTTGAGGAGAATGAGGGAGTGGAGTGGTTGAGGAGAATGAGGGAGGGGAGGGGTTGAGGAGAATGAGGGAGGAGAGGGGTTGAGGAGAATGAGGGAGGGGAGGAGTTGAGGAGAAGGAGGGAGGTGAAGGGTTGAGGAGAATGAGGGAGGGGAAGGGTTGAGAAGAATGAGGGAGGGGAAGGGTTGAGGAGAATGAATGAGGGGAAGGGTTGAGGAGAATGAGGGAGGGGAAGGGTTGAGGAGAATGAGGGAGGAGAAGGGTTGAGGAGAAAGAGGGAGGGGAAGGGTTGAGGAGAATGAGGGAGGGGAAGGGTTGAGGAGAATGAGGGAGGGGAAGGGTTGAGGAGAATGAGGGAGGGGAAGGGTTGAGGAGAATGAGGGAGGGAAAGGGTTGAGGAGAATGAGAGATGGGGAAGGGTTGAGGAGAATGAGGGAGGGGATGGGTTGAGGAGAATGAGGGAGGGGAAGGGTTGAGGAGAATGAGGGAGGGAAAGGGTTGAGGAGAATGAGGGAGGGGAAGGGTTGAGGGGAAGGGTTGAGGAGAATGAGGGAGGGGAAGGGTTGAGGGGAAGGGTTGAGGAAAATGAGGGAGGGGAAGGGTTGAGAGGAAGGGTTGAGAAGATTGAGGGAGGGGAAGGGTTGAGGAGAATGAGAGAGAGGAAGGGTTGAGGAGAATGAGAGAGGGGAGGGGTTGAGGAGAATGAGAGAGAGGAAGGGTTGAGGAGAATGAGAGTGGGTTGGGGTTGAGGAGAATGAGAGTGGGGAGGGGTTGAGGAGAATGAGAGAGGGGAAGGGTTGAGGAGAATGAGGGAGGGGAAGGGTTGAGGAGAATGAGAGAGGGGAGGGGTTGAGGAGAATGAGAGAGAGGAAGGGTTGAGGAGAATGAGAGAGGGGAAGGGTTGAGGAGAATGAGAGAGGGGAAGGGTTGAGGAGAATGAGAGAGGGGAAGGGTTGAGGAGAATGAGAGAGGGGAAGGGTTGAGGAGAATGAGAGAGGGGAAGGGTTGAGGAGAATGAGAGAGGGGAAGGGTTGAGGAGAATGAGAGAGGGGAAGGGTTGAGGAGAATGAGAGAGGGGAAGGGTTGAGGAGAATGAGAGAGGGGAAGGGTTGAGGAGAATGAGGGAGGGGAAGCGTTGAGGAGAATGAGAGAGGGGAAGGGTTGAGGAGAATGAGAGAGGGGAAGGGTTGAGGAGAATGAGAGAGGGGAAGGGTTGAGGAGAATGAGAGAGGGGAAGGGTTGAGGAGAATGAGGGAGGGGAAGGGTTGAGGAGAATGAGAGAGGGGAAGGGTTGAGGAGAATGAGGGAGGGGAAGGGTTGAGGAGAATGAGAGAGGGGAAGGGTTGAGGAGAATGAGGGAGGGGAAGGGTTGAGGAGAATGAGAGAGGGGAAGGGTTGAGGAGAATGAGGGAGGGGAAGGGTTGAGGAGAATGAGAGAGGGGAAGGGTTGAGGAGAATGAGAGAGGGGAAGGGTTGAGGAGAATGAGAGAGGGGAAGGGTTGAGGAGAATGAGATAGGGGAAGGGTTGAGGAGAATGAGAGAGGGGAAGGGTTGAGGAGAATGAGAGAGGGGAAGGGTTGAGGAGAATGAGAGAGGGGAAGGGTTGAGGAGAATGAGAGAGGGGAAGGGTTGAGGAGAATGAGAGAGGGGAAGGGTTGAGGAGAATGAGAGAGGGGAAGGGTTGAGGAGAATGAGAGAGGGGAAGGGTTGAGGAGAATGAGAGAGGGGAAGGGTTGAGGAGAATGAGAGAGGGGAAGGGTTGAGGAGAATGAGAGAGGGGAAGGGTTGAGGAGAATGAGAGAGGGGAAGGGTTGAGGAGAATGAGAGAGGGGAAGGGTTGAGGAGAATGAGAGAGAGGAAGGGTTGAGGAGAATGAGAGAGGGGAAGGGTTGAGGAGAATGAGGGAGGGGAGGAGTTGAGGAGAATGAGGGAGGGGAAGGGTTAAGGAGAATGAGGGAGGGGAAGGGTTAAGGAGAATGAGGGAGGGAAAGGGTTAAGGAGAATGAGGGAGGGGAGGGGTTGAGGAGAATGAGGGAGGGGAGAGGTTGAGGAGAATTAGGGAGGGGAGGGGTTGAGGAGAATGAGGGAGGGGAGGGGTTGAGGAGAACGAGGGAGGTGAAGGGTTGAGGAGAATGATGGAGGGAAGGATTGAGGAGAATGAGGGAGGGGAAGGGCTGAGGAGAATGAGGGAGGAGAGGGGTTGAGGAGAATGAGGGAGCGGAAGGGTTGAGGAGAATGAGGAAAGGGAAGGGTTAAGGAGAATGAGGGAGAGGAGGGGTTGAGGAGAATGAGGACGGGAAGGGGTTGAGGAGAATGAGGGAGGGGAGGGGTTGAGGAGAATGAGGGAGGGGAAGGGTTGAAAAGAATGAATGAGAGGAGGGGTTGAGGAAAATGAGGGAAGGGAGGGGTTGAGGAGAATGAGGGAGGGGAAGGGTTGAAAAGAATGAATGAGAGAAGGGGTTGAGAAGAATGAGGGAGGGGAAGGGTTGAAAAGAATGAGGGAGTGGAGGGGTTGAGGAGAATGAGGGAGGGGAAAGGTTGAAAAGAATGAGGGAGTGGAGGGTTTGAAGATAATGAGGGAGGGTAAGGGTTGAAAAAATGAGGGAGGGGAGGGGTTGAGGAGAATGCGGGAGGGGAGGAGTTGAGGAGAATAAGGGAGGGGAAGGGTTGAAAAGAATGAGGGAGACGAGGGGTTGAGGAGAATGAGGGAGGTGAAGGGTTGAAAAGAATGAGGGATGGGGGTGAGGAGAATGAGGGAGGGGAGGGGTTGAGGAGAATGAGGGAGGGGAGGGGTTGAGGAAAAAGAGGGAGAGAATTGGTTGGGAGAATGAGGGAGGGGGAGGGGTTGAGGAAATGAGGGTGAGGGGAGGGAGGGGAGGGGTTGAGGAGAATGAGGGAGGGGAGGGGTTGAGGAGAATGAGGGAGGGGAGGGGTTGAGGAGAATGAGGGAGGGGAGGGGTTGAGGAGAATGAGGGAGGAGAGGGGTTGAGGAGAATGAGGGAGGGAGGGGTTGAGAAGAAT
>NC_091302.1:29896060-29901060 GCF_038502225.1 Cherax quadricarinatus | reverse complement strand
TTTTCATTGGGGGTATGTTGCATCGCCTGCCAAGTCTTTTGCTTTCGTATGGAGTGATTGCTGTGTGCATATTAGGGACCAGTCCTTCCAGAATCTTCCATGTGTAGATTATGATATATCTCTCTCTCCTGCGCTCCAGTGAGTACAAGTCAAGTGCTTCCAGGCGCTCCCATTAGATAAGGTGTTTGATGGAACTTATACGTGCAGTAAAGTTCTCTGAACATTCTCTAGCTCTGCAATTTCACCTGCCTTGAATGGGATGCTAATGTACAGCAGTATTCCAGCCTAGAGAGAATAAGTGATTTGAAGAGAATCATCATTGGCTTAGCATCTCTTGTCTTGAATGTTCTCATTATCCATCCTATCAATTTCCTCGCAGATGTGATAGTGGCATTGTTGTGGTCCTTGAAGGTGACATTACCACACACAGGTCCTTCACATCACTTTTCCGCTCTATTGTGTGATTAGAGTTTGTAGTATACTCAATTCTAGTTATTATTTCCTCCAGTTTTCCATAACAGAGTAGTTGGAATTTGTCTTCATTGAACATCATATTATTCTCTGTTGCCCATTGGAAAACTTGGTTTATATCTTCTTGGAGCTTTGCCGTGTCCTCAATGGATGACACTCTCATGCAGATCCTAGTATCTTCTGCAAAGGATGATACAGTGCTATGGTTCACATCTCTCTCTATGTCTGATATGAGAATAAGGAACAAGAAAGGTGCTAGTACTGTGCCTTGTGAGACAGAGCTCTTCACTATGGCAGCATCTGATTTTACTGTTTACCACTACTCTTTGTGTGTGATTGGTTAGAAAGTTGAAGCCAGTTATCCCTTTAGCACGTATTTTGTGTGCTATTACACCATGGTCGCACTTGTCAAAGGCTTTTGCAAAATCTGTGTACACTACATCTGTATTCTGCTTGTTTTCCAGTGAATCTAGGATCATATCATAGTGGTCTAGCAGTAGCGAAAGGCAGGAGCGACCTGCTCTGAAAAAATGTTGCCCGGGGTTGTGCAGTATTTGGGAGTCCAGGTGGTTTGCTATCCTGCTTCTTAGAACTCTTTCAAAGGCTTTTATGATGTGGGACGTTAAAGCTATTGGTCAACAGTTTTTAGTTACTGCTTTGTTGCCACCTTTATGGAGTGGGACTATATCTGTTGTTTTTAGTGATTGTGGAATCTCGCCTGTGTCTAAGCTCCTTCTCCATAGCATACTTAGGACCCGTGAGAGCCCCTCTCACGGTTCTTAATGAACATCGAGTTCCACGAGTCTGGGCCTGGGGCTGAGTGCATGGGCATGTCGTCGATGGCTTTCTCAAAGTCTAGTGGAGTTAGGGTTATGTCATAAATTTGGGGTACATTGGCAAAGTTTTGAGGCTCATTCATGAAAAAATTGTTTGGATTGTCTATCTTTAGACTGGTTAGTGGCTCGCTGAACATAGAGTCATATTGCGATTTCAGTATCTCACTCATTTCTTTGTTGTTGTCTGTGTAGAATCCGTCTTGTCTGAGCAGAGGCCCTTTACTAGAAGTGATTTTTGACTTGTTTTTGGCATATGAAAAGAAATATTTCGAATTTCTTTCAATTTCACTAATCGCTTTTAGCTCCTCTTGTCTCTCCTGGGTCCTGTAAGAGTCCTTTAACTTTAGCTCAATACTTTCCACTTTCCTGGTTAGCACTTCCTTCCGTGTATCAGATAATCTGGCATTCTTCTCCTGTAGAGGGAGCGTCTCTCTCCAGTTTACTTCTTTTCTTTTTTCTTATAGGAATATACCTTAAACATACTTCAGCTGGTCTTAAGGATCCTCTCCTAAATGTGAGCTTTTGGTGAATCTTGTTTTTGAATAATATTTAAAATATTTCATCTCGTTGATGGAGTGCGGATGCGCGATGTGGTTATCTGAGGGCAGGTTCCTTGAAGCTGGCCAAAGGCCAGCTACCATCCCTTGCTTGGATCGAATCTAACTTCCTCCTTTACCATAGGTGATGTATGACACTACCATGTTACTGAGGTGTAGATACACTACCATGTTTCTGCGCTGCACGTAAACTACCATGTTACCGAGGTGAAGGTACACAACGATGTTCATGAGTTGTAGGTAAACTACCATGTTTATGCGGTGTAGGTACACTACCATGTTACTGAGGTGCAGATACACTACGATGTTACTGAGGTGTAGGTACACTACCATGTTACTGAGGTGTAGGTACACTACCATGTTACTGAGGTGCAGATACACTACGATGTTACTGAGGTGTAGGTACACTACCATGTTACTGAGGTGTAGGTACACTACCATGTTACTGAGGTGTAGGTACACTACCATGTTACTGAGGTGTAGGTACACTACCATGTTACTGAGGTGTAGGTACACTACCATGTTACTGAGGTGTAGGTACACTACCATGTTACCGAGGTGTAGGTACACTACCATGTTACTGAGGTGTAGGTACACTACGATGTTGCTGAGGTGTAGGTACACTACCATGTTACTGAGGTGTAGGTACACTACCATGTTACTGAGGTGAAGGTACACTACCATGTTACTGAGGTGTAGGTACACTACCATGTTACTGAGGTGTAGGTACACTACCATGTTACTGAGGTGAAGGTACACTACCATGTTACTGAGGTGTAGGTACACTACCATGTTACTGAGGTGAAGGTACACTACCATGTTACCGAGGTGTAGGTACACTACCATGTTACTGAGGTGTAGGTACACTACCATGTTACTGAGGTGAAGGTACACTACCATGTTACCGAGGTGTAGGTACACTACCATGTTACTGAGGTGTAGGTACACTACGATGTTGCTGAGGTGTAGGTACACTACCATGCTACTGAGGTGTAGGTACACTACCATGTTACTGAGGTGTAGGTACACTACCATGTTACTGAGGTGTAGGTACACTACCATGTTACTGAGGTGAAGGTACACTACCATGTTACTGAGGTGTAGGTACACTACCATGCTACTGAGGTGTAGGTACACTACCATGTTACCGAGGTGTAGGTACACTACCATGTTACTGAGGTGTAAGTACACTACCATGTTGCTGAGGTGTAGGTACACTACCATGTTACTGAGGTGTAGGTACACTACCATGTTACTGAGGTGTAGGTACACTACCATGTTACCGAGGTGTAGGTACACTACCATGTTACTGAGGTGTAGGTACACTACCATGTTACTGAGGTGTAGGTACACTACCATGTTACCGAGGTGTAGGTACACTACCATGTTACTGAGGTGTAGGTACACTACCATGTTACTGAGGTGAAGGTACACTACCATGCTACTGAGGTGTAGATACACTACCATGTTACCGAGGTGTAGGTACACTACCATGTTACTGAGGTGTAGGTACACTACCATGTTGCTGAGGTGTAGGTACACTACCATGTTACCGAGGTGTAGGTACACTACCATGTTACTGAGGTGAAGGTACACTACCATGTTACTGAGGTGTAGGTACACTACCATGTTGCTGAGGTGTAGGTACACTACCATGTTACCGAGGTGTAGGTACACTACCATGTTACTGAGGTGAAGGTACACTACCATGCTACTGAGGTGTAGGTACACTACCATGTTACCGAGGTGTAGGTACACTACCATGTTACTGAGGTGTAGGTACACTACCATGTTACTGAGGTGTAGGTACACTACCATGTTACTGAGGTGTAGGTACACTACCATGTTCTGCGGTGTAGAAGCACTATTGTCCTCTGGTGTTTTGTAAACATTGCATCTCAACCTTTGTCTCCTTCCATTATTCTTTCCCAGATTTTCGTCCTTTCTTCCTGGGAGAGCACTTGCATATATTGCTCTATTCTGTTCTACATAAACAACTCTTTTCCTTACCTTGACGTTCTTATTCACACACAAATAACCCGCATGTAGGAGAAGGAATCTTATGACAACGTTTCGGTCCGACTTGGACCAGTAACTAGTGAGTAGTTAATGGTCCAAGTCTGAGCGAAAAGTCGTCATAAGATTCTTTCTCCTATATGCGGGTTATTTGTGTATTGTTCCGATTACGGTTCTGTGCTTTTTAATTCTTTATCCACAAATACATTTCCTTCAGCTCCCTGCAGATCTATTATCATAAAACCATCATTTATGATCTCACTACTCCACTAGACGCACGAGACATGTTCCGTTGGTTTTTTATAGGGACTCGCAGATCTTGCAGCCCCGAAATCCTTAGGACAAGTACCTCTTAATCACTGAGACCTTTGGCAGTTTGCATTTCACTGCCACTTTCCCACTGCCACCATCTCACTGCCACTCTCCCACTGTCACCTTCCCACTTACACCTAATAATAACAATGATTGTCTTTTACTTTTTAATGTGGCTTCATACTACATGGATTGGCCCAGGCTAAGCATGGTGAAAACTGATGCAATTATTATATATGTTTTAATATTTTATCTAATATTACATTGCTAATGTTGCTTTCTTTAATATTCAAAGCAAAAATATCATGTAGAAAAATGGTTCAGAGAACCACATGTGTCTAATTCATCAAAAATATTATATTTTTTAGTATTAAATTTCTTGTCTACATTTAGCCACATTTTTAGGTAATATGTACCACAAAAATTACACTTTCTGTTCTCTGATTCAAGAGTTTTGATTGGTTGTCCACTCTTTTAAACTGCTTGCTTCCTTGTTTGCCTCCTGTGATGCGAGACTAACAAGGAGAGTATCTGACCTCACACTCGCAGCCTCAGCATCATTCCCTTGCCCTGGCTGGACATCGTGGATGCAATGCTTCTCTCTACGCCGGCAGAATGATGTTCTGTTCTGTTCTTGTCATGTAGACTCATTCTTCTGGAAGAGTATATATCCGGTGACGAGCTGGAACATATATCTCGTACTCTGTGTGACTCTGTTGAAAATTTGCGATTTTTGACATTTTCTGAGAGAGTATCGTGAGACACTCACTATGTTTCAGGTCCCGAATCTAACTCTTGACCTAATTTG
>NC_091302.1:29886060-29891060 GCF_038502225.1 Cherax quadricarinatus | reverse complement strand
TAGAGTAAATTGTTCTTTTGCTTGTTAAGTGTTGTTTAAGTTGCAGTTAAGAGTTAAAGTGTTCAATCAGTTCATTCCTTGATATATTTCTTTTCTTGTGTGTGTAATAATTTTTGTTATTGCACATTGACTCATTTTGCAATAATTCTTGTGCAAATATTGTGTTGCCATTAAAGTTTTCTTGCAGAAATTTTATGTACTACTCGTTGATTAGCAATTGTTATATTGCAATATTGCTACAGTTTATTTCAGTGCAGTTTCTTATGCCCTGTTATGTGCATAATATTTTATTCTTCTGTGCCATTTTATTTTATTCAAGCTTTATTGAGTCCATTTTATCATTTTGTTGTGTATTTTCCTGTTGCATTGAAAGTAAAGACAACTCACTGTGCCATTCATTCAATTTAAAGTAAAAGTTGAGCAAATCAGATTTGAGTAAAGTACAAGTTCTCTTGATTTTCAAAGTGTTGTTTGTTAAGTTGAATATTGTTTTTGTGTGAGTTCTTTGCTTACTGTGTGACCTGTTAATTTTTAATTACTTATGCAGAATAGTTAAGCATTTTTTTCCCCCATTTAAGTCCACTGTGTTGTGTGTTCCTCAGCTACATTTTCTTTTGTTTCTCTAAAGTCTTGTTTTACATTTTGCAAATATGTCTCAAGTTTTCTCAAGCGATGCCTCAGCACATGCTGCTAGTACAACCATTAATGCGTCAGCCCAAAATTCGAGTAACTCCTTATCAAACAATAGATATACTCAGACTTCTAGCCTGCGTAATTTCAGTCGTGATCCGTATGATGCTATGCCATTGTTCAATGGTAATCCAGACAACCTTGAAGGTTGGTTTACCGCAGTTAGAGCCAGAGCTGATGCTTCAGTTGATGGTCTCCCATCTGAGAGTTGTTTGATCAGTATCGGAAAGGAGAGTCTAGCCCGTTCTCCAGCTGCCTCACATGTATTTAACTTAATTCGTATGAAGGATTTCCAAGATCTGACCAGGTGGCAAGATTATGAACAGTTAATTCGCAATTATCTTGAACCGGTGCGAGAAACCGATCCGTTCGTTGTTCTCAAAGAATTAGTTTGCACAGCTCCGAGACCAGAAGAGTCATTAGATGAGTTTGCTCTTCGTCTTAATAACCTAATGTCCTCATTCGTTAAAGCAGGTCAAAATTCCAAGTACCTTAAAGATAACGATAAACCAGCCCTTGATGGGTTTGCCAAATTAGCTGCATTTGGAGTTATTAAACAACTAATGCCACCGACATCTATATGTATACAATTCAAGTATGTGTACAATTCAAGTCCGCTAGATGCTACTATGGGACCGCTTGCAGCTCTAATCCATGTACGAAATTTGTGTCCCGAGGGAACCTTCCCTTATCGTAAGTCTATGCCAAACACCTTGTCCACTCCTGTACTTCCTCTAGTTTGTGCTACTACCAAAACTCCCAACCTTAATCACTCGCGTCCATCATCCAAAGCAAGTGTTAAGAGCCATCATTCCCGTAGCACCCGTAGTATGTACAGTACCCACAGTCAAAGAGTTTGCTACAATTGTGGTTACCGTGGCCATTTCGCTATTAATTGTCATGACAGTCACCCTAAGAAGCGTCGTACTGATGATGAGTACTAGTCAGATCCCTACTGTACTTATCATAGAATTCATGGACATGACACTTCTGAGTGCAATGCTCTCTACAACCTGCAGTACTCTAGATATTTCCGTGGCCGTTCCAACCACAGAGCCAGGAGAGGAAACAGACGTCGTGGGTCATAAACTAACCAGAACCAGGCTCATTCTTCCAATTCGGGGGAATCCGAGCGCCCAAGTCTACTCGTCCAGTCGTGACAGTAGTAGGTGATAACGAGTACACCATCCCAGTCCAGAATTCCTATGAAGCCTTAGCCAGCCTTGAGATTGACAGCCCTGCTGTTGATGCTGCTTCACACGTCTCTGACGTAGAGGAATTTGGGGATGAAGTAGAAAACGCCTTCTCCGATGACAACCCACCTTTCTGTTTGCATATAACTCCTAACGAAACGATTGGTCCTTTAGTACAAGCTTCTGTCCATAATGCGCCCGTTCATGTGTTCATGGACTCTGGTGCGCAAGTTAATATCATTAGGTCTAGCTTGTTTAAAGAGAAGCAGTTACGACGTGTCCTCCTCGTTGAACCAACTACTGTAACCTCCCTTAGTGGAGTAGCTGGTTCCCTTCTGCGAGTCCGAGGTCAGACTTCGCTCACCTTTACTATCCAAGGCAGAGACTTTACTGCTGCTTTTCTTGTTGTCGACCAGATTACTTTTCCTGGTGACCTTCTACTGGGATTTGCTTCCATGCGAGACTTACGCATTGTGCTCGACCCGTACCGATGGCATGCCCAAATTGACGACTTGATCGTTCCATTCTGGGGTTACCAGCTTGGATCAGAAATCTGTCATACTGCTGCAGAGTATGATGTACGCATTAAGTCCTTACAAGCCAATGCATTCTCCAGTAGCGTACCCAAGCGGTCAGGCACTGGTAATTCTGTCACTCCCATCTGTGTTCCACCTACACCTTCAGATATGCAAGATAGTGTATTGCCTCAAGTGTCCGAGGACGCTCAGACTGCTTTGAGTGCTCTGCCTATCCCTGCAATGTCTGCTAGTCCAAGTAGTAGTTTCTCCAACGGGGACGCCTTGTCGGAAAACGATTACTTGAAACTAGTAATGCCATCTCTTGTTGATGTCACAAGCCGTCTGCAGAAAGACGTCTCTGTTGCGGCTAGTGCTCTCACTAGAGTGTCTGTTGTTGTTCCTAATGTTCCAGATGGTGATAACATCCTAGTTGACAGTGTTTCCTGCAAGGTCAAGGGTTTATTTGTTGAACCTTCCTTACACGTTGTAAGAGACAGTAAGATCCATTTACTCCTTGCTAACACTTCGGGTCACAGTGTTCGTCTCAGAGCAAATACCAACCTCGTTGACCTAGTTCACTATCCTTACCCTGTTCAAGTACAGGATGACGTGCCACCTGACCAGTGGGTCGGTGCTATTTCAACAGTGGAGACCTCATCCACTCCGCTGGATCAATCTATCCCACCAGTTGAGGAGAAAGACTTAGCTCCCACTGATTTCCCAGACGAAGTCCAGCGTGTTGACTCTGTTGAACAAACGCCGTAAAGCCATTGCCATACCAGGTGAGAAGATGGGTATAACGAACTTATTGTCCCATCGTATTCCACTTGAACCTGGTACCAGACCTATTTATATACCTGCGTACAGAATGCCTCATTCCCAAGTTGCTGTCGCAGAGGAACTGATCAATCAAATGCTCAATGATGGAGTTATTGCACATAGCAATTCACCCTGGAATGCGCCCTTGATTCTAGTGCGTAAGAAGGACGGCACTTGGCGCCCGGTGATTGACTTTAGGAAGTTAAATGCGAAAACTATTCCAGATCGTTTCCCACTTCCTGTACTAGGTGACCTTTTACGCAATATCGGAGAAAACAAAGTCTTTTCGACCCTGGACTTGTTACAAGGGTTTTGGCAAGTCCCTCTTCACGAGGACAGCCAAGAGTTAACTGCATTCTCCACTCCCACAGGTCATTATCACTTCCTCTGTATGGCGTTTGGATTACGATCATCTCCTATCACGTTCTCTAGACTCATGACCAACATCTTTAGAGGTCTCATAGGTAAAGCACTTATGGTGTACTTAGACGACGTAATCGTCATGTCCGAAGACGTGGATACACACCTGAAAAGACTTGATATAGTACTTGGCAAGCTTGAAGAAGCCAATTTAAAGATCAAACTGTCCAAATGTCAATTTTTCAGATCAGAAATTAAGTTTCTGGGTCACGTAGTCACTCCTAGAGGGGTTACGACTGATCAAAGTAAAGTAACTGCAGTACTAAATTTTCCAACTCCCAAAACTGCTGATGCCGTAAGATCCTTTGTGGTCTTAGCAGGCTTTTATAGATCTTTCATTGCCAATTTTTCTTCCATAGCTGCTCTGCTGACTGAATTGCTTAAGAAAGATGCTCCTTTTGTTTGGACCTTCCGTCAAGAAAAAGCATTCGAAACTCTAAAAGAAAAACTAACATCTGCTCCAATTTTGAAATTCCCAGATTTTTCTAAGCCCTTCTATCTGACAACTGATGCTAGTTCAATTGGCATAGGTGCCGTACTAGCTCAGAAGACTGATGGCAAGTACAACGCAGTTGCATTTGCTAGCCGAGTCCTTACGAAGGCTGAACGTAATTATACAGTAACGGAGCAAGAAGCTTTAGCAATAGTATGGTCTTTAAAGCACTTCCGAGACATTATTTACCAGTACCCTGTTCATGTCTTGACAGACCATGCGCCACTGATACCTTTATTCCAGAACAAACAGCCTACTGGAAGGTTAGCCAGATGGACCTTGACTATCCAAGAGTTCAATCCTACTTTTGAACATTTACCTGGCAAGTCGAATGTAGTCGCAGATGCTTTATCGCGACACATTAGTGTAGTTACTGCAGATCCTCCATTTACTGTCGAGGATGCCAAAAATGCCCAAAGAACAGATCCCATGTGGTCCGGTGTGATTCGATTCCTGCTCCAGGAAGATCTTATTCTTACTGTGAAGCCACCAGCACCCATTAGTGACTTTGTAATGAGCCAAGAATTACTGTATTGATCAGCCGAGTTGGGTACTCCAAGTAGAAGAGTTTACCAGTTAGTAATTCCACAGTCACTAGTGAACGTAGCTCTACAGCTAGTTCATGATGCACCAGGTGTTGCACACCCTGGTATGGATCGTTCTGTGAAACAAGCCAGAATGAAATACTTTTGGCCACGTATGGCAACTGACATTTCCGAGTATGTTAAGAAATGTAGTGTTTGTATGCAACATAAAGGGAATGTCAATGGTCCTAATCCTATCCAAGTGTACCCAACCACTAGCGAACCGTGGGAAAGAGTTGCCCTTGATTTGTTAACCAATTTTAAATGTTCCCTCCAAGTGAAC
>NC_091302.1:29863560-29878560 GCF_038502225.1 Cherax quadricarinatus | reverse complement strand
AGGAAGGAGAGATAAACTTACATGTATAAAAATATAATATATTATTCAGTAACAATACAAGTATACAAAAAAAAACTGCTTTCACATTTCACAAAGAACTCACTAGTTCACTGCTACTTGTTATTTAAAGTTAGGCCATATGAAAACAGTGGGTCTTCATGACCCCAGCCTTCTGCCGGCCTTCAGCCTGCAGGTATAAAATCACTATTATTTCTGTACTCTCCAAATGTATATATAGGTCTTTTCAACATTTGAAAGTATGTAAAAAAAAGTAGATTTTTTTTTTTACATATGAAAATGTGTAAAAAAACGTAGATCTACTTTTGGAGCGCTACATATGTGAACGTAGATCTGCTTGGATCGTTTACGGGTTAAACAGACCCCACATAAATACCGAGGCCTTAAGAGTACAAATAAAATCACAAAAAAAAAAAAAAAATCCTACAGCCTAAACAACAACTAAAACACCACAATTTACATTACTCAGCCTAACTCCACAACGCCTCTGTAACACCACACCAACAACTGCTCTCTTGTCACTCACAGACACACCTCTCTCTCACCTGTACACTCAAACTGGCCGTGTTTAAAACACGTCTGTTTGCCTGTTCAATCCACGTCCACTGATATTCTATATACACACTTTATATTTTTAACAACAATGCAGTATCCTGCTTAATAATATGCACACACATATATACATACACATACCCTTAACAATTCGTAAAAGAGCGAAATTGTTTACAATATTTTCTCTTAGTCCAGTTCAGGATTCGAACCTGCGCACTCTGCATCAAAGTGTGTGTATTATATATATATATATATATATATTTATATATATATATATATATTATTGTAACCACGGACGATTGGTATTGATCAATAACAACACTGCGCTAGCCAAGGATTCGAACCCACGTTGTACTAGCCTGCCTCATGGTAAGCGAGAACCACATGACGCTTTAAACCACAGGACCACGCAATCCTACAAGAATGGCGCAGCCAGCAGAGCTAACTGTGTTGCCGCCATCCGAGGGCATACGGAGGTGTGGGAGCTTCTAAGCTAATTTCATTCTCATCCCTGTATGGTGTACTTGCCTCACGAACAGCATTTATATATTATTGTAACCACGGACGAGTGTTGTTATTGATTAATACCACTCGTCCGTGGTTACAATAATATATAAATGCTGCTCGTGAGGCTAGTACACCAAACAGGGAGGAGAATGAAATTAGCTTAGAAGCTCCCACACCTCCGTATGCCCTCGGATGGCGGCAACACAGCTCTGCTGGCTGCGTCATTCTTGTAGGGTTGGGTGGTCCTGTAGTTTAAAGCGTCATGTGGTTCTCGCTTACCATGAGGCAGGCTAGTACAACGTGGGTTCGAATCCTTGGCTAGCGCAGTGTTGTTATTGATATATATATCTTTCTTTCAACACACCGGCCGTATCCCACCGAGGCGGGTTGGCCCAAAAGGAAAAACGAAAGTTTTTCCTTTTACATTTAGTAATATATACAGGAGAAGGGGTTACTAGCCCCTTGCTCCCGGCATTTTAGTAGCCTCTTACAACACGCATGGCTTACGGAGGAAGAATTCTGTTCCACTTCCCCATGGAAGTGAGAGGAAATAAACAAGAACAAGAACTAGAAAGATAATAGAAGAAAACCCAGATGGGTGTGTATATATATGCTTGTACATGTATGTGTAGTGCGACCCAAGTGTAAGTAGAAGTAGCAAGACGTACCTGAAATCTTGCATGTGTATGAGACAGAAAAAAAAGACACCAGCAATCCTACCATCGTGTAAAACAATTACAGGCTTCAGTTTTACACTCACTTGGCAGGACGGTAGTACTTCCCTGGGCGGTTGCTGTCTACCAACCTACTACCTACATATAAATATATATATATATATATATATATATATATATATATATATATATATATATATATATATATATATATATATATATATATATATATAAACAATTCAGCCGTTCCCCACCAAGGTAGGGTGGCCCTTAAAAGAAAAACTGTCACCATCATTCATGTCATCACTGTCTTGCCAGAGGTGAGCATTCATACTACAGTTACAAAACTGCAACATTAACACCCCTCCTTCATAGTACAGACATTGTACTTCCCATCTCCAGGACTCAAGTCTGGCCTGCCGGTTTCCCTGAATCCCTTCACAAATATTACCATGCTCACACTCCAACAGCACGTCAAGTACTAAAAACCGTTTGTCTCCATTTGCTCCTATCTAACACGCTCACGCACGCTTGCTGGAAGTCCATGCTCCTCTCACACAAAACCTCCTTTACCCCCTCCCTCCAACCTTTCCTAGGCCGATCTCTACCCCGCCTTCCCTCCACTACAGATTTATACACTCTCGAAGATATATTTTCTTCCATCCTCTCTATGTATTTGAACCACCTCAACAACCCTTCCACAGCCCTCTGGATAATAGTTTTGGTAATCCTGCACCTCCTCCTAATTTCCAAAATACGAATTCTCTGGATCATATTCACGCAACACATTGCCCTCAAACATGACATCTCTACTGCCTTCATCTTTCTCCTTGATGCAACATTCACCAGCTATGCTTCACACCCATAGATGAGCATTGGTATAACTATGCTATTATACATTCTCCTTTTTGCTTCCATGGATAAAGCTCTTTGTCTCCACAGATTCGTCAGTGCACCACTCACCATTTTTCCCTCATCAATTCTATGATTCACCTCATCTTTCATAAACCTATCTGCTGACATTTCCACTACTAAATATCTGAATACATTCACCTCCTCCATACTCTCTCCCTCCAACCTGATATCCAATCTTTCGTTACCTAATTTTTTTGTTATCCTCATCACTTTACTTTTTCTAATATTCACTTTCAATTTCCTTTTTTTACATACCCTACCAAACTCAACAACCAACCTCTGCAACTTCTCTTCAGAATCTACCAAAAGCACAATGTCGTCAGCAAAGAACAACTGAGACAACTCCCACTTTGTGTTAGATTTTTATCTTTTAATCCCATACCTCTTGCCAAGACCCTCGCATTCATTTCTCTTACAACCCCATCTACAAATATATTAAGCAACCATGGTGACATCACACATCCTTGTCTAAGGCCTACTTTTACTGAGAAATAATCTCCCTCTCTCCTACATACTCTAACTTGAGCCTCACTATCATCGTAAAAACTTTTCACCGTTTTCAATAACCTACCTCCTATTTCATACATTTGCAACATCTGTCACATTGCCTCCCTATCTACCTTGTCATACGCCTTTTCCAAATCCATAAAAGCCACAAAATCCTCTTTAGCCTTTTCTAAATACTGTTCACCTATATGTTTCACTGGTCTACACACCCTCTACCCTTCCTGAAGCCTCCTTGTTCATCCGTCTTACTCCAAATTCTTTCAATAATAACTCTCCCATATAATAAAGCCTGAGCTTGCTATCATCTGCAGCTCATAAGACTGCCGTCCCCACGAGCCACTTTGAGGCGGGGTAGATGGCAGACCAGAGGCCTAGCTTCTCCCTACGAGCCCCGTGAGGGCGGGGAATGTGGCTAGGCCTGGGGACACTTGGTCCCAAAGATGAGGAGGTACTGTGCCTCCTCCCATGGGAGACTTAAGTCTCGAGACACTCCCCAGATAGGGAGCCAAGGCCGGGTCACCACTACTTGGAAAAGACCAGGGCCGGGAGAATACCGGCGAATAAAAAAAAAAAAAAAACTCTCCCATACACTTTACCAGGTATACTCAACAGACTTATTCCCCTATAATTCTTGCATTCCCTTTTGTCCCCTTGGCCTTTATACAAAAGAACTAAGCATGCTCTCTGTCAATACCCTCTTCCATACATTTATTAAATAAAAGCACCAACCACTCGTAAAACTATATCCCCACCTGCTTTTAACATTTCTATCTTTATCCCATCAATCCCAGCTGCTTTAACCCCTTTCATTTTACCTACTGCCTCACGAACTTCCCCCACACTCACAACTGGCTCTTCCTCACTCCTACAAGATGTTATTCCTCCTTAGCCTATACACGAAATCACAGCTTCCCTATCTTCATCAACATTTAACAATTCCTCAAAATATTCCCTCCATCTTCCTAATGCCTCTAACTCTCCATTTAATAACTTTCCTCTCCTGTTTTTAACAATCAAATCCATTTGTTCCTTAGGCTTCGTAAACTTACTGATCTCAATCTCACAATAGTAAGGAAGAGTGTTAATGTCGATATTTTGTAACACTCATGTAATATAAATTTTCTGAAAAGTATTGACTTATATCTGTCGTTTTGTCATCGATATCGATACTGATACTGTAAAATTTACCTAGCCGAATATTTCATTAAATCCATGACTAGTCAGCATTAACATCAATAATAATTGCTACATTATTAACTGGTGAATTAAATGTATGGTACCATTACCTGTTAGCCTCTGTTCTATCTCCCATTTTTGTTTACCAGTGTCGAGAAGACGTCACTCGGGAAACCCATAATGAAACTAGTCAGCCTACGTTGATCAACGTGTTTATGAGTGACGAAGTTTTATCCTGGTTTATTAATTACAGCAGTGACGTCATGCTCAAATAATTTGATACCATTTTTGTAAATTAATTAAAAACTTATATGTATTCATTTGATAGATGTGTAATTATTTATACTTTTTGTAATTAGACTGAGTAATTTATTAGAATTGGATTCAATTGGAATATAAATAATGTACTGTCAAAAACGACCCTAATATATTAATTCTAATTTTTAAAGGGGTGGTTCGGTAAGCCACTGGAAGTTCTCGGTCAGATGACTAAAAGCTCAAGTGGTGGGTCATCACAGGATTAAAATCCGCTTCAGGAAATACTTGTTCTCTTTCCTTACGAATCTTACCTACCTACTGAACTTTCCTGAAATGGTTAATAATAACTTTCGATTATTATTATTTAAGCCCATACTTAAAATCTAACTAAACTATAAATACAATAAGAACATTAATGTTTTAAATGAACACCTTCCAACTAAATTTTTTTTTTCAACTAATATATATCACAATTTTTTTTTATATTTTATTTAAAACCAATACAGTTTAACATAAAAATAAAGAAACAGTATGGATCTCAATCAAATTAACTGACAAACGGATTGCACCTATATGCTCGCAAGATATTGCTGCCAAACATACAACAAGAACTTACGGCAAGAACATAACTAAAAAAAAAATACTGTCACAGGGTCATGAATTGACATATATACACATTCATTAATGCAAAACCTTACATATATATAACTTGTACATATAACATGACATCTGACAAAGGCTCAATACACTTGAACATAAAATATACAAAGAAGTTATGCCAGTTAAATCCCATCCTTCGCATTAATCAAAAACCAAAACCTAACATCATAATCTTACTAGAACATCTACATATGTATCCCTAACAATACAGCTTTACATATACCAACATACGAAAAAAAACATAAACCGTCTAGATATGTCTGTATACCATACAGACTAAAACTTAACATCAAGAACTTAGCATTGACACCAAACCGGTATCAGGGTACAGACCATAATTATAAACTTTAAAAAGAATCGAATCATACATATATAAAGTATTACATAACGTCTGACCCATGACAAAGGCTCAATACAATAGAAAGGGATATATATATATATATATATACACACACCCACACACACACCCACACCCACACACACACACCCACACACACACACCCACACACACACCCACACACCCACACACACACACCCACACACACACGTACACACAAAAAGTTTCACAAACTCACATTAATCAGATGCACTGTATGCACATAGCAAAACAGTATCTAAGTATATATCATCGTGCAAAAACTCAGCACGTAACATACATACAAACTAAAACACACTTCATGTCGCAAATAACTTATTACTCAAGAATCGTGTCATACAAGACTGATACACATCAAATTATACATAAAAAAAATCTACTATATTATACCTACATTCTGAAAAGTGTGTATCTAACATAATGAGACCTTGAGCTCTACATCCACACTTGGCTGCCATAAAGTCTCAATGAAAACCAGGAAACCTTTCCAAACCCACATTCACAACACTCTCACGACCCCCCCCCGCCAAGGGAGGCGAGCCCGCTGTGACCCCCTGACTCCCTCCAACCTATGAAAACCCCTTCACTCACTCATTATCAATCACAGATTTACGAGAATCCCTAACGTTAGCATTCTATACCCCTCTGAGAAAGCCTGATCCCACCTCCTCCCATACAAATCTCTGTTACGACACATCGTACGATAGAACGTTACCGCAAGAACCTTTCTTCTCTACTCACTATCCCCTCTCCCCCTCATCACCCACGACATACATATATAATCTACCATGATATAATCTAAAGCTCTTATGACACCCTCGTCTAACCCACCCGTATCTAGACTTAAAGCACGCTGAACCGACACCCCACGGCCCCCCACCCTCTGTACCAACCTACTTAACCAGCACCTAACCTCCTCTAGCCCTTCACAAAAGTAAACTACATGGAACGCAGTCTCATCCCCTCCACAGATACCACACCCCCACCCTCTACAACCTGTCTGTTTCGTAGTATCTCACCAGACGGCAGGATCCCATGCAGGAAACGAAACATCACCTCACGCGCCCGAGGGTTTAACTTCATTTTACTAAATCTAAACCAAATATTCTTCCATGCATACATGGGGAACAAACCCTCAACTGGGATAACGCACCTACCTACAAGTAACCTACACAAAACCCTTATACTAACCTTTCTCAGTTCCTTAACCAACATCACAGCCCTCAAAACGATTTCGCATTCCCTCAACTCCATTCCTCGATACCACACACCCAGCCTGTCGTGTATCATTCCCAACTGCCCCGCGTTCACACCCTCACGCAACACTTCCCATTTAATAAACACACATTTAGCCCTCCATCTCAAATCCATCAACCCCAACCCACCCTGACTTACAGGTAACATTACAACTTCCCTCCGTAACCAATCACAACGTGAACCCCACAAATATTTGTACACCCGTCTTAGAATTCCCGCAATCGCTGTCCCTGTAATTGGGAACACAGTTGCAACATGCCAAATCTTACTATACAATAAAATGTTTACGACTATCACTCGCTGTATAAGAGTTAGGTGCTGGGGTCTCAGAACACCTAGACGCCCCACGATACTTTCCAATAACCTATCCGAGTTTTCCTCCCTCGCCGCAACCATGTCATCCTTATAAATAATACCACAAATTTTTAAAGACATCGCCCATTCTTTAACAACATTACATCTCCCCCCCACACCCCCCACCCAAGAACCCAACCCCATGCACCTTGACTTCGCACTATTTACCTGCATACCCGTGGCACTTCCAAATAATTGCACAACCTCGTCCAACACTCCCATTGACATCCCTTCACGAATGAGCACAGTGGTGTCATCAAGGTATCCAATTAAACCCGGCCAGGCCCTCCCACCCCCCACACTTCCCTCACATGGCGTACATAAGCTGCGGTCAACCATTCTATAAAAGGGGTCCTGGAAACACGCAAACAATATTTGGGACATGGGGCATCCCTGTCTAAGGCCTCTACCCATTGCAATATCCCTCCCCATACACCCATTAATCTGTATCCTCATTTTCGCCCCCTTGTATAGCGTATTTACCCACTCGACTATTTCCTCCCCAAAACCCTGTCTCCTAAGTATAACCTGCAAAGCTCCCCTTTCCACTCTATCATATGCTCCCTGCCAATCTAGAGCCAACAAAGCCGCCCCTTCACCCCCACCCTTAGCTTCCACAAAACTTCTCAGTATCCCATGTCCTTCAATCATCGACCTTCCCGGCAACCCAAACTGAGATTTTGACACGACCCTTCCCACAACACATTTGAACCTATTACCTAAAATTTTTGCGAACACCTTATAGTTTGCACACAGCAGTGATATGGCTCGGTACTCCCGAAGGGTGGGCTGCCCCGTGACCTTCGGGACCAACACTACAACTGCTGTTACCTGCTTCTCCCCCAACGTACCCTTCTCCTTCATACGATTAAATAACCTAACTATAAATCCCCTTATTAACGTCCAACGTTGTAAATAAAATTCTACTGGGAGACCGTCAATACCCGGCGCTTTCCCCTTCCTCATTCCCCTTAACGCATTCTCTATTTCCTCTGCCGTAATAGTCCCACCTAAAGCCTTTCTATCACTATTTCCTAAATTACACGTCACATACGTACACACCTTGTCCAACGCCACGTCACCCCCCCCCCACTGTTCCAGTACTTCTCGTACCAAGCCTCCGCATACGCACACATCTCCTTCGTGGTTCGTATCTCCTGCCCTGCTCTATAATTCCCAACCATCTCCGTTACCTCTAAACATGGGATAGCTGTCACCGCCAGTCTTTGCTTTTGATGCCGCAAAACACACGCTGACGGCTTGTCGCCCCAAAGCACCTCTTCCACCCCTGCCTGCACCCTTACAGCTTGAAACCTTTCATTTTGCAAGACCCTCAACCTCCCCTTTATTTCAGCTATTTCATCCATAGGAAAATTATTCCCCCCCCCCATAGCAACCTCTTAACCTATCCTCTAAATAGTTAGCCAGTCCATATTTTAAATTATTAATACGTTTTCCTTCTCTCACATAAAACTTTCTAATCCTTTCCTTTGCAACACTATCCCACCATGTCACAATGTCATCCACTCCCTGCTCTTCCACACTAAGCTCCCTCCATAGGACTGAAAACCCCTCCAACCCCTCCTCATCACCTAATACACTTATATTTAATTTCCAATAACTTCTATATATGTCCGCGAGCGTCCCCCACCCAACCTCCACCACCACTGCCCTATGATCTGACATTGTAGCCTCCACAGTACTGAAAGATTTCACATCCACTCCCTGAGAAAGGTACACTATCTAGTCTCGCAGCATATCCACTCCTAACAAACGTATATTCAGTCTCCCACACCGCCCCCCCGATGGCATCACGTAACCTAACATCCCTTAATAAATCCCTAAGAGCCACAGACATATATCCAGCCCCTTTTGGGTCCACATCAGCCACCCTGATTACACTATTCCAATCCCCACCAACTATTGCTACCTCTGGCAGTGCACTTAAGAAAAACACAAGATCCTCACACACAAAATCATTCTTTACCTTGATGTTATTTTCTGCCGGCGCATACACACTCACAAAAGACACACACTCACAAAAGACACACGCTTACCCATCCACCACCCATCCACACGCAACACCCTCCCTCCCCCTCCTCCCTCGCTTCTCTGCAAAACAAACGGGCTCGTCTCCCTTATTAAAATTCCCACACCACCTTTTAGACGGGGAGATGGCAGGGTAACTACTCGAAATCCTGCCACCTCCAACACCCTACCCTCTTTAAAATTGTGCTCCTGCAGGAACACAACATCCACTCTAGATTTGTTCAGGAAATTACGAAACCAATTTCTCTTCATACCGCTACATAACCCATTAACATTTACATACACCTAAGGCCTATTAAAGTTTCCACCCCTGCTTCCTCTCATCACTCTTTACAACTCCAGAGCTTGAATTTAAGTTTGCCACCTTCAAAGTGCTCTCTTTCCCTCCCCCCTTCTTCCGGTGCCTCCTATCATGGCTACCACCACCTACACCACTACCTTCACACTTCACCTCAGTCTGTTTCCCAGGCCTTTGTGCAGGCGTAAGGACGTCATCAGAATCTGACGTAGCCGCCCTCTTTCTCGTGACCGTCATGTTACACATATCTTGATCAGATGTTGCCTCTCGATGAACCTCCACCTCTACCTGAGAATGGTTTAATGATTCAACGGACGACTCCAAACCACCATCACGTCCCAAATTATCATGTCTCCGACTTTCTGGAAGCGACGGCTCTCCGATGACACCACGCCCAGATGTAACGTCCCTCTCTGGTGGTGACAAAGTCTTCAACACCTCTACCAATTCTTCCTCAATCTCGAGAACCTTCTCCTGTAATTGCTGCTCCTCCTTATCCACAGGAGACGATACCTGATCAGGAAGCTGGGGGAGGGACTCCAACTCACCGCCAGTCCTGTGTGCCCGATCCACTATCTCGCTCCACAAAACACCACGCCCTCCATCCGATGTTTGTTTTTCACCTGCCACCTTTGAAGCAGGGGCTGCGACATCCACCACAGGTCCAGGCACACGTCTTCGCTTGTCACAGGTCGCCGCTATGTGATCATACTCACCACATAGGCGGCATGTACGTCGTTGTCCTGGGTACATTACCATTACCTGCGTCCTGAAATCTTGTAGATATACATAGGATGGTATTGGGTGCCTCAACGTCATTTTGAGGTTGAAAGAACCCTCTGGATAACCAGCATAGGCACCTGCCGCCCACGTACCATGTTGAGCATAATGCACCGTCCCATATGTCTCAAAAACTTTCCTTATATCCGCCTCGTCCGCCTCAAAGGGAACGTTGCGTAACTTGATCCACGTATAATGCCGTGAAACATCTATCAATCTTACACTGACAGCTGGTGTGACGCTAAGACTTACGTCCTGAAACCTGGTGACTAACGATTCATAAACCGTAGCTGATAGCAGTTTGACGAATATTCTTTGGCTTCCGTTTAATGCTACACCATACAAGTCACTATCTTGTACGCCATATGTCTCCCGGATGATCTTTGGCAATAAGACTTGCGCAGAACTAGGCGTTATCGTTCCTTTAAGTAGCTCAATGCCTACAGTATTTATCCTGCGTCTCAGACTAACCTCCATCTTGACAATCACAGTGCACCTATGTTGTTAACAGAGGCGTGACAGCACCACTTCACACCGCTGCAGCCAGGTAACTGACAAGGGAGCTCGCCTACAAACAGCAGAGGGGTGCAGAGCACAACCGCACTCTACCATGGTCAGGCAGCGAAAAAAATAAATAAATCTTTTGTTTTTTTTTACTGAGCCCCCTGTTTGGAAAACATTCCCTCCATGTTTCCGTTGTGGCTTTGACTTATGCCAACAAAGGGGAGGGGATAGGTTCCTTCCAGTCTGTCAGTCCTGCATGTATCCTTCACTTGATGAACCTTGTTAAAAAAAGTGGAGAAAGTGCTGAGACATGCAACGAGTCTTATTCCAGAGCTAAGGGAAATGAGCAGTGAGGAAGGGCTATAGAAATTGAACCTGATGACGTTAGCAAAAAGAACTTGGGAAGATATGATGATGACATGCAAAATACTCAGAGTAATTGATGTGAACAGGGATAGCCTGTTCGAGAGGATGGAACCGGTACACAAGGGTAGTCAGGATGTGGAATAATCTGAATGAATCCTAGAAGCAGGCTCCATACACACCTTTAAAAATAAGTATGATAAGGCCCACGAAACTAGGAGGGAAAAAACCTGGCAAGCTTCTAGTCGAGTGGCAGGGCCAGGAGCTAAGCCTCAACCCCTGCAACAAACTAATATGCGAATGAACACACACACACACATGAGGCAGCACGAGAAGGACGGGAGAAACCAAACTTCAAAAAAGGGAACTACACACGTATGAGGCACTTCCTACATGAGGTGCAGTGGGTAAGAGAGGTAGAGGAGAAAACAGTAAACGAAATGATGGCACACGTAACAGTAAAGTGCAGGGAGGCAGTGGAGAAGTTTGTGCCAAGGGGTGAGCGAGCCCATGGCTTACCAGGTGTGGAGAGGCCAAAGCCAAGTGTGCTAGAGAGTACATAAGAACATAAGAAAGAAGGAACACTGCAGTAGGCCTAATGACCCATGCGGAGCAGGTCCATGTCCCCTTCCACCCGGATTAGCCCAATGACCCACCCAGTCTGGTCACCTCCACTCAAGGAAGGAGCACGGCACCATACCCAGCAGCACAAGCTAGTCAGGTCCAACTCACACCCACCCACACCCACTCATGTATTTATCTAACCTATTTTTAAAACTACACAACGTTTTAGCCTCAATAACTGTACTCGGGAGTTTGTTCCACTCATCCACAACTCTATTACCAAACCAGTGCTTTCCTATATCCTTCCTGAATCTGAATTTTTCCAACTTTAAACCATTGCTGCGAATCCTGTCTTGGCTGGAAATTTTCAGCACGCTGTTTACATCTCCTTTATTTATTCCTGTAGTAGGAAAAGTATAGAAGGAAAAGGATCCAGGAAAACAGGGAGTTGAGCCGAAGAGCCAGAAATGAATATGCATGGATAAGGAGAGAGGCCCAGCGACAACATGAGAATTACATAGCATCAAAAGAAAAATCCGACCCACAGTTGTTAAACAGCCACATCAGGAGGAGAACAAGAGTCAAGGATCAGGTAATCAGACTGAGGGAGGGAGGAGGGGAGCTCACAGGGAACGACCATTAAGTATGTGAGGAACTCAGCTCAAGATTCAGGGAGGTATTCACATAGGAGACAGAGAGGCCTCCAGCAAACCGAGGGAGTAGGGTGCACCAGGAAGTCTTGCACACACTGCACACAACTGAGGAGGTGAAGAAACTGCTAGGTGAACTAAATACCTCGAAGGCGATGGGCCCAGTTAACATTTCTCTGTGGGTCCTGAGGGAGGGAGCAGATGAACTATGTGTGCCACTTACATTAATCTTCAATAAATCTATTGAAACAGGGTAACTGCCTGAGGTATGGAAGACAGCAAATGTAGTCCCAAATTTTAAGAATGGAGACAGACAGGCAGCACAAAACCAGACCTGTGTCGCTAACATGTACAGTGCATAAAGTTATGGAGATTATCAGGACAAGAGTGGTGGAACATCTAGAAAGCAATGGGCTCATACATGAAAACCAGCATGGCTTCAGGGAAGGGAAATCCTGCATCAAAAAACTACTGGAGTTCTACGATAAGGTAAAAGACGTAAAACAGGAGGGAGAGAGGGATGGGTAGACTGCATCTTCTTGGGCTGTAAGAAGGCTTTCGATACAGTACTACACAAGAGACTTGTTGAAAAGCTAGAGGAGCAGGGAGAAATAGAAGGGAAAGTACTGCAGTGGATAAGGGAATACCTAACAGGAAAGAAAAAAACGTGTGCTGGAACGTGAGGTGTCAGAGTGGGTGCATGTGTCGAGAGGGGTTCCACAAGGGTTACTTCTAAGTCCAATGCTGTTTCCAGTATATGTGAATGACATGGCAGAAGGGAGAGATTCAGAGGTGTCCCTGTTTGCAGACGATGTGAAGCTAATGAGAAGAATAGAAATGGATGAGGATCAGATGAGCCTGTAAGGCTCAAGCCTATCTGGACCAGGCTGCAAGCCTGGTCCAACAAATGGCTCCTATTGTTTAACACCAGCAAGTGCAAAGTCATGAAGTTTGGGGAAGGACAAAGAAGACCGCTTAAGGAATACAGCCTAGGAGGTCAAAGGCTGCAAAACCCACTCAAAGAAAAGGATCCTGGGGTAAGCATCATACAGAACACATCTCATAAGGCGCACATCAACCAAATAACTGCTGCAGCAAATGGGCGCCTACAAACCTGAGAATAGCGTTTCGACATCTAAGTAAGGAGTCATTCACGACACTGTACACTGTGTACGTCAGTCCCATATTGGAGTATGCAACACCAGTTAAGAACTCACAACGGGTCAAATACGTCAAAGAATTAGAGAAAATGAAAATGTTTGCAACAAGACTAGTCCCGGAGCTAAGGGATGTGCCATACTAGGAAAGGTTAAGGGAAGTCACCTGACGATACTGGAGGACAGGAGTGACAGAGGGGAAATGATAACTACATATAAAATACTGAGAATAATTGACAAAGTGGACAGGGACAGAATGTTTCAGAGCTGGGACACAGCAACAAGGAACTTGAGAGCTCAGATGAGTCACAAGGATGCTAAGAAATGTTTCTTTAGTCACAGAGTTGTCAGGAAGTGGAACAGTCTGGAGAGTGATATAGTGGAGGCAGGATCAATACACAGGATCAGTACAAGAGGTTCGATAAAGCTCATGGACAAGGGAGAGAGTGGACCTATAGTAGCGACCAGGAAAGAGGCAGGATCAAGAGCTATGAAAGGACCCCTGAAACCACAACTAGGTGAGTACACACACACACACACACACACACACACACACACACACACACACACACACACACACACACACACACACACACACACACACACACACACACACACACACACACACACACACACACACACACACACACACACACACACATATATATACACACACACATATACACACACACACACACACACACACACACACACACACACACACACACACACACATACATAGCTCATCGCAGATGTGATCCGATGTCAGCCATTACAGCTTGGAGAAAGAAGGACCTTCCTGCCTGCCTGTACCACAGCGAGAGTAGTGACACATATGAGCGGTGTTCCAGAATATGGCAAGGTAACATTAGTATGGGAAATTATTAAGCTAAGAAAAAAGTATAAGGTTTGGGAGAAAAAATGAGAAAATATCATTTGCCCATTGTTTATAATATAATGGAGGACGCCAGGTCCAAACATTATTATAACTTTACACCAGGAGAAAAGAAAACTAATGGAAGGATGGACACGATGACAAAAGTGTAATAAAATCATATGAGGACGGAAGGATGGTAGTAAAATTAAATAAAAATGTAAGTCTGAAAAATTAAAAAAGAAGTTATGAAAGATTCAATACAACAGACGTATAAATGTACAATCTGAATAAAAAAAAAAGAGTTGAGATAGATCAAGAATTAGTACCAAATAAAGATGCTTTACAGAAGAAGGTAAACGGCTAGGAAGAGTACAGTACAAAACTAGAAGATCATTATTCAAGAACAGCAAAGTAAAAAACAGAAATAGAACAACAGGTGTAGCTAGCTCAGGATATTTCAGAAAATGTTAAATATCTTGAAATCTTTGTTGATGAGACGTTTTG
>NC_091302.1:29819163-29863460 GCF_038502225.1 Cherax quadricarinatus | reverse complement strand
ATGAGACGTTTTGTTTGCTTAGCAAACTTTTTCAATAGAATGCAGAAGCGACTTGCATAGTGAAGACAATGAAAGAAGTGGAGAGGTAATTTTTAAGTATTCTGTCCCACAGCCTTGATACATATTGATTCCCTTAGTCTTGATTGAAGGTAGTCATTCCTACAGCCCTGATATATAAATCAGAGGCGCGACGAGATTTATGTAGTGGAGACTGAGGAAAGGTACAGCAGTTGAAGATAATGTCACACATGGGTGAGACCCAGTAGAGGTAGCACGCCATGCCCATAATTTGAGTCAGCGGTTTGCAGCAGAGGTGTACAAGATCTCCGTACCTAGATTCCATATCTTCATTAGCACCAGAGACGCCTCTAATGCGCAGGAGAAACGTGCCGTCAATAATGTTACCAGGTGTTACACGTGTATCTAATTCATTAACTTGTCAGTACTGTATACCATTTATATAATGATATCACAAAAAATAATGTTAGCACAACCTATATAAAGGAGATGAGAGATTAAGCAGAGAACAGAGCTCAAACACAGGAGAAATGGAACAGAATTTAGTATTGGCCAAGGAAATTACAGCCAAGACTACATTAATTTAAAAAAAGTAATAATTCTAAGTAACTGAGGAAAACAGCAGACAGAAAAAAAAAGCAGTTAATGTGTTGGCTGTACTGAAACAAAATATTCTAGTTGAGAACAGAAATAGAGTAATAAAAGATACGACGTATCAGTGTTTAGTGGATTTCCGTATTCAAGAATACATTGCGAGATTTACAGAAATATAAAAAGAAAGAAAGGATAATAATATGCTGAGAATAATATTCAGTGAGGTCAAGCATAAGGAAAAATGTCTAAGATCATTCAGCAAGTTGAAGGTTATATAGTCATGTCAATTCAACAAGAACTTTCGAAGGATGAAAGGATAAAAGAAATACAGTAGTTTATTAACACTGAAGAGGAAAATACCCTTTTCATTCATAATAACTTGGTCGACCCGCTTGTTAAATGGTGTCTAAAGTAAGGGAACAGAACAGGCTGAAACTAAACCAAAACATGTGGATATAAGAGAGAAACAGCGAGATAAACTCATCTGTAAAGATTTTATATTTACAATGATGTTATTTTCGATGGAAACTCCTGATTGTAGAGAAGAGAGACAGAATACAGAAGAACAGAGTACAGAGGAGGGGAAGGAGACTGACAATATTTTCTGTGACGGAAACAAAATAATCTGCAGAAATTAAAATTAAAATTGCCGTACAGAGAGGTGACGTCACCTAGTGGTTACACTGGCAGCTCTCACCTGGGAGGGATGGGAAGGGAGGAGAAGGAATACAAGGGTCCAATTCCATGGAAGGAGGATCGAGACTCCAACGTCTCACACACAATTTCAACAATAGACAAGTTGGACTTAAATCTTGAGCTGGTTCGCTGATTGGTAGGCTTTATCCTCTAATGAATGGGGGTCTTTAACGGCGTTTTCATTAGCTGATCTGTTTTGGCCAATGGGGTGGAGTTTCACTGACGTTACTGTGATTACCTACGCTTATATGTCAGCCGGAGGTAATGTCTCTGACGTAACTTTGGTGAAGAACGTATCAGCGAGAAGGCCTGAGGCACCACACACATCCATCTTGCTTATCAACCAATGAGGAAACGATCCAGTGACGTCACATGTACCCATACATCTTTCCAACCAATCAGATGAACAGCATTTGACGTCATACATCTTTCCATCCAATCACAGGAGGAGCAATTGACGTCATACACGAATTTAACCAATTAGGTGAAACGGTTGATGTCATACATTTTTCCAGTCTATCTAGAGGAAGAGAGATTGACGTCATAAAACGCTTTAGCCAATCAGAGGCAGGTATACGAACATGTGGTTAAAATCACCATACGAATATGTAAGAGACGAGTTAAGCGAGAGGGAGGGGGTGTACGAGATGGGGAGGGAGGGGTGTAAGAGAAGGAGAGGGAGGGGGTGTAAGAGATGGAGAGGGCAGTGGTTTAAGAGATGGAGAGGGAGGGGGAGTAAGAGAAGAAGAGGGAGGGGGTGTAAGAGAAGGAGAGGGAGGGGGTGTAATACAAGGATAGGGAGGGGTGTAAGAGAAGGGGTGGGATGGGGAGAAAGTTAGGAAGGATGGAGAAGGAGTAAGATAGGTGTGGGAGAGGAGGCAGCAAGGCTTGTAATGGGAGGAAAGGAGAGGAAGGATGTGGAAGGAGTTTTGAGAGAACATAAAGGATGAGGATAGTAAGTGGAGATGAAGGATTAAAAGAAGAGGATAGGAAAGGTGAGGACGAAGAGAGGATAGATAGGAAGAATGGAGGAGGAAAGAGAAAATATGGAGAGGAAATAGGAAGAATGGGGAAGGGGAAGAAAGGATGAGGAGGAGGACTAAGGATAGAGAGGTGGTAAAAAGAGAATGAAATGGGGAGAGGAAAGAAAGGAAAAAGCATAGGACTGATGGGTAAAGGATAAGAGTGATAGGGAGGAGGGAACATGGGTGTAATTAAGGAAGAATGGATGGTGGGAGAAAACATGGGTAGAGGGGGACAGAGAAAGGGTTAAGATGGAAGGGTAGAGTGGAGGGTTAGGAAGGAAGGGCAGAGGGAAGTATTACGAATACAGGTTTATTCTAGTGGCCTGCACACCTGGCTGTATCACGATAACCACGGTAGGAACGAGCAAAAAGGCAGCAGAGTAAATATTTATATCTCTTTCACCAAACAGTAATCAAATAAGTAAAATATATACGAAGAACACGTACAATAAGGCAAATGCAAGCAAGAGACGCGGTGAGAACCGTTGCAACCAGACTGGGAGGTAAGTCTGTCAAGGATGACTCACGAGTGTATCACATCGCTTCACATCCTTGGCGTGCTTCCCTGTGATTTGCTGGTTGAGCTAAGGTACTGGTATAAAGATGGGGCCCCTACTCGTTATACCTTTAGCAGCTGGTTCATTGGTCGGGAGGCAGCCTATATGGGTGTGTGACATACACTAAATACAATGTAACATACTCTTAGCATGCCACAGAAAGAAAGGGTCGTGGGAAGAGGTTAGGAAGGAAGTGTAGAGGGAAAGTGTTAGGAAGGAAGTGAAGGGATTTGGAAGGAAGGGTAGAGGGAAGGGGTTTGGAAGGAAGGTTAGGGTTAGGAAGGAAGGGAATGTGTTAGGAAGGAAATGGGAAGGGGATAGGAAGGAAGGATATAGGGAAGGTGTTAAGAAGGAAGGGAAGCGGGAAAGGGTTAGGAAGGAAGGGTAGAGGGAAGGTGTTAAGAAGGAAGGGAAGAGGTTAGGAAGGAAGGGTAGAAGGAAGGTATCAGGAAGGAAGGGTCACGGGGCAGCCTATCCAATTAACTAGATACATCATGGCATTGTTTTAAAGACAGTCAAACAGGTGACTGTTGACGGAGTCTTGAACAGTTGAAATAAACCATACCACGGGCGGGGATAGAACCCGCGAGATCGCGGGTTCTATCCCCGCCCGTGGTATGGTTTGTTTGCAATCGTGTCGTTATGATTTCGTGAGTCGGTTGAACTAAGACTTGTACAGCAGCTGGGCGCAGTTATCGCACCTTCATTGTTCGCTCGGTAGAATGTTTTTATCGCCTTTTATCTTATATTTTCAGTTTTTCCCGCAGTACTATGTTATAATATATTAATTTTAATGGATAAAGGTTAATCTAACCTAACTTAACCTAACCTAAGCTAAACTAACCTAAGCTAAGGTAACCTAACCTAACCTAACCTAACTTAACCTAACCTAACCTAACCTAACTTAACTTAACCTAACCTAACCTAATCTAACCTAACCTAATCTAACCTAACTTAACCTAACCTAACCTAATCTAACCTAACTTAACCTAACCTAATCTAACCTAACTTAACCTAACCTAACCTAACCTAACCTAATCTAACCTAACTTAACCTAACCTAACCTAACCTAATCTAACCTAACTTAACCTAACCTAATCTAACCTAACTTAACCTAACCTAATCTAACCTAACTTAACCTAACCTAAGCTAACCTAACCTAAGCTAAACTAACCTAAGCTAAGGTAACCTAACGTAACCTAACGTAACCTTACCAAACATAACCTAACCTAACCTAGCCTAACCTAACTTAACCTAACCTAACTTAACCTAATCTAAATTAAGCTAACCTAACCTAACCTAACCTAACCTAACCTAACCTAACCTAACCTTTGAGGTGTGCTGAAAACTCTATGTGAAGATGTGACATAGTTGCTATGAGGATGAGATGAGGATGGGTTAGGATAAGTGAGGATGGTTAGGATGAGTGAGGGTGGGCTAGGATAAGTGAAGATGGGGTAGGATGAGTGAGGATGGTTGAGGATGAGTGAGGATGGGTAAGGATGAGTGAGGATGGTTGAGGATGAGTGAGGATGGGTAAGGATGAGTGAGGATGGATCAGAATGAGTGAGGATGGGTTAGGATGAGTGAAGATGGGTTAGGATGAGTGAAGATGGGTCAGAATGAGTGAGGATGGGTTAGGATGAGTGAGGATCGGTTAGGATGAGTGAGGATGAGGATGGGTTAGGATGAGTGAGGATGGTTAGAATGGGTGAGGATGGGTTAGGATGAGTGAGGATGGGTTAGGATGAGTGAAAAAAGTTGAAAATGAGTGAGGATGGGTCAGAACGAGTGAGGATGGGTTAGGATAAGTGAAGATGGGTTAGAATGAGTGAGGATGGGTCAGAATGAGTGAGGATGTGTTAGGATGAGTGAGGATGGATTAGGATGAGTGAGGATGGGTTAGGATGGTTGAGGATGGGTTAGGATGGGTGAGGATGGGTTAGGATGAGTCAAGACGGGTTAGGATAAGTGAGGATGAGTTAAGATGGGTGAGGATGGGTGAGGATGGGTGAGGATGGGTGAGGATGGGTGAGGATGGGTGAGGATGGGTGAGGATGGGTGAGGATGGGTGAGGATGGGTGAGGATGGGTGAGGATGGGTGAGGATGGGTGAGGATGGGTGAGGATGGGTTAAGATGGGTGATGATTAGTTAGGAAGGAAGAATAGTGGGAAGAGGTCTGCCAAATACCTTCTATGTTCGCGTTATCTGAAAAGTATACAATACTGATTCACCAACCAACTGGCTGACTGACTGACTGACTGACTGACTGACTGACTGACTGACTGGCTGATTGACTGAATATTGACTCATTGACTCCATTATTTACTAACTGACTGACTGACCAAATGTCAGACTAGCTCACCGACTGAGTGACTGACCGACTGATTGACCGACCAACTGACTGACCGACCGACCGGTAAACCGACCAACCAACGAGTCTGAGCTCCAGAATCACCACTATTACGGAAACCGTGTTATAGATGGACGGATCAAAATCAAAAAAAATCGTAACATAAGTTATCCGAGTCTATAAACGGTCATGGGGAGGTGAAATGTCTGGTGAAGGTCTCTTCTTCCAAGGAGTTGGAGCTATACACTCCCTAACTCAGATTAGATCCAGGTGCTGGTTTAGTGATTTTCCTGATATCTTCCTCATCAGAATAGATTTTCTCCAGTAATTTCACGGAAACCAAGTTGTTAATAAAATTTTGAAATTAGAACTCACACAACCTAATTTCATGTAAAAACTTCCCTTGGGGAAAACACTTAAAGTTTGTAGCCGACCAGAAGACTCATTCTCCAGCTATTACACATAATCCGACAATCTCAAGGTAATTAAAAATGTTAGTTGACAGAGGAATTTGCACCTATGCAGCCTAAATCCCATAAAAATGCTTCATAAAAACATAAGAATAGAAGAGCACTGCAGCAGGCCTACTGGCCTACACTAGCCACGTCCTCCTCTAAACTAACCATTTAAACCCCACCCTTAATACTTGTCCACATTGAAATACATCTACCGCTTTTCAGACCATGACTTTATAAAGTCTGTCCGAATCCTCCTGGAGTTCATTTGTATGTGCCATTGGTATGTATTACTGGAATGTATCATCAATTATAGACTGATGCCATTCTAAAAAAAATATTATAGTCAGGGGGAAATAGTACTACTAAACTTTTTGGGGTCATATGGAGCCTGAAGGTTGGGAGGCATTGACGTTCGATCTAAGGAAGGGAAAAATAAGTACACTTCCTCGGATCAAGAGCCTCTCACCAGCACTAAGACACATGCTACATAATATGCCAATTCGAAATTAAAATTAGCAGTATGGCAGCCACACACCCCACTAACAATACCAACATTCTTCAAAGTCCGATTCACCATTGTTGAAATTTTAAACAGACCATAAGAGGCTTCCTGAAGATATAGTGTGGAAACCGAAATCGGGAATAGTATTTGTTAAAGTGATCAGAGGACACCTACACGTGCTGAGTGTTTATAACCATTCTTTAATTAATCTAGGATGAAAATATAAAGGCAAGTACGTATAGCATTCTCAAATTATTAACGAGAGTCTCTGAGGAAGTTTGTGGAAATACGCTGTACCTATCGAAATGACCGGCTCTGGGATAAAATCGTAGGGAAATATAATTTTATAGATTTTAAGGGCTCGCTCAACTCATGAAATTCAAAGATTTCACAAAAAGCGTGAGTTTTCATTATTTCTCAGTTTTCTTTTCGGAAGTTTTATTCTATTTATAATTCTCTAATTTTCTATGAGAAAACATGTTCATTTTTTTTTCAGAAATCCCAGTCTGAATTTTTTTGGTATAAAATTCGCCAATTTTCACCTACACAGCCTAAATTCAGTACAAGATTGTTTCCAATTATAATACTCCTGTGTTAGTGTTTGAAGCTGATCAGAAGAGTAATGCTTCATTTGTTATAATGAAACCAATTTAATCGAACTGTTAAATAAAATTTTACTCAGCTCACCAACACTGAAAGTTTGAAGCCTATCAAGAAAGGTATTCTTCAGTAATTTCTCTGAATCCAATGATTCAATGCATTAAAATTATTTTTTTGAAACCAATCAGAAGAGTTGTTCCAATGCATTAAAATTATTTTTTTGAAACGAATCAGAAGAGTTGTTCCTTAGTTATTGAATGTAAATCATTACTAACATTTGTTTAATTAAGCTTACAAACCGGGATTTATACAGCGCAATAACGACGCGATTATTGTCCTCATGAAAACACTCTAAGAATGAAAATTTGAAGTCATTCAGAAGAGGCATTTTCCAGGTACTGTATGGATTCCAACAGCTCCAAGTTTAAGTGTACTAACTATATTGACAAATCCGTGCGTACACAAATTAATGGGAATTTAATGGGAACTATCGTTTTGCAACATGATTCGTTCAAAAGAAGTGTACTGAAATATAAAGGAATAAAATGTAACGGAATAAAAAATTCACTCTTTTACTCATAAAACTGATAAATGTTCACCTATACACTTGAATTTTGCTCTCCGCTCTTGTCAAAGTAAGAGTCTCCCTTTTGAATAATTAAAAGCAAGGAGCTGGAGCCTTTGATTAACATTTCAGGAGTCTTGGTAAGAGTTTTGCAACGGTGGTCATAGAGTATCTACACATGCCAATATTTACAGCGTTTTTTTTTTCCAATATGGAGCAGGGTGTGAGGAAGAGGGTAAATACTGTGGGCATTTGAATTGGTTCGTGGGGCGATTTCGCCGCAAGCTGTTCCCGTGCTGTTGCCATTAATCATCCGGGATACGTATGGTATACAGGATGCAGAATTATATGGTGTAGCACTTAATGGCGCATACAGGGTGTTTGTCAAGTTGTTGAACACCGGCGTCTATGAGAGGCTGGTAGAGAAATACCAGGATGTGCGAGTGGACGTCAATTCTATGGTGAGTGTCCACCTTCATGACGTCTCCAGGCATTATACTTGGGTTAGAGTGCGAAATGTACCGTTTGAGGCAGATGAAACGGACATACACAATGTTTTCAAGGACTATGGGACCGTTTACCTGGCACAGCCCGGCAAGTGGGTAGAAGGTGCATATGTTGAATTCCCGGAGGGCACGTTCTCGCTTAAAATGACGATACGGCACCCCATACCGTCCTATGTTATGTTGGAGGCTTTCAGGACACAGCTCATGGTGTCCTATGCTGGGCAATGCAGGACCTGCAGACGTTGCAGTGGTTTTGATCACATTGCTGCATGTTGTGAACGACAGAATCGACTTCATGGTCTTGAATGTATTGCTGCAGGGGAATCTGGGCAAGTTGGACGTGCTCTGGAGCTACAGGAAGGACGTGGGCCTGGTCGTCTGTGGAGTGAGGAGTTGGAGCGAGCAGAGGCAGTGGCGGGTGCAGACCTGACGGCCCCTGTGGCTGGGAGCCCTGTGGGACCCATTTTGCCTGATGGTGGGGGACGACATGGTTCGGCAGAGGAAGCCATCGATGAGGTCCTAGAGACGGGGCTCACCTCGCTGTTTCCTCAGTCAGATGGGGAGGGCGAGTCGGCGACGAGGGCTGGTGTGAGGAATGCTGCAGACCTGAGTGGGCAGCAAAATGAGCCCATTGACATGGTGGTGTCTCACGGGGCAATGTTCCCAGATGGCGGGAAGGTTGGACATGTGGTGGAGGTGGAGGTTCACCGTGAGGTATCACAGGAGGTGGAGATGGAAGTAGGTGGAGTCACACGCAAGCGTGAAGCTGTGACATCGGATTCAGATGATGTCCTGACTCCAGCACAGAGGACCGGCAAGGTAGTGGTGGTGGAAGAAGATGGTGGTGGTCCCTCGGGGACTTCGGACCCGGAGCTGGACTGGGGAGGGGTTAGGGCTGTCAGTAGAGACGTGCATAAAGGAGGTCCGAAAGGACATGGTGGTGCTGTGAAGTTGTCAAAACACAGGGAGAAGAAACCACCGCTGGCCTAAGGTGTATGACAGTTAACATTAATGGTTTGTGTCAGGATGTGAAGCGTGCATGGTTTGCAAGTTTCTTGTGCCGGCATAGAGTGGACGTCGTATTTGTGCAAGAGCACAATATCAAGGTGGGGTGTGTATTGGAGGTGAATGGATATAGGGTTTTTGTGATGCAGACGGGACGCTTGAAAGGAGGGGTGGGAGTCCTACTCTGGGAGGCGAGCCCATTTGTGTTTAGTAGAAGTGAAGGGGGGTGAGGGGCGTATTATAAGGGTGGATGGATGGTGGATGGGCGAGCGAGTGGCGTTAGTGTGTATCTATGCACCTGCGGAGAGTGATGCATGTCTGAAAGCAGATTTCGTGAGGGATGAGCTCGTTTATTATTTCCGTTCTTTACCACCTCTTGCTATCGTGGGGGGGGATTGGAATTGTGTTATTCACAGGGCAGACGTTGAGCCGCATGGGGCGGGGCATTTTTCAACTATCGTAGGTGATCTTCTGAGAGATATGTGTCTACGTGACGTATTTGGGAGTGGGGCTTGGGCGATGGAGCACACTTTTGTTAGACATGGATATGCGGTGAGGCTAGATCGGGTGTACATCACAAAGCAGGTAAGAATGGAGTCCTTGCATACAGTGGAGGTGGAATATTCTGATCATAGGGCGGTTGTGGTCGACCTGGGATGGGATGGGCTGGCCAGGAGGTGTAAGAGCTATTGGAAACTAAATACGAGGATCTTGGGTGATGAGGAGGGGCAGGGAGGATTCGAGACATTGTGGGCTGAGCTCAGTGAGGAAAGGCAGGGTGTAGAGGATTTGCTGGGGTGGTGGGACGGGGTGGCTAAGGGGCGAATACGTCAGTTTTATGTGAGAGAGGGGAAACGCATAATGCAACAATCTTATGGGCTCCTTCAGTACCTAGAGGGTAGGATGAGGGATTGCTACAGAAGAGGTGGACACGGGGGAGTATATCCTGTGGAGGAGATAGAAACGTTGAAGGGAAAGATTCGTGAGCTGCAAAATGAACGTTTTAATGCAGTGCATGTGCAGGGGGGGTTGAGGAGGTGTTGTGGGGTGATCGACCGTCGCCGTGTGTTTTACGGGGTCAGCAGCACCATCGAAAAGCCACTGAGGTTGATAGGTTAGTCGTCCGCTCTGAAGTGGGGGGTTATCGTGAGAGGCAAGTGTTGCGGACGACAGAGGGGATGAGTGGTTATGAGGATGCATGGTATGAGCAGTATTTGGGGAGTAGTGGAGTGGGAGGTGAGGCTTTGCATAGCATCTGCGAGCTAGTGCCATGTTCATAGGGGTGTAGTGATCGAGTAGCGCTAGGTGGGGAGATAGATGAGGGCAAGATTTGGCGGGCATTAGTGAGTATGCAAACGATAAAGGCTCTGGGGATAGATGGATTGCCCTGTGAATTTTACTTGCAGAATTGGACGTTAATGCATGGATTCCTGGTGGAGTTAATGAATATCATGAAGGAGAAGGGGGTGTAGGAGGAGTTACGAGCCATAGTGGTAGTTGTTCTGGTCCCAAAGGGAGAGGTCCAGAATACCCTAAAGGATTATCGGGCGATATCTTTACTATGTGTGGATTATAAATTGTTTGCAAAAAATACTGGGAAATCGCCTGAAATGTGTCGTGGGGCGTGTCATATCGGGTGGGCAATACGGGTTGCCTGGCAGATCTATGGTCGAGGGCCACGGACGTCTTAAGGGGTTTGTGGAGGGTTTGGGGGGAAAGGGGGGGCTTACTTGCTTTGGATTGGCAGGGAGCATATGGCCGTGTAGAATGGGAGGCATTGCAACAGATCCTTCTAAAGCAGGGATTTGGGGAGGAAGTTGCAGAGTGGGTGGAGACATTGTATCAAGGGGCGCAGATGCGTGTGCAAATCAATGGTTGCATAGGGGAAGCAGTATGTATGGGGCGGGGCCTCAGGCAAGGATGTCCACTTTCTCAAATCCTGTTTGCCTGTGTTCAGGACCCATTTTACAGACTCACTAAGGCACGTATCTGTGGGGGGGTGGGGACAGGGGAGGTGGGGTGTGGGCCGGGGATCGTAGGATACGTCGACAACACGACAGTACTTGCGTGGGAGGGAAAGTGTTTGAGAGGGGTGGGAGAGGTCATTCATACTTTTGGGGAGGCTACGGGAATGAGGGTCAAGGTGGAGAAATCATGCTTATTAAGGCTGGGAAATTGGAACTGGCAGGGAGATTGAGATGCTGGTGTGGAGTGGAGGGTGGAGGATAGCTTGAAGATATGTGGAATAGTGCTTATGGAGGATCAAGTGCGGTCAAGAAAGGTGAACTCCAAGCATATTGTGGAATGGGTGCAGCATCGACTGGGGAGTTTGCGACCATACCATTTGACATTGTTGCAGAGGGCCATCATGGTAAACATATTACTATATAGTAAGGTTTGGCACGTGGCAGCAGTTTACCCCATAACAGGGCAAGGAATTACGAGAATCTTAAAGAGGGTGTTTAAGTTTATATGGGGTTCCAGGTGTGATTGGCTGAGGAGGGAGGTAGTAATGCTGCCAGAACGTCAGGGGGGGTTAGGGTTATTGCATCTGCGGTGTTGGGTAAAATGTGTTTACTTACGAAGGGAGTATGTACGAGTTGGGAGGTGTGGGGGGGTTAAAGCTTCTGTACGAGGGAGTGAAGAGGTGGTATGTGGGTGCAGAGTTGAGGGAATGTGAGGAGGTGCTGCATACCCTCTTGGTCCTACGGGTGCCTGGCAAGATCCGCGTGGGGGTGCTGGTGAGAGTGATTGGGAGCCGGGTGGTGGTGCCGGTGGAGGGAATATACCCCATGTATGGATGGGGAGATATTTGGTGTCGTTTTCGTAAGTTGAAGCTCAGGCCTCGAGTGCGGGAGGTTATGTTTCGTTTCTTGCATGGCATTTTGCCATCAGAAGCAGTTCTATGGGCGAAACGAGTAGTGTAGGAGAGTGGGTGTGGGGTGTGTGGTGGAGAGGATATGGCATATCATGCGGTGTATTTTTGCGAATGTTTGGCGAATGTTCGGGATTGAATGAGTAGGATTGTGAGGAGAGTGGGAGGGGGGGCATACCGGTGTTGAGAGTGCTTGTTTTGGATGTGAGAGGGGTGCCAGAGAGTACACAATGAGCATTGGCATATTTAATGGTAGATTTTGTGTATGTGTCCTGGGGTATGCGTGGGAATGGGGATTGGGTTGCGAGGAAACGGGTAATGGTAGCTACTTTCTATAGGATGGTTTGCAGAAATAGGGAAATATATGGATCGCGGTGGGAGGGAGCCTTCCCCGCAGGTTATCGTGGTTTAACTGTTGGGATCTTACTAGCTTTGTAGTGGGAGGGGGTTTCATGGCTGGGGCAAGGATTGGGAATGTCATCCGGGGTTCCAATGGGCTCGCCGTTGGGAGTGTGTGTGTGTGTGTGTGTGTGTGTGTGTGGTATGGACGTATGGCTTAGGCATAAACAAGGGATGGTTCATTGTAGTTGGTAGGTGTTAGGATGTAAGTGTGATGACAGCTGGAATAAAAGTGCGATCCAGTTTGGTTGTGGGGATTTTCGATTTGTACTTTTGCGTACGTGTTCCACGGGATGATGACTGCATTCCTCTATGTATATATAGCCTCGCACATGCTTGGTCACTTACCATCACACCTGTATTAGAGGATGGAGGTATAAATTTTTTTAGAGGTAATGTACGCGTGTATGCTATAAGGATGCTTGGGTGAGGTTCGTAGTGATTGTGATACTGCCGTGCTGTGACAGGTTATATGCTCATGTACGGCTAGAAGAATGTGTGACAGGGTCATGTGTATGGCGAGAGAAAGTGGGCGGTTGCCCAAATGGGGAGGGGGGGAGACGGGGGTAAGGAGTGTCGGACAGACTGAATTTGCACCTTGATAGTGTCTCTTGTATACACCTTTGTTTTGCACATTGACTTTTGTGCAGCGAATAAGTTGTGATAGAGTAGTTTTTATTTATGTGCTCGCATTAGGTTATGGAAGCCAGTGCTGTGAACTTGATTTATGTTTGATAGCCTTTACTTTACATAATAATATATCAATGTGTACAACAATATGATAATTTAGTAATTGTGACCAGTGTATTTGGCGGAGGTGTGTGTACCTCAGGCGGAGGTGTGTGTACCTCAGGCGGAGGTGTGTGTACCTCAGGCGGATACAGATACTTCTGTATGACTAACTCCCAGGAAAGATTTTTTTTTATTAGGAATGTGCGTTTCTTTTACAATAATATATATGTGTGAATTTTTGTACTTACACCTACATGAGTATGTTTGTTTTCTTTTGTCAGCTGTAAGTTACACTTATGTAGAAGTGAGACGTGATAATTTCAAGTGTTTTTCTTATATATACTGATAGGTGGCTTGAGTAATGTATAGTGTGCTTGATGGTCTTTCTTTTTTGTTTTGTCTGTGATGGGTTTCTTCTCTTGTGTCCAACAACGTGTGTGTGTGTGATAATTTATGTATGTATTTATTGTTCTCAACAGTGTTATACTATATGTCTGTATTATGTCTGTACAAGATATGCTCTCAACAAAATATAAAAAAAAAATATTTACACGAATTTTTCCCTGGTTACTATATATCATCGTTAAAAATTCAAGCTGACTGGATGAGGCTTTCTATTTTATGAAAGAAATAAACTCGAATCTTTGGAGGAAGTTAAAAAAAATGGCAACCACTTAATGGTGCCTTTATGAGGTGCCTAGTATTTGAGTTTTGTCAAATTTTTAACGTTTTGTAATTAATTAGCTTAATGATAACAGCTTATTGTGCTGTTTTCATGACTGTAGTTAATGATCTGGTCTCGTGATGATATAACGACTACTGTTAATCGTCTTTTTTGGTGTTAAAATGAATATAGTGTCATCTGGCCTCGTGGTGATATAATGATTATAGTTAATGGTCTTCTGGTCTCGTAGTTTCATAATGACTAGTTAATGGTTTCTTGGTGTCGTGGTGTTATAGTAACCGTGGTAAATGGTCTCATGAGTCGAAAGATGACAACAGTGCTCTCTCCCTCTTGCTCTACCTCACTATAGAAACATGATAGGGTTACCTTCTAAGCATCTCACACGTTTCCCAAAAGTGTCTGAAATTTTTGAGGAATGTTATTGTGGAAAACAATGTATTTTCCAGAAAAAATACAGTGTATTTTTATGTAAATTAGTGTAACATACTGTATTTAATAAAAAATTATGTTATCGAAAATGGGAGGCCTGCGCCTGTGCTGAGGAGACTCGCCATGTTTGAACTGGTCAACACAAACGTTAGTGAATAATGTGAAGAATTTTTCGTGGTCTAGAGGTTAAAATTGGATTGACACCTCTCAAATAGGAGGCGAAATTGTTGGATGTGCATTCCTGCATAACTTGAGATATCAGGTGACTAAACAAGACAACTCCAGGAACCTCAGATAAGTCTGTTATGTTTGTAACTCTGGCCAGTGTTATTTTTATGTATAGACAGTGAGGTTTTCTGAGTATGATACACCTTAATCTCCAGTCAAATTGGTGAGTGATTTTAAGATATTCTCCTTATGTTATGTATATGTGTATATATATAATCATTTACTATTTTTAATATACAGTCCACAAATTTATACATTTACCAGAATTCCTGGTGTATGTACATTTCATTTGTAATTAATAGGTCTAGAGCAACTTGTGGATGAGACAGTTGTAGGTATCGAAGGGGGACATTTTTGCGACCTAGGTGTCCCAAATTCCTACTTGTCTGTGTAACTCTGATAAATAATAATTATCTTTGTTATCATTTACTGTTATGTACATAATGAGTTACATTCAGATAAATGTAATTTTCCACAGTTATATTTGAACCCTGTCTCCCAGGGGTCGGACTCGACCCCTGTAACCTCTACTAGATAAGTACATACTTTTTTTTTTTTTTTTTTTTCTCGGCCATCTCGTCCCTGACGCATAGACACCTGTTATATAATTTGCTTATTTATTGAAAATGAACATTGAAAGGATTATTTAACCTAGCTCAACCTAATCTAATCTAAAGTAGATTTATTTCACTTATACAGAAAACGTGATTTGAAAACATGGAAGCCGTCAGAACCACGTCATAAAATATGCGTAGTGAAGCGAGGATAGGATGTTTATCTAGCCTGTGTTTGCTCTTAAGTAGGGCCAGATTTAGGATGGTGGAGGGCTGAGTGCTCTCACCTGGTCCACCCTTCTAATAATGAAGCTGAGATATTTTTTTCAAATTCAAAAACCAGTTGCCTTACAGGCGAGACTTAAAAAATAATACAACCCAAATCTAATACAACAATTACGATTCTTTTTTCATAGGCTCACAATAAAAATGCTCTTCTTTGACATAAAAGAACACTTCTTATTATTAAATATTAAGCTTTCTTATGGTTTTATGCAAATATAACAAAATAAATCGATCATTTCAATAGAAATTATATCAGTCATAAATGGAGCATCAACCATACTGAAACAAAACACTGTAGGAAAAATCGTTCAAGTGATGCAAGAAATCAAGCTGACGCAAGATATCATGTTCTAAACTCATGACCTGATACATAGGTAAGGCGTTAACGAGTTATTATTTTTTTTATGCTCAGTATATTTATAATATATTCAATTTATAGAAAACAATCTCTCACTTCCGCAATTAGCTATATCCTCGTCAATTATTAGCACAGTCAGTGCTCTCCGTCTACACTATCCTTTCTTCATTGCTAAACCTTCTTGCAAAGTCTGTAAATTGAGATTACTCAAACATTGATCAAGAACGTCACTGTAGGTGTACAAGCGTTGTGGCTTGTAGAATTAAGCTATTTAAGTAGACATTCGTTGTTTCAGAGGAAATAAAACTGTCAAGGATTGATAAGTATATAACAACACGGTACCTCTATAAGGGTGAATTCTGCTTCTGGTATTTGGCCGCATTCTAGTGAATGTAGCCTACTACTAGTTTAATTAGATGTTTAATAATTAAAGCATATTCTTGAGTTCCAGATTGCTCAATTCATATATGTTCATATTCGTATTCATTTGCTCTTCTTTATCGGAAAATATTTCGATGATTTCATAGTAGCTACTACAGTGTTTAGGTCTAGCTGATTAGTCTTGTAGTTTTTGACTAGTTCCGTTCACTTCATCAGTAATAACACGTCACAAAACTAATTATAGTCGACTTTCAAGCAAACACATCCCTCAAACAAGCCAATTACTCAAGTTTATTTGGGGCATTTCATTTAAATCATTGAGATTTTAACCAATTATTATTATTATTATTATTATTATTATTATTATTATTATTATTATTATTATTATTATTATTATTATTATTATTAGTGTCCTTGAAGGGTACCTCAAAGAGGCTGCCTTATTTTTTTCTTCCACCAGATTTTTTATATTATATTTCTAATTACTCAAGAATGCCTCATTCATTGTGCACGGTAACGAGAACCAAATTCTTGTAATAATGGGCATGTTTATGTGCTGTATGACGAAAGTTGTTGAACCTATTCCCAGCATCCTGGAACAGCTCAGATAACTTCCAAAACCCTCAGTGGCTTACCTTCAAGTGTTCAAGAAAGAAAATGGTGCCTAAATATTTGACGACGGCGAAGAGTGAACTTCATGTGTGTAGATGCTGACTTGATCATTTTGTGTGATTTTTTTGTTTACTCCCGTTAAATCACATTACATAATTTTCAATTTACATCTGTGGAACAACTTCAGTATGTAATGACTGATGCATCTTAGGACCAGGATAGTGCACATTAAGCTTCGTTTGTGTGCAAGCAAATTTGTTGATGTAGTAAAATAGTAAAAAAAATGGAATTGTTGGAGTCTTTGCCATAACTGGAGAATGGCTCAGCTGATCGGCTTCAGATTTTCACCACTGGTGTGGTTTCCTGAACACAAGCTCACACTGGTATTTGGTAGCATTCCAATTTGCCAGTATTTTTAATATTTGTATTAATTTTTATCCAATAACTAAAGAACGTTTTTTACCGATCGGCTTCAAAATATTATAGACGACGCCGTCTATAAGGATGATAACCTAAACGATTTGCCCGAATAGGTGCAAACTTGAAATTTTCCTTAAATAGTTAAAAATCTTGGGATCATTAGAATCGGCTCTATTACTGGAGAATGCCTTCTCTGACTGACTTCAAACTTTTGGTGAACTCTGTTAAAATACAGAGAAGTCATTCTCCAGTAATAGATCCCATTCTAACGGTCAAAAGATTTTTAACTATTAAAATAAATTGCAATTTACCAATTTTATTAATTTAATTGTTTCCCATGTAATAACTAGAGAATGCCTCTTCTAATCGGCTTCAAACCTAAATGCTGAAATATCTTAATTGAAAGTGGGTACCAATTTGCCAATTTTATAAAATAAAACTCCAATACTTTTTCTTGCTGAATTTTAGAGAAATTTAAATTGAACATAAATGACAAAGGTAAACTAGAAAAAAATCGCGGTTTTATGGTATTTTTAAGTGTGCTGTTAGAGACAAATCCCTCTGATCAACTTCAGAATTTCAACTCAGGTGTATCCTACTTAGAAAGAAGTTAGTATATTTAGTGGAGTGTGTAGATTCCACTTTGCCACTTACAATCTTGAAATAGTAGCGCATTATTCTTCTTTATTGCATTATTTTGCCTTGATGCTGACGAGGGCTCTTGATTCAAGGGACTGATCTTATCTTCTTCCTCTTGCTTGGATTGTATTTCAGTGCCTCTCAATCCACGCCATAAATCGTCTATGGCTGATGCATCGCATGAAGTAGATGGAACGTTTCATTGGTGTATGTTATGAAGGCATAAATTTCGCTGAATTTTGCAGTTACTGGAAAATGCATTTCTGGTCACCTTTAAATTTTTAGTGCTGATGTGTTTTTTTCCAAAATGGACAACATCCCTTGATGTTAGGCTGTGTAAGTTATCATGTGTCAGCTTTATTAATCAATTTGGTTTCTGTGAAACAATTGGAGAATGTCTCTTCTGATCAGAAGTAAGTCAGTGTTTGACCTTATTTAGTTATTTTAAGTTAAATCATCATAATGTTCTGTTAAGTGTCTATGACACCTGTGTGCTCTCAAGACCATTGTTAAAAATTTGCAAGTTATGTACGGTAAGCTTTCATAAAACTATCTTAATTACTCAAAAGCTTTCAGTGTTACTATGAGAAAAAATTATATTGATTTTTGACCTGTGTAGGTTCCAATTTGCCTTTTACTGGAAGAAATTATTAGATAATTTCTGCCTGTCGCTCCTAATTAGTGGCTTAAACCTTAATGTGCTTGTCTATTTACATTAATCCCTTTAGTCTCTTTGAATGAATTGCATATAATTATTGAAGAATTTAATTAGTTTCCATGTGATGACTTGTGAATGCCTCTATGAGTTCCTTCAGATCATCAACACTAATATTTATCTCCATTATCAACTTATACCGCACTCTGCACTTTTCCATTGAGGCACAGGGGGCTGGGGTTATGGAACACGGGGATACCTTTCTCGGATCGCGCAGCGACCGAAATACTTCAAGTTATTAGTGTTACCGTTAACGTTATTTATATGGGGAATAGGATCAGATTTGATCCAGGGAATAGGACAGTGACTCCTATCCTATCCTGCCTATCTCCGCCATTCCCTGGACGACGAAAGTATAGAAGTGACGCGTTGGGGAACACATGTTTGGCTCTCTGGTGTTTTCAGATGACAGCTGGGAATTAATGATTCTGCAGGTGTTTTAAACTGTAACCAAATATTTTGCAGATGTTGTAAATTGTTACTCATTGTTCTGCAGCTGTTGTAAACTGACTCATAACTCTGCAGGTGTTATAAACAGTGACTCGTAACTCTGAAGGTGTTGTAAACTGGGATTCAAAAATGTTGTGGAACACTGTCATAAGTAATATTATTGTTGATATTTTAGCTGCAGACAATCGTCGTGAACACTGTACATTTAGGCAACACTACACGCTCATTTTAAAATTATTAATATGGACTGTCTTGAGTGGTTGATGCCCATGTTTGGTGGAGACCAGTGGGCAGGTGCCCACGCTGCCCACACATACACTCGACCTTGCTTAGAGTGCAGGTAATGAAGACTTCTGAGCGCCTGACCAATTGGAATGCAAGGAACTGGCGACGCCATGGGGTAAAGAATTTGTTAAGGGTTGCTTGCTAATAGGGTCAAATGCTCCCCTGTCACTGTCACTGTGACGTCTCTGTCATTGTGAGGATCGCGAGGTCTCGGTGACATCATTGGAGTAATGTCGTGAGTTACTGGTGACGTCACAATGAGTATTACCTTTGCGAACTCTGACCAATAAACATACAACATTCTAATGAAGTCAGTGAAGTAAATTAAGACTTAAATTTTGTTTACTAAATACAGGAAAAAATGTTGCAGTTAAATATCAATTAAAAGTCGTTTCTGTTCCTAATGGTTCACTGGTAGTGCAGTCGACTCACAACTGTAGGACCCGGGCTCGATCCTGGTGTGGTTGGAAGCGCTGGCTATGTTTCCTCTCACCTGTTGTCCCTGTTTGTCTAACAGTAAGTAGGTACCTGGGTGTTAGCCGACTGTTGTGGGTCGCATCTTGGGAAAGCTGATCAAAAACCCCAATGAGAATAAGTCTTCCATAGTTCATTAATGAAAATAGTTTCTTCTAAGGTTCATTGGTCAAAAGAGAGGCATATATAGGCGTATCAAAAGAGGGGATGGGCAGTTAAGAAATCAATATATTTAATTAAAGACAGAAATAAAAAAAAAAGAATAAGAAAAGCAAAAATGGAATATGATGCTAGGGTCGCAAGGGATTCGAAGACTAACCTAAAAGGGTTCTTTCAGGTATACAGAAGTAAGATTAGGGACAAGATGGGCCCACTTAAGATTAACTCAGGTCAGATCACTGACAGTGATAAGGATATGTGTGAACTTTTCAACACCTACTTCCTCTCAGTTTTTACTCAGGAAGATACTAGTGAAATTCCAAAAATAATAAATTATGTAGAGCAGGACGATAATAAACTATGCACGATTAGGGTAACTAATGACATGGTCCTCAGACAAATAGAGAAATTAAAATCTAACAAATCTCCAGGCCTTGATGAGCTGTTTGCAAGGGTGTTAAAGGAATGCAAAGAGGAATTTAGCATACCTTTGGCTAATCTTTTCAATATATCACTACAAACTGGCATAGTACCAAACAAGTGGAAAACAGCAAATGTAATGCCTATTTACAAGGCAGGTGACAAGTCCTTAGCTTCGAAATATAGACCAATACGCCTTACCTCCATAGTGCGGAAATTTATGGAATCAATAATTGCCGAGGCAATTCGTAGCCATCTTGAAAGGCATAAACTGATTAATGAATCTCGACACGGTTTTACAAAGGGGCGTTCCTGTCTTACGAATTTACTAACTTGAGGTAGATCATGGTATTGAATATGATACTGTGTATATGGACTTCAGTAAAGCTTTCGATAGAGTTCCACATCAGAGGCTATTGAGGAAACTTAAGGCACACGGAATAGAAGAAGAAATTTTTTCCTGAGTAGAGGCATGATTGACAAATAGGCAACAGAGAGTTTGCATAAATGGGGAGAAATCAGAATGGGGACACGTCACAAGCGGTGTTCCTCAGGGGTCAGTGTTGGGCCCCTTGTTGTTCACAATTTACATAAACGACATAGATGAGGGAATAAATAGCGACATAAGCAAATTTGCTGATGACACCAAAATAGGCCGTCCAATTCATGCTATTGAGAACATTAGTGCACTCCAGGATGATTTGAATAGACTGCTGCAATGGTCGGAGAAGTGGCAGATGCAGTTTAATACATATAGACAAATGCAAAGTTTTAAATTTTGGACAGGAAAATAACCATGCCACATATAAACTATATAATGTAGATCTTAATAGTACGGATTGCGAAAAGGATTTAGGAGTTCTGGTAAGCAAAAATCTGAAACCACGGCAACAGTGCATAAGTGTTTGCAATAAAGCTAACAGAATCCTTGGCTTCATAGCGAGAAGTATAAATAATAGAAATCGTCAGGTTGTTCTTCAGCTCTGTATTTCTTTGGTTAGGCCTCATTTAGATTATGCTCCACAGTACTGGTCACCGTATTACAGAATGGATATCAATGCACTGGAAAATGTACAAAGGAGGATGACAAAGTTGATCCCATGTATCAGAAATCTTCCCTATGAGGACAGACTGAGGTCCCTGAATCTGCACTCTCTAGAAAGGCGTAGAATTAGGGAGGATATGACTGAGGTGTATAAATGGAAAACGGGAATTAATAAAGGGGACGTAAATAGCGTGCGTTCGTTCGTTCGTGCTAAAAATATTTAGCTTATATAGAACTCGCAGCAATGGTTTTAAGTTGGAAAAATTCTGATTCAAGAAGGATATAGGAAAGCATTGATTTGGTAATAGAGTTGTGGATGAGTGGAACAAACTCCCGAGTACAGTTATTCAGGTTAAAACGTTGTGTAGTTTTAAAAATAGGTTAGATAAATACATGAGTGGGTGTGGGTAGGTGTGAGTTGGACCTGACTAGCTTGTGCTACTAGGTCAGATGCCGTACTCCTCCCTTCAGTGAATGTGACTGACCTGACTAGGTTAAGGCATTGACTTAAGCCGGTGGGAGAATTGGATCTGCCTCGCATGGGCCAGTAGACCTGCTGCAGTTTTCCTTCTTTCTTGTGTTCTTATGTAAAAGCTTTCAAAGCGACTCAACAACTGAACTTCTAACTAATTTTGAGATATTTTTTCTTTAATGTTACTTAAAATGTCTGTATACTTCAGTAATATTATGTCTTAAAATTACAGTCCAACATCACATTTTATTTTAGATATTTTTTTTCCTCATCCCCGACGCTGAACTCCGGCAAAAAATTTGCTTGTAAAACATAATATAAAAATGGAAAGTCTGGTATTACTAACTCATCATCGTCATGAAGAATATCATTATCGTTTTTATTATCGTCATCGGCATCAAAGCCATCATCATCATCGCCATCGGCATCATAACCATCATCATCGTCGTCTTCATCATCACTGTCATCATCATTGTCATCATTATCATTGTGATGGTGATCATTGTCATCGTCATCATAGTTATCATCATCATCGTCATCACCACTGTGGCATGCTAAGAGTATGTTGCAAGTTATTTGGCAGCCACACTCCCATATAGGCTGCCTCCCAATCAGCGAATTGGGTGCTATGGGTTTAATGATCGCAAGAGTACCCGTCGTTAAATCAGTACCTTGATTTATTCGACAGTCACACAAGCCCGCCATTGCTGAATCAATGTGGCTCATTTGTGGTAAGCATTGACAGACTTGCCTACCTGCTGGTTGAACAAGGTTCACTCTCTCTCTGGCTTCTGTTTCTGCCATCTTTTGCCACCGTGTGGTACACTTACTATTCAATCTCTGTACACAGTGTACATACATATATCTTTCAAATTATGTGTGGTGAAGGATAATACAAGTCATATACAATTGTTGAGTATTGTTTACTCTACTTTGAACTCCATTACGACCAGGTCGTAATGGAGTTTTTTTATACTAATAATAATATACCTCTGTTCGTAATAATCATAATAGTCATCATCGTCGTCATCACCCTCGTCATTATCACTACCACCATCATCACCATCATCAGCCTGACGTCACAAATATATGTATATATATAAATATATATATATATATATATATATATATATATATATATATATATATATATATATATGGTCCCAAATCTGCACACAGAAATCACTCCCTACGAAATTAAAAGACTGGGCAGGCGATGCAAAATGCCCCCAATAAAAAGTAGGGGCGCCATTGGTGCACTAAGGGAAAACACCGTAAGTGTCCGGGGCCCAAGACTGTTCAACAGCCTTCCATCAATCATTAGGGGAATTACCAATAAGCCCCTGGCTGCCTTCAAGAGAGAGCTGGACAGATACCTAAAGTCAGTGCCGGATCAGCCGGGCTGTGGCTCGTACGTTGGACTGCGTGGGGCCAGCAGTAACAGCCTAGTTGATCAGACCCTAATCCGTATATATATACATATATATATATATATATATATATATATATATATATATATATATATATATATATATATATATATATATATATATATATATATATATATATATATATATATATGTATTTACTTTACTCAGAGCTTGAATAATTTTGCAACAAAAATAATCTTACCAAACATCACAAATGCCAGAAATAACTCATAAAAACATTTCGTTAAAAAATACTGAATGTTTTTAAGCCGCATTAAACCGAGAACCACAGTAATTATTTGTCACTATTGTTTTATTTGTTAATAGTTACTGGAAGTAAAATTAAAATATTTCATTTAATATCACTTAAATGTGCGAGGTGTGTGGGAAATATTATTTAACCTACCTGAGCAGCGTAGTAATATTATTCAGATTTTTAAGCTGATTGAATATATAATTAATATAATCTCACAGCTTAGACAGTTTGTTAATATTGCCGCACACCTCAGCTAGTCGTGTAATATTATCACATAGAGCTTCAGTATCTAAATAATATTATCACATAGAGCTTCAGTGTCTAAATAATATTATCACATAGAGCTTCAGTATCTAAATAATATTACAACATAGAGCTTCAGTATCTAAATAATATTATCACATAGAGCTTCAGTATCTAAATAATATTATCACATAGAGCTTCAGTATCTAAATATTATTACATAGAGCTTCATTATCTAAATAATATTATCACATAGAGCTTCAGTATCTAAATAATATTATCACATAGAGCTTCAGTATCTAAATAATATTATCACATAGAGCTTCAGTATCTAAATAATATTATCACATAGAGCTTCAGTATCTAAATAATATTATCACATAGAGCTTCAGTATCTAAATATTATTACATAGAGCTTCATTATCTAAATAATATTATCACATAGAGCTTCAGTATCTAAATAATATTATCACATAGAGCTTCAGTATCTAAATAATATTATCACATAGAGCTTCAGTATCTAAATAATATTATCACATAGAGCTTCAGTATCTAAATAATATTACCACATAGAGCTTCAGTATCTAAATAATATTATCACATAGAGCTTCAGTATCTAAATAATATTATCACATAGAGCTTCAGTATCTAAATAATATTATCACATAGAGCTTCAGTATCTAAATATTATCACATAGAGCTTCAGTATCTAAATAATATTATCACATAGAGCTTCAGTATCTAAATAATATTATCACATAGAGCTTCAGTATCTAAATAATATTACCACATAGAGCTTCAGTATCTAAATAATATTATCACATAGAGCTTCAGTATCTAAATAATATTACCACATAGAGCTTCAGTATCTAAATAATATTATCACATAGAGCTTCAGTATCTAAATAATATTACCACATAGAGCTTCAGTATCTAAATAATATTATCACATAAAGCTTCAGTATCTAAATAATATTACCACATGTAGTTCATACACCTTAATAATAATATCACTTTGAGCTGCAGTATCTAAATGTTACCAAATATAACTCATATCTTAATATTATCAACTGTAATATCTACTTAATATTACCAAACTCATAGTTCAGATATCTTAATAATATTATCACATAGCTCAGATATCTTTAGATATCTGAGCTATGTATCATTACTTTATTTACACAGTGAGCTGTGTGATATTATCAATGTGTGTGATACACGTCACTATATAGTCATTCATCGGAGGAAATCTTTATAAGACTTAGGTAAACCCACCTTTAATAAATATAATTTATTGAGGTACGCACTAACATAAATTATATTTCAAGAGTATATTTCAAGAGTATATTTCAAGAGTATATTTCAAGAGTATATTTCAAGAGTATATTTCAAGAGTATATTTCAAGAGGTTTTGCCCAGTGGTGAGTGACCATCTTGTTCAGTTATTCAAGAAGAATTATTAAAACAACTTTTTATTCAAATATTAAACTTAAATAAAATGAACATGTTGCACTGTGTAAATTGTAGCCTTTTTTTCGAATGAGTGTTTTTTTTTTTTTGCTTTATTTTATGGTAACAATAATATGTGTTGCATTATTGCAAAGCCTTGCTTCTTTTGCATAGATCCTCAGCAACCAGTATAGCCAGGAGCTGCACCATACTCCCGAACCATCATCAAAAGTGCCATGAATTCCCTCTAATTAATTTCCCACACTGTCATTGCTATTAAATAGCAACCAAATAGAGAAGAATAAATTATGAGAGTTTTGAGATTAAAGATTAATAACATTAGTTAATTATTTTCTTCACTTATAAATTGCTATGTAATTATTTGCATTTCTTAGTTGTTGTTGTTTTTTTTTCTTTACAGCAGTTTTTCTTTCATTTTTAATAGTTTCAATTAACATTAATGAACTCGTGTTCTCTGATATATTCATAAGAACATAAGAATGGAGGAACACTGGAGAAGGCCTACTGGCCCATGCGAGGCAGGTCCTTATCAAAACGACTACTACCTAAAGCTTCCCTAGAAATAACTCCCGTACCCAATGACACCAATCAAACCCAGCCCATCCCGCTCATATATTTGTCCAGTCTCTTCTTAAAGCTACCCAAGGTCCTAGCCTCTACCACCCCACTGGGAAGACTGTTCCACGCATCTACAACTCTGTTAGAAAACCAGTACTTACCTATGTCCATTCTAAATCTAAATTTATCCAACTTAAATCCATTATTCCTGGTTCTTACCTGGTTCGACACCCTCAGTACTTTATTAATATCTCCCTTGTTTATGCCCGTCATCCACTTATACACCTCAATGATATCTCCCCTCATTCTACGCCTCTCCAGAGAGTGGAGATTTAAGGCTTTGAGTCTATCTTCATACGGGAGGTTCCTTACACAGTAAATCATTTTAGTCATTCTTCTCTGTATGTTCTCTCTTCTCTGTATTAACGTAATATTTTATGCACTGAACACCATACTAATACATAGTTTGATATCTGAGCTGTGTGGTAATATTAGTTAATATCTTAGCTGCGAGGCAATATCAGTTAAATACTTATGTCCTCTAACAAATAAATTTAAGACCTCTAAACTGCATGGTAAATCGAATTAAAATTTTCTTCGGATCTCTTCCCAAAGTCAGCTCTACGTCACCTTAATCTCCCGCCCGACTTCCTCCTCCAAATGTTTGCGTTCTTGAACCACAAGGATTTACGATCCGGATTACCCCACCGCTTTCGTGGGGGATCCGGATCAGTGTGGGATTTTAATTCCCGTTTTATTAGTAAAAGGTGAAGATTAGTTAGAAGGTGAGGTTTTTTATAATGAAGAATTTGATTCATATATTACACTTGACTGTGCAAAACAGAAATTTGGTTTTCAGTTGATAGTTGATGATGGCTGTGGTTTGCAGTTCCCTTAAGGGGATGGATGCAGTGACTCTGATAAAAGCTTCTTAAGCCAAGGAATTGGAGCTGTCCCTTCCATTTTTATAGATCAGAGCTGGTTACTTCTGTACACCGCTTCCTTCCCAGGTCACCACTTCCTTCTCCAGAACATCACTTTCTTCTCCAGGACCACATTTCCTTCCCTGGGGCATTAATTTCATCCAAGGGCATCAAGTACTTTGCCAGGGCCCTAGTTTTCTTTCCAGGGCACGACTTATTTTCCCAGGGCATGACTTCCTCCCCCTGGATTCCACTTCCTCCCCAAGGCAACACTTCCTTCCTCAAGGCATCTCGTCCTATCCCAGGGCCCCACTTTCTTTCCCAGGGCACATCTTCCATCAGCAGAAATAATTTTGTCAATAAAATCTTGTTTGGAACAGTTATTTTTATTATAATTCAGTGCTACCTATGACCCATCGGATCATTTTTTCCATAAAGGATTCGACGACCAAGTATTAGAATACCGATAACTCTCATTCTAACCTCTAAAACTCCACTATATCCTCAATAATATTGATGTTCATTGGATATCAAGACTTGCTGGTACATAGTGAAAAAAAAAAGATATTTTGTGGAGGGTAAGCGAAGCATCGTTCTAAGTACAGCGAAACGTTGTCTGTATGTAAATATTTACTCTGTACCTTGCATAGTTTTACCACACAACATTGATTTGCAATCTGAAATATTTTCAAAAGCTATAGTAACACAATTTTATGGAGCTTGTAATTTTTTTACACTGTTGAATTTGTACAAGAATGGTATACAATACCGACAAGATGAAATTAAGACACATGTGCAACATCTGGGTATCTTTATTGTAGACGTTTCGCCATCCAGTGGCTGTTGAATTTACAGGTTAAGAGAAGATACTCTAAATTTGCTCAAAGGTCAGCCCCAGGAGGCCAATCATAACAGTCGACTTACACTCAGATACTAATTTACTTGTAGGTGACCCGGGGCAGCAGTTGTAAGGATTCCTCTTGTTTTGATCTTCCCTGGGATTGAAACTTTTTTTTTTTTTGTGGCCCGATGATGCTATTATTGAACTGCAGCCTTTCTAGATATTTGACCACAAGCTGTATATACAATAAACAAAATGTTTTAGTGAGTAGAGAGCAGAATATTTCATTTATCCTCCAGACAGTCGTGTTTCGTAATGTTAGATCTTCCGACAATGTTACCTATCTTCAGGCACAACTGTCTCTTGTGTGTGCCAGGCGAGTTAGTTACTGTACCCCGAACCCTATACACAGTCCTGGTGGTTTCATAAGAGCGGAGATTTCCAAACGGAAAATATTATTAATGATTATTTGAGTACAACTATGACACTGTGACACCTAGCAGGTCAAGACTTTTAATCACTGGAAAATACATAAATTACAAAAAGTTTTTTATAAATCATTCCATATTAAAATATACAGCACAGGTAATAAAATGGGTCATTAAAGCTAATTCCCAATTATAAAGTAACTAATAAAGAATTCATCAAGGACATTAAGCGACATATCGTCACTGGAAGTAAAAAATATTAAAAATTGTGACTAACAGCGGCGTCTCTGGAGAAACTAGCAGCAGTCCACCACCATGATGGAAGTGAAACACCCCTGATAGCATGCCTCCCGTGTACTTATAGCATAATAATACATTTCCCCTGGTTCGTCACTACAGCATCAAGACTGGATGGAAATAAGTATAGGTGTGAATGAAGAAAGTGCATTTCCAGGGGTATAGGGCAGCCCTGTGCTTTATAAGCTTCTAACATGTTTTCCACTAACTCGGTTAATAATTCAATCAATCAATCAATCAATCAAGTTTATTCTCTATATGGATTACAATGCGGGGTTTACAGATTTTGGATATTGTGTGGTTTACACGTTTTAAAATACTAATTACAGAGGGGGCCACTAGGACACCTAGCATGGCTAGGCATTTCGGGCAGACTTAGATTAATTCTAAACTTTAAATTATTACAGATTATGGTATTAAGGCTAAGTGACTACATTATAGTTTGTGAGTTTAGCAATGTGAATGCTTTTGTTTTGGCACAATACATAGTGTCTATATTGAAGTATCATAGTCAAACTTATGACTAGTTAGGATTCATTATTTTAAGATTAAGATTCGTATTTCTGTGTTTATAGTCAATGGGTGAGTGAGTGTAAGTGTGAACCACCAGGTGGTTTACATGTAGTTAGTTGACGGGGTGTATCAGGGAGACAAGATGTTTTCTAACTGTAGTTTTGAAAGTGATGAATGTGTCTGCAGTTCTAGAGTTTTCAGGTAGGGAATTCCAGATTTTAGGCCTTTTGACACACATTGAATTTTTGTAAAGGTTTAGTCGGACACGGGGAATGTCATAGAGATGTTTGTGTCTGGCGTTATGCCTGTGGGACCTGTCACAACTATCAAGAAAGCGTTTTAGGTCAAGGTTAATATTGGAATTTAAGGTCCTGTAGATGTAGATTGCACAGTAGTAAGTGTGGATTACATACATTTCGCCGATATTTTGTGTTTAATTTTGTTACAGTGGTCAAGCAGTTACGAGAGGCAAAAGCGTCTTGATCTAAACCCATATTGATCGGGGTTAAGAGAATATGATTCCTCGGTTTTAGTAGCTTTACGGCTTAACAAGATTTCAGAAAATTTTGGTAAAGTGTGATGACAGTGCAATGAGCCTGGGAGCATCGTCTCATTCATCAAAGTGGTCAGTAAATACTTTTCCATTATCCAAGTGTCCAATAATCACTTCGTCAAGTGCCAAGTGATAGTGCCAAGTGATAGTGCCAAGTGATAATGCCTACTTGGCTAGTAACTACACTAGTGGCTAGTCTGTCCCATGTTCGAACCATTGAGAATGCCTCAGACACTGTGCACAATATATAGCGTTGTCTTATTAGAGATACTTTGTGCACTGATCATCTACTGAACATTAGTTGTTATAATACGGTCAGTGCAGCTACCGGCTACGTGCTGACATGGCCGTTAATTTGCACGACAACGTGCTGGGACAAGAGCAATAATTTGCTCACCAACCATGACAGGTAGTTTGTCCAACAGCGTCCTGGGCCAGTAACAACAGTTTATTTACCAACCATGACCGGTAGTTTGCCTGACAGCGTCCTGGGCCATTAACAATAGTTTGTTTACCAACCATGACCGATAGCTTGTCCGCCAGCGTCCTGGGCCATTAACAAAAGTTTGTTTACCAACTATGACCGATAGTTTGTCCGACAGTTTCCTGGTCCAGGAGCAATAGTCTGCCCACAGCTTCGCTGGTAGTTTGCCCCAGTGTCTAATTATGTTTGTTAAGTGTGCAACTTAATTTTATAATTCTGAGAAAGGACTTGTAGAAATCAAGTCAAATATATGTTTTAAGTCGCGAGTATTTAATTAACAGTTTTGTTTGTAGCAGTGTACAAGGATAACAAATCTAACTTTAATATATTTCCCACTTTTTTCCTATCAGATTTACTAGGCAAGCTGTGTCACCCGCCAAGTGAGTATTCAGAAGTTCAGGAAATATTAAGAAAATATATAGGCGTATACCATGTACTCCTAGAGACTGAGACAACTAGGAAAGTCCCTTGTGGTAGTGTGGCTGTCTTGCTGTTAATGAGCAGAGGATCGAACCCCCACCGTTCTTGGGGTGAATGACTAGCATGAGTTTATGTGTATATATAAATATATATATATACATATATATATATATATATATATATATATATATATATATATATATATATATATATATATATATATATATATATATATATATATATATATATATATATAATGTCGTGCCGAATAGGCAGAACTTGCGATCTTGGCTTAAATAGCAACGCTCATCTTGCCATATAGGAAGAGTGAAAATTTGTGTATGCAATAATTTCGCCAAAATCATTCTGAACCTAACGAAAAAAATATATTTAACTGTGTTTGTTTAGTATTAAATTACTGTAAACAAATCTAAAATATATTTAGTTGGGTTAGGCTATATTAAATTAATCTTGTTATAATAAGGTTAGGTAAGTTTTCTAAGATTCTTTTGGAGCAAAATTAATTTTTTTTACATTAACATTATTGAAAAAAATATATCTTTAAACGTAGAAGAGAAAATTTTAGAAAGGACTTAATTTTAAACGATTTCTTACTAAATGACCAGTTTTACATATTCGGCACGACATATATATGTATATATATATATATATATATATATATATATATATATATATATATATATATATATATATATATATATATATATATATATGCTAGGTAGTAGGTTGGTAGACAGCAACCACCCAGGGAGGTACTACCATCCTGTGGTAGTAGGTTGGTAGACAGTAACCACCCAGGGAAGTACTACCGTCCTGTGGTAGTAGGTTGTTAGACAGCAACCACACAGGGAGGTACTACCGTCCTGTGGTAGTAGGCTGTTAGACAGCAACCACCCAGGGAGGTACTACCGTCCTGTGGTAGTAAGTTATTAGACAGCAACCACCCAGAGAGGTACTACCGTCCTGTGGCAGTAGGTTGTTAGACAGCAACCACCCAGGGAGGTACTACCGTCATGTGGTAGTAGGTTGTTAGGCACCAACCACCCAGGGAGGTACTACAGTCCTGTGGTAGTAAGTTGTTAGACAGCAACCACCCAGGGAGGTACTACCGTCCTGTCGTAGTAGGTTGTTAGACAACAACCACCCAGGGAGGTACTACCGTCCTGTGGTAGTAAGTTGTTAGACAGCAACCACTCAGGGAGGTACTACCGTCCTGTGGTAGTAGGTTGGTAGACAGCAACCACCCAGGGAGGTACTACCGTCCTGTGGTAGTAGGTTGGTAGACAGCAACCACCCAGGGAGGTACTACCGTCTTGTGGTAGTAGGTAGTTAGACAGCAACCACCCAGGGAGGTACTACCGTCTTGTGGTAGTAGGTTGTTAGTCAGGAACCACCCAGGGAGGTACTACCGTCCTGTGGTAGTAGGTTGGTAGACAGCAACCACCCAGCGAGGTACTACCGTCCTGTGGTAGTAGGTTGTTAGACAGCAACTACCCAGGGAGGTACTACCGTCTTGTGATAGTAAGTTGGTAGACAGCAACCACCCAAGGAGGTACTACCGTCTTGTGGAAGTAGGTTGTTAAACAGCAACCACCCAGGGAGGTACTACCGTCCTGTGGTAGTAGGTTGGTAGAGAGTAACCACCCAGGGAAGGACTACCGTCATGTGTTAGTAGTGTGTTAGACAACAACCGCCCAGGGAAGTACTACCGTCCTGTGGTAGTAGGATGGTAGACAGCAACCACCCTGGGAGGTACTACCGTCCTGTGGTAGTAGGATGGTAGACAGCAGCCACCCAGGGAGGTACTACCGTCCTGTGGTAGTAGGATGGTAGACAGCAACCACCCTGGGAGGTACTACAGTCCTGTGGTAGTAGGTTGGTACACAGCAACCACCCAGGGAGGTGCTATCGTCCTGTGGTAGTAGGTTGGTAGACAGCAACCACTCAGGGAGGTACTACCGTCCTGTGGAAGTAGGTTGGTAGACAGCAACCACCCAGGGAGGTACTACCCTTCTGTGGTAGAGGTTGGTAGACAGCAGCCACCCAGGGAAATAGTATCGTCCTGTGGTAGTAGGTTGGTAGACAGCAACCACCCTGGGAGGTACTATCGTCCTGTGGTAGTTGGTTGGTAGACAGCAAACACCCAAGGAGTTACAACCGTCATGTGGTAGTAGGTTGGTAGACAGCAACCACCCTGGGAGGTACTACCGTCCTGTGGTAGTAGGTTGTTAGACAGCACCCACCCAGGGAGGTATTACTGTCCTGTGGTAGTAGGTTTGTTAGACAGCAACCTCCCAGGGATGTACTATCGTCCTGTGGTAGTAGACTGGTAGACACTAACCACTCATGGAGATATTACCGTCCTCTAGTAGAAAGTTGGTAGACAGCAACCACCCAGGGAGGTACTACCGTCCTGTGCAAGTAGGTTAGTAGACAGCAACCACCCAGGGAGGTGCTACCGTCCTGTGGTAGTAAGTTGGTAGACAGCAACCACCCAGGGAGGTACTATCCTCCTGTGGTAGTAGGTTGGTACACAGCAACCACCCAGGGAGGTACTATCCTCCTGTGGTAGTAGGTTGGTAGACAGCAACCACCCAGGGAGGTACTATCCTCCTGTGGTAGTAGGTTGGTACACAGCAACCACCCAGGGACTTACTATCGTCCTGTGGTAGTAGGTTGGTAGACAGAAACCACCCAGGGACGTACTACCGTTCTGTGGAAGTAGGTTGGTAGACAGCAACCACTCAGGGAGGTACTACCATCCTGTGCTAGTAGGTTGGTAGACAGCAACCACCCAGGGAGGTACTACCGTCCTGTGGTAGTAGGTTGGTAGACAGCAACCACCCAGGGAGGTAATACCGTCGTATGGTAGTAGGTTGGTAGACAGCAGCCACCCAGGGAGGTACTACCGTCCTGTGGTAGTAGGTTGGTAGACAGCAACCACCCAGGGAGGTACTAACGTTCTGTGGTAGTAGGTTGGTAGACAGCAACCACCCTGGGAGGTACTACCGTCCTGTGGTAGTAGGCTGGTAGAGAGCAACCACCCAGGGAGGTGCTACCGTCCTGTGGTAGTAAGTTGGTAGACAGCAACCACCCAGGGAGGTACTATCCTCCTGTGGTAGTAGGTTGGTAGACAGCAACCACCCAGGGAGGTACTATCCTCCTGTGGTAGTAGGTTGGTACACAGCAACCACCCAGGGACTTACTATCGTCCTGTGGTAGTAGGTTGGTAGACAGAAACCACCCAGGGACGTACTACCGTTCTGTGGAAGTAGGTTGGTAGACAGCAACCACCCAGGGAGGTACTACCATCCTGTGCTAGTAGGTTGGTAGACAGCAACCACCCAGGGAGGTACTACCGTCCTGTGGTAGTAGGTTGGTAGACAGCAACCACCCAGGGAGGTAATACCGTCCTATGGTAGTAGGTTGGTAGACAGCAGCCACCCAGGGAGGTACTACCGTCCTGTGGTAGTAGGTTGGTAGACAGCAACCACCCAGGGAGGTACTAACGTTCTGTGGTAGTAGGTTGGTAGACAGCAACCACCCTGGGAGGTACTACCGTCCTGTGGTAGTAGGCTGGTAGAGAGCAACCACCCAGGGAGCTACTACCGTCCTGTGGTAGTTGGCTGGTAGACAGCAACCAACCATGGAGGTACTACCGTCCTATGGTAGTAGATTGGTAGACAGCAACCACCCAGAGATGTTCTACCGTCCTGTGGTAGTAGGCTGGTAGACAGCAACCGCCCAGGGAGGTACTACCGTCCTGTGGTAGTAGGCTGGTAGACAGCAACCAACCAGGGAGCTACTACCGTCCTGTGGTAGTAGGTTGGTAGACAGCAACCATCCAGGGAGGTACTATCGTCCTGTTGTAGCAGGCTGGTAGACAGCAACCATCCAGGGAGGTACTATCGTCCTGTGGTAGCAGGTTGGTAGACAACAACCATCCAGGGAGGTACTATCGTCCTGTGGTAGCAGGCTGGTAGACAGCAACCATCCAGGGAGGTACTATCGTCCTGTGGTAGCAGGCTGGTAGACAGCAACCATCCAGGGAGGTACTACCGTCCTGTCAAATTGTTTTACGCAGTGGTAAGATTGCTGACGTTTTCTGTATGATAAACCCGATAGATAACAGGTACAAGTTGCTACTTGAACTTACATTGAGTTTACACTACACACGCAGGTGAGTATGTATTGTGCACCCATGTGTATACTCACCTTTCTGAGTTTTCTTTTATTCTCTTGACAGTTCCTGTTCTTATAGAGCTTCCTTTCTTCTCCTTGGAGAAGCGGGTGAGACTTCTTAGCAAGTCATGCGCGTCGTAAAAGTCGACTAAAATGCCGGGAGGAAGGTGCCAGTAACTCCTTCTCCTTTATGAATTACTAAATGGACAAAGAATAAAATTTTGAAGGTGGTTTGTTTGACTCTACGTGGGTGTAGTATGGATGTGAAGAATTGACTGTGAATGTTATGATTAAAAATGAGTGGATGGCGGAGCTCTAAGGAAAATGAACATAAACGGGAGGTGAAATGTGATTACTGTAGTTCAAGTGTATCTGAATCCGAGCTAAGAAAAGAGTAGCGGAAATATTCAGTGATCAACTATGGAAAGTAAAGAAGGAATGTAAGTATACAAATTCAAGAATTATGTGTATTAACATAAAGATGGAATGTGAGAAGTAATTCAAATTCGAATCAAGCATCATGGATCAAGAGCCCCCTCACCAGCATCAAGGCACAATGAGGCAATATGGTTAAATAACGCTATTCCAGTTCGTGAATAAAAGTGGCAGAATGGTATTTACACGCTCTATTAAATAAGCCAAACGAGAGTTGAAATTTTAAAACCTGTCAGACGAGGCTGTCTCCACCTATTACACGCATGCAAATAGTCCCTTAAATCTTGCTTATGATCGATTACAGAGGCGCTGAAAATATGAAGCCGATCGAATAAGGCATTTTCATGTAATAAACGAATATTTGTGAGGAAGTAAAGGAGAATGTTGCTGAGAATGTTGTAAAAAATGAGAAGTTTTCCCTTGTTAAACTTAAAAACATTTTAAATCAAAATTTATTTTCCGGTTTACTATCGACATTTACATTCAGTTTATAATTCTCTACAATCCTGTAAGAAACACTGTAATTCTGATATTATAAAAATATTTTGATACATTGGAGAAAATCGGCAAATTGGCAGCCATATAACCAAAAATTAATACAAAAATATTTCCTGTTAAGATACACTGGCATTTTAGGTTTGAACTAGATCGAAAGAGACATTCTCTAGTTATTCTATGGGAAATAATCTATTTAATAAAACTGATAAAATGAAATTTATACAGTTCAAAGTGAGTGGCAAGCTGTGTTTTAATAAAGACCACCAATCCTAAAAAGTTTGAAGCGGATCAGAAAAGGTATTTTCCAGCAATTGATCTGATTCCATCTATCCCAGGATTTTAAATATTTCAGTAATATTTCAAATTTGCACCTACACGCAGTAAACTTTTAGGTTGTCGTCCTTCTTATAGAATGCATTGTCAAAAACCTTTTGAAACCAAAGAGAAAAATAATTTTTTAGCTTTTAAATAAAAAATTAATATTATTATGGAATAATATTGGAAAACTAGAACTTGTGCCACCAGCGGCCGAGTGAGTCTTGTGTCCAGGAAACCGTACCACTGGTGAAAATGTGAGGCCGATCAGATGAGTCATTCTGCAGTTATAACATGGATTCAAACAATTTCAACCTTTTATTTCATATATTTTACTGCATCAACAAATCTGGTTGCACGTAAACTAAACTTAATTGGTACTATCCTGGTTCTAAATAGTGAAATTATTCAAGAGAGGTAAACTGAATTCCGCTCTCCGCAGAGTTTTTTTTTTTCCATATTTCTTGTTAACGTCTGATTCTACACCACTGAGGATGTTGGAAGATATCCGAGCCTTTCAGAAGGATGAGAATGGGTTCAACGACTTTAATCAAAGGTTACTTCAACACGCCAGTTGTTCCAAAAATTTAGTCCTCGTTACCCTATACAAGTGCTGCAAATTTTAAGCCGATTAGACGAGACATTCTCGAGTTATGAGCGAAAAAAAAATTGGAAAAGCTGTGGGAAAGAAATATGTGGGAAAAAAAAAAAGATTCAGGTAACATACCTTTTAAAGGCATTCCTTCGGGGATACCTGATAACCATGTCAGCTGTTCGCTGTTTAAAGTGCCTTCATCAGTCTCCCATATGACTGTCTTCACAAGAGTGAAATAATGCCAGTGACTGAGAGGACGGACCACACCTGCAACCTGCACGATGAAATGTTTCAACTTAGCATTATATTATTTTGTACACGAGACAAGCTTTATGTCCCGTAACGCTTAGAGATATATCTAATTTTTATTTTTCTAACATGTTTCAATAACAAAATATCCATAGAAAACAATTTGTAGAGGAAAACTAAGAACACTGCTAAGAAAGTTAATATTAATAGGATATATTTTAGATTTGTTTACAATAATTTAATATTAAACAAACACAGTGAAATATATTTTTCTCGTTAGGTTCAGAATGATTTTGGCGAAATTATTGCATACACAAATTTTCGCTTGTCCTATATGGCAAGATGAGCGTTGCTATTTAAGCCAAGATCGCAAGTTCTGCCTATTCGGCACGACATATATATATTTATACATATCCTATTAATATTATTTATTCATAAGTTCATCCTCCTGTTTTATTATTATTAATATTATTATTATTATTATTATTATGAATATATATATATATATATATATATATATATATATATATATATATATATATATATATATATATATATATATATATATATATATATATATATATATACATAATAATAATAATAATAATAATAATATAATAATAATAAAACAGGAGGATAAACTTATGAATAAATAATTTCTGAAGAGCAAACGTGGAAATCTTAAGAAATTTGTGGACTAAGTTCATATATCTCTTTTTTTTTAAGATTAAAGTTATGATACAAAGTCATAAATTAAGATTTAGATAAGATCATTTTTATTTTGAGACGGAGCGTTGAACCTGTGTTGGTCATTCTGCACAAGGTGTTGTGAAGACTCGAGCCTCCGTCTGCCAACACGGCTTCCTAGTTGTACTCACCTTGATATACTTCCTTAGGTGTACCCAGAGAGTTGTACTGATATGGTTGTACTCAACCAGTTGTACTCACCTAGTTGTACTTGCTTAGTTATATTCACCAACCTGTACTCACCTAGTTGTATTTGCTTGGTTATATTCACCAACCTGTACTCACCTAGTTGTACTTGCTTAGTTATATTCACCAACCTGTACTCACCTAGTTGTATTTGCTTGGTTATATTCACCAACCTGTACTCACCTAGTTGTACTTGCTTAGTTATATTCACCAACCTGTACTCACCTAGTTGTACTTGCTTAGTTATATTCACCAACCTGTACTCACCTAGTTGTATTTGCTTGGTTATATTCACCAACCTGTACTCACCTAGTTGCACTTGCTTAGTTATATTCACCAACCTGTACTCACCTAGTTGTACTTGCTTAGGTGTACTCACCCAGCTGAATTCACATAGTTGTACTCATCTCTTTGTACTCACCTAGTTGTTCATGAAGGAGTTGGCGGGAAAGCAGGTACACTTGCCAAGGAACAAGTGATAGCAACTTAATTTTGCCTGAGACAACCCATGCGATGATGCACTCTAGATAACAGGATCTTACTACTGGAGACGGAAATACAGGAATGAAAGAAATGAAAAGCCTTTTTTTTTATTTTTACACAGAGCTAAACCCATTTGAATCCCACCTCGGGAGGAGCAGTGAAGCCTCACTATTCGTCTTCCAACCTCGAGAGGCAGACTCGATAGTACTCACTTACCTCGAACGTTGAACAAACACAGTGAAGGGCAGGGGGTGTCGTAAGCAAAATTAGAGAAGTAAAACACATGTGCAACAGTTGAGGTCAATTAATTCCGAAACGTTTCGCCTACACAGTAGGCTTCTTCAGTCAAGTACAGAGTAGGCAGCAGATGCAGTACTGTACTGTACTCGACTGAAGCAGCCTACTGTGTAGGCGATATATTTCGGAATAAAGATACCTAACTGTTGTACAAGTGTCTTATCAACTTGTCGGTACTGTATACCACGATCATATTCAAAATTAGAGGACACTGTAGTGAAATCTTCAGGTAGGCAGTGAGCAATTTTCTACGGGAAGTGCATGACCAGTCATTTTGTGATGGCTATGTAGGCCAGCGAACCGTAAACGGCAACAGTCTGGCTGATCAGACAGTCACCAGGGAGATCTGGCCACAGGCCGAGTTGCTTGAGATCACCACACGGAAATGGTCACACAGGGGGAAAAAAAAAGAGACTTAAAAAAAACTGTTAAGTACGTAAGTAAGTTTATTCAGATATACACAAATACAGTTACATAAATTATCATAGCAACATATGTGTAAACAGCCTAAGATAACCCCCAAAAAAGTCAGAGAAAGTTACTTATTTCTATTGGGGTCCTACATGTGAACACCCATGTTTGAAACCTGACTCTTTCGTGGTCATGGGAGATCCATGCACTGAACCTCACAAGCAAGAGACACCAATAATCCAAGAAACTCATAGCAATTAGACCGATTCCAGCCAGTAGACCTACCGCTGTGAACCTCAGTTTGCATGTTCTCAACAGCGGTGACTGAAGGAACACTACACGAGCCATTTGATGCTCTCACCTTGAGTATGCACCTTTCTCTTGGATAGCCTCACCCCCTCCCCTCCTGACCCAGTGTTGAGACTGGATGGAAGAGGCTGCGAGATAAAAGTTAATGAAGAGAGACGTAACCCTAATAAAGTTCTGCTTCAGCGGAAAGTAATAAAGCTCTTACTGAGCGAAACGTGGAGAGACTTGTGCTAACGTTGTTAGCATAAGTCTCTCCTTGAGAGAAATGTGATAAGGAAGCTTCCTTTGAGCGATATATAACAAAGTTCTCGTTGAATGAAACATCGTTATAATAAAACTCTTCATGAGCAAAATGTTGTTACCTTAGAGCTTGCCTTGAGAGATACGAGATACAGCTCTCCTTAAGCGAAACGTAATAAGGCTTACCCTTAACAGAGCATTATAACAAGGCTTTCCTTAAGTAAAATATCCGTACAATAAAGCTATCCCTGAGCTATACATTATTATATACAGCTTGCATTGAGCGAAACTTCGTCATATAAAGCCTTACGCAATGTCGCGTGTCTTCGCTCCCTCGCCGGAACGAAGACACGCGACAAGCGTGAAGTTAAGGCGAAGGAAAACAGGTCAACCAGGTGAATAAGAGACGATCTAGAAGTTTTTATTATTTCTTTAGAGTTGCTTTGAAGTGAAACTGAGGAATGAATCGCTGAAGGTTAAGTCATTTGCAGCTTTAAAAAGCAAATGTGACAAGAAATACATCATACCAACCAAGAGAAAGTTAGACAGAAGGCTTAAGAGCTTTAGTCCGATGCTCGTAAACACAGCTAGAAAATTACACATACACACACACGCAGCGAAGTGGTTACGTGATGATAATTACACACACACACACACACACACACACACACACACGAACAAGCAATTCCAATCTCACTTACAACCACACACAATTAATACGACACCAGGAGATACTGTAGCTGCTGTATAATAATCTTCAAACGCTTCACAGTGTGTGTTGGCATCGTTGTTGTTGTGGAGTGGTGACCTACTTCCTCACTGGCTTCTCAGTGTGTGCTACTGTAGTGGTTGGACAGAGGAGACACGCTAATTGTTTCAGTGGCTTCCCAGTGTATAGTGGTTGGAGAAGGGCAACTAATACACTGATTATTTCAGTGGCTTCCCAGTGTGAGGGGGATGCAAAGGGTGACACACTGTTTCAGTAGCTTCACAGAGTAAGATGACTGGAGAGAGGTGACACATTGATTTCAGTGGCTTCCCAGTGTATGGGGGGTTGGAGAGAGGTGACACATTATTTCAGTGGCTCCCCAGTGTGTAGGGGTTGGAGAGGGTGACACACTAACTGGATCTTAGTTCACTGGCTTCAAAGATGCGCCTTGAGGCAGTAAGGCCAACACAGTCGCATCCTTCAAGTACACTCAAGTGCATTCCTGCAGAAATTTGCAGTGAGGAGATAAGTAGAGAGAAGGAGATATTGAGAGAGTCATTCAGAAGATAATGAGAACGAGAAGTTGAGAGAGGGTAGGAGTGAGAGAAAGTTCAATTGAAAGAGACAGAGAGAGGCTGCGAGGAAGACTGTGAGTTGAGAGAGAGAGAGAGAGAAAAGAGTGAAAGTAATATGAGTGAAAGACTGTGGGAAAGAAGGAATGAGAGGAAAGGAGGTTAAGCGACAGAGATAAATTGAGAGAAATAATGATAGAAAGGGAGATTGGAAAGGTGTGAGAGAGACTGAAAGAAATAGAAACTTAGATAAAGAAATACAGAAATACAGAGCGAGGATGGCAGAGGTAGAAAAGAAACTATGCTGCAGCTTAATGCTTCAGGTAAACGACCCGGATGGTAGGTAGACAGGTGGTTAGACTTAATTGCCACTCCTCCTACCTCCCCACTCCCCCCACGACACCCTCCATCGCCCACCTCTCCCCATCCCCAAAATGACCCTCTACCCTTCTCCATCCCCCAACCATCCACCATCCCCTCCCTTTTACTCCTCCCTTCGCCTTCCCTCCATTTTCCTTAGTCCTTTTCTTCCTTCCCTTCCCTTCCTAATTTCTCTAGTTTCCTACATGAGTAAGTGTGCTCGTGTACGCACAATAAAACACACACAGGAACTATTCTTTGGCAAACGTGATATGTATGCAAGGGATGGGGTTCATCTCTCTGGGGATGGAGTGGTTGCATTAGCCAATTCGATTGAGAGGGTAATTGATGACTTGTCTAGGAATTTAAACTGATAGATTATAGAGGTATGGGTGTTTGTGGGAAACAATCAGGCTGCAGCATTAGGGTTAAAAACAGCAGTTATTACCGGGATACCTCAGGGATATGTTTAAAAGACAATATTCAAAATAAAGTTGCTAGTAATGGCAAATCAATTGATCAACAAACAAAGAGAGATAGCAGAGGGCAACGAGTGACTAGCTCCCTTAAGGTTTACTATACAAATAGTAGGAGTCTAAGAAATAAGATAGATGAGCTAAGATTACATGCAAGTGTAGGTAATATGGATATTATTGGTATAACAGAGACCTGGTTCAACCAGAAAGATAGAGAAATGCCTTCTGAATGCACCATACAGGGTTATAAACTATTCCACACTGATAGGGGTAACAGGAAGGGTGGTGGAGGGGCGATGTATGTCAGAGAAAATTTAAATTGTTTTGTCTTAGACATGATATAAGATTAGTAACATCGAACACAGAATCTGTTTGGCTACAGTTTCTCGAGGGTAGTGACAAATTAATTTTGGGTATGATTTATAGACCCCGAAACCTTGATAGGGAGTGCAGTAAGCTGTTATGGGACGAAATTCATAAGGCATCTAAATAAGAAATGTTGTGATAATGGGAGATTTTAACTTTAGACAAATTGACTGGAACAATATGAGAGGAAATCTTGAGTCTAGTGACTTTCTTGATACGGTTCAGGATTGCTTTTTAGAACAGGTTGTGACAGAACCAACTAGAGGAAACAATCTGCTTGACTTGGTTCTTGCCAAAAAAAGAGCCACTAATTAATAATCTTGAGGCTAATGATGAGCTTGGTGAAAGTGACCACAAATCACTTAGTTTCAATATATCATGGAATTATCCAGATAACTGCAATCAAATCTCTGTCCCAGATTTTCGCTTGGCCAACTTCATGGGACTGAAAAATTACCTGAGTGGACTAAATTGGGATGTCCTGACTATGGGTCAGGTAGGTGATCTTGGTTGCCAATATGACGTTTTTCAGAGCATAGTTCTAGCTGCCCAGACAACTTTTGTTCCGAGTAGGGAAATTAGATCTAACAAAAATGATCCCAAATGGATGAACAATAGATTAAAACATCTCATTGGTCAAAAGAGAGGCATATATAAGCGTATCAAAAGAGAGGATGGGCAGTTAAGAAATCAATATATTCAATTAAAGAGAGAAATAAAGAAAAGAATAAGAAAAGCAAAAAGGGATTATGAGGCTAAGGTCGCACCGAAGTAAGATTAGGGACAAGATTGGCCCACTTAAGAGTAACTCTGGTCAGATTACTGACAGTGATAGGGATATGTGTGAAATTCTCAATACCTACTTCCTTTCAGTTTTCACCCAGAAAATACTAGTGATATTCCTGAAATAATAGATTATGTAGGGCAGGACGATAATAAACTATGAACGATTGCGGTAACTAGTGACATGGTCCTCAGACAGAGAAACTAAAACCGAACAAATACTCAGACCCTGATGAATTGTTTGCAAGGGTGTTAAAGGAATGTAAAGAGGAACTTAGCATACCTTTGGCTAATCTTTTTAACATATCACACAAACTGGCATAGTGCCTGATAAGTGGAAAATGGCAAATGTAATACCTATTTACAAGGCAGGTTACAGGTCCTTGGCTTCGAACTATAGACCAATAAGCCTTACCTCCATAGTGGGAAAAATTTTTGAATCAGTAATTGCCTAAGCAATTCGTAGCCATCTTGATAGGCACAGATTGATTAATGAATCTCAACACGGTTTTACAAAGGGGCGTTCCTGTCTTACGAATTTACTAACTTTTTTTTCACTAAGGTGTTTGAGGGGGTAGATCATGGTAATGAATATGATATTGTGCATATGGACTTCAGTAAGGCTTTCGATAGAGTTCCATATCAGAGGCTATTGAGGAAACTTAAGGCACACGGAATAGGGAGCAGAGAGTTTGCATAAATGGGGAGAAAAAAGAATGTGGGCACGTCACAAGCGGTGTTCCTCAGGGGTCAGTGTTGGGCCCCTTGTTGTTCACAATTTACATAAACGACATAGATGAGGGAATAAATAGCGACATCAGCAAATTTGCTGATGACGCCAAAATAGGCCGTCCAATTCATTCTAGTGAGGACACTAAAGCACTCCAGGATGATTTGAATAGACTGATGCAATGGTCGGAGAAGTGGCAGATGCAGTTTAATATAGACAAATGCAAAGTTCTAAATGTTGGACAGGAAAATAACCATGCGACATATAAACTAAATAGTGTAGATCTTAATACTACTGATTGCGAAAAGGATTTAGGAGGTCTGGCTAGCAGTAATCTAAAACCAAGACAACAGTGCATTAGTGTTCGCAGTAATGCTAACAGAATTCTTAGCTTTTTATCTAGAAGTTTAAATAATAGAAGTCCTCAGGTTGTTCTTCAACTCTATATATCCTTGGTTAGGCCTCATTTGGACTATGCTGCTCAGTTCTGGTCACCGTATTACAGAATGGATATAAATACTCTGGTAAACGTACAGAGAAGGATGACAAAGATGATCCCATGTATCTGAAATCTTCCCTATAAGGATAGACTGAGGGCCCTGAATCTGCACTCTCTCGAAAGGTGTAGAATTAGGGGGCATATGATCGAGGTGTATAAATGGAAAACAGAATAAATAAAGGGGATGTAAATAGCATGCTGAAAATTTCCAGCCAAGACAGGACTCGCAGCAATGGTTTTAAGTTGGAAAAATTCAGATTCAGGAAGGATATAGGAAAGCACTGGTTTGGTAATAGAGTTGTGGATGACTGGAACAAACTCCCGAGTACAGTTATTGAGGCTATAACATTGTGTAGTTTTAAAAACAGGTTAGATAAATACATGAGTGGGTGTGGGTGGGTGTGAGTCGGACCTGACTAGCTTGTGCTGCTGGGTCTGGTGCCGTGCTCCTTCCTTGAGTGGAGGTGACCAGACTGGGTGGGTCAATGGGCTAATCGGGGGGGGGGACAAGGACCTGCCCCGCATGGGTCAATAGGCCTGTTGCAGTGTTCCTTCTTTCTTATGTTCTTATGTTAACTGTGAATCGACCCTTACAACCATATATAGGTGAGTGCACAAACACACAACCACACACACACACACACACACACACACACACACACACACACACACACACACATACACACATACACACATACACACATACACAGATACACATACACATACACGCACACGCACACGCACACGCACACGCACACACACACAGATGAATCATAGGGATGTTAGGAAAAACTTCTTCAGCCTTAGATTTTTCAGGAAGAGTGAAGTAGTGGAGGCAGGATCCATATATATCTTTAAGAAGACGTACGATAAGGCTAATGAAGCAGGGAGAGAGTGGACGTAGTGGTGATCAGCGAAGAG